>NC_083397.1:0-331073 GCF_030864355.1 Cutaneotrichosporon cavernicola | reverse complement strand
TCTGTATGATGACAACCGACTTCACAAGCACAGCACTGCCACTCGAGTCAGACTTTGTGAGAAACCACAAGAACCGGGGTAGAGCGACCGCTGGTGTATGGTTTCATCTCACAGACGATTAGCTAAAAGACTAAAGAACCACGATACCATGAGTTTAGTCAGCGGTCCTGGGGAGTGGGGATGGTGGCGCGTGTGTTGTGTTGTCGTTCTCAGGCATCCGAAGCACATGCGTGGCGGACAAGTGGCGGCTTAGGGGCTTAGGAATGAGGTTTACCCGGTATGCGGAGATTTGTGACAGAGCGGGGCACTGGAGTGGGCGTGGGCGGTCTCGCAGTCTCGTCCATGTGGTAAGTGAGTGGGAAAGTCACGGCCTAGCTGGCCGTTCAGCATCTCATGCCATGACGTTGAGGTTACGATGGTTGGAAATCAAGAGGAGTAGGGAATATGACGTTGAGGCTCGTTGAGTACTAGCTCGCTAATTAGGATTGCCGGGAGCTCTTCGTAGAGACATCTCCGGTGGAGCTGATATCTGGCATCCAGATAGTGGCATACGACGTTACTCCAACTTCATGTGGTGTATCTCAGCTGCTTCTCTAGGATTACTCCCAAAACGCCTGTGTTAGAAGAACAAAGCCCAACGTATCCGGCGACACTGTCACCCACGAAAGTAGGAACTAAGATCAACACGGTCGGCAGATGGTACTCAGATGGACCAGGTGTTGGCTGCATACACCGTGTAATCTGTGAGCGTCGTAGTTGGAAGAAGTAGTTTCGGGACGCGGTTGAGTTTCAGTGAGTTGAATCCTCGCCACCCTTGTGCTGTCGTGTCCAGCTTGGGGCTATGGTAGAGAATCTCGAGTCATCATTCTGTCCCGGTCGAAACAGATAGCGTATCTTGAGGGCTTACAGAGATCTCAGGCTCCACAGTGTCGCAATTTCCAAAACAGCGCTTCGGATCCATCCTTCTGGTACTGTACAACAAGAGGGGACTGGTTCAGGTCATGGATGGCCCGATTGTACGCGAACCACAACGGCAAGGGCTACGTTGAGTGACAGCTTACTATCGGACTCACTCGCATGTGCAGCCGGTGCACTGGCACTGCGATCGGCCGGGGTCACCCACGCTCACGGAATTGGGCTTTAGGTCGGAAAGAGGTTGGGAGGGCGTATTCTGTTGTAAGCTGCGTTACGGCGTGAACTTACCTCATCCATTCTAGTTCTGCGTGGCATACTTTGCCTCGACAGAATTGCGTCGTTTAAATCGGCTGCGGGGTGAAAAATCGCCACTCCCTGCTGTGGAGCGGGACGTCGATCCCTCTTGACTCAATATATCACCTCTTCTTCGATGACGTGGTGTCCGTCTCCTGTTCGGCTGATGTGGACGTCGCTGGTTCAATTCTGATCAGCGTCCCTCAGCATACGTCCGCCTCGGAAATGTTGAGTCTTGGAATACTGGACTCGGACTCGGCGTTCGGGCGGAGAGGATTCCTTGACCCAGAGTGACATGGACGGTCGAAGCAGCTTGCGGTACCCATATCAGTCTCCACAGTAATCCTGCATCCCCATTCTCATCCACCTGTCTCACGGGCTGGACATCGTGGGTACAGTGCCAATCGTCCGAGTAGGACTTGCAAGTTGCAGGGGGCCTAGTGTCAGGATGAATCGTAGTTCACTCACTCCCAGTTGCAGTTCTAGCCGCAATTACAGCTTGCGTGGCCGCAGTTGCTGTTGAATAGGGTGGCCAGGCGTTAGTCCCTCAACAATCAAATTTCACTTACGTTGGAGGTCATTGCGTATGTCTGGCAGTTGGTAGATAAAGTGTTGGTGTCAGTTGATGACGTTGGGAAGTGGAGGATGCAGTAGAACGCTCCAAGGCATTATTAGGTGCTAACAAAGTGAGATCGTGAGAGGTCGGATTAAGAAGCAGCTCATTCATTCATCTCTTCATCTTGTTTATCCTTCTCCTCCTTCTTCCTTCTCTCTTCCCGAAGACGCCTAGCACTTGCACTCTCCAGGCCTGGTGTCAACTTATCGACTTGCCATAGACTCACTTGCAGCCGCATCCCGAGCCGCACGAGCACGAGCCGCAGTCCTGGTAGTTGACGATGGTGGTCTGTGGTCAGTGAAAACAAAACCATGGCGCACGGTGGCGATCATGTTATGTTATCTTGGTGGAGTGAGGGATCAGTGTTTTCCGGTGCGGGTTTAAATATCGACAGTCGGCAGTGGTCCAGGATCGAACCACAGAGTTCCACCGACGCACGGGTCGTCAGGTCGGCGGCCGATTGGTAGCTCCGAGGGTCCGTGGGGTGGGCATGCGAGGTTGCCCGACGTTGGTGGGAGGCAGGCCCTCTTGGTTTGCCCGTTCACCCAGAAATGGCTCGGCGACAGGCGCACATTTTTCCTTCCATCTTCCGAGAAGAGAAGCACGCACGGAGTGGCTGCGACGGGGATGACATCCGAACCGAACTTACAATGTCACATGGCACTGCTCCACGCAAAGGGAATTACGCCCTGTCACACTCCGTCGTTCCCGCTGTGGTTGGCACAATCCCGGAGCCGACCCTACTTGAACAATGCAGCCTCTTACAGAAGAAGCGCGCCACAGTGCGAGACGTGCCGTTAAGTACGAACAAACAGGAACAGGAAGCGTAATGCATCGAGCATCGAGATCTGCTGTTGTATGCTTCTGATAACATTCATCAACCGAGATTTCCGAACGGCTCTGAGTACAGTGCTCGGAACTCCAACAGCGCCCACATGGCAATGCAGCGGCTTCACTCTGCGAGGCAATAGTCCCATAACCTAAAGAATAGTCGTCAGCGTGGCCCACAAGTTCACGCCGGATCCCAGATCCCTCATAAGTCCTGCGATCACTATTGTTACATGCTCTCACGACGCCACCAAAACCCTTTTCCCCGGAAGGTGATCAGCTATTACGGAGGTAGCTATGGCCGATTCAGCTCCAGACCAAATCTGGCACGAGCGGCAGAATCACACATCGATACCCGGCAGCCGAACCGAACTGACGTCTACTTCCTTCCGTCGGGCGGCGTGAGCAGAAGGTATCCCAGCTATTACCTTGCGCACGCAGTGCCTGACATGTGGGCATATCGGGGTGAGTGCACCGGCTACCTTACTAGGCGTTGCCAGCACTGTCGTCGGGGCGGATCTCGGACACAGCCTCCGCCATCTCCTACCAGCTCATCTCACAGTCTCACTCCAAGTCGTTGCACTGTGATTCTGTTAGAGTTGGACAAAGTGACGACGAAGGCAGTGACTAAGAAATGAAGCGTTGAGGTGTGATCTGGAGTGAACGACTGTGGTGACTAACATATGATAGTGTGTCGATGGGGACAAATCTATATACGAGTATTCTACTTACAGTAAGGTCCTTCAAAAGAATACTGCCGCCACAAACCTCCACTTTCCGTCAGTTTTGCCTCTGACAAGTGACCCATCTTCAGTAGAGATATCTCTCTCATGCATGCAATTCTTTATCTAGAGCTTCATAATCTTGCACAGAAGTTCTTACCCATACAGTGCTTCGTATTCCATGCCTAGATTGCATGCATCATGATTCCATTACTGTGCATTTCTGGGGCATTTGTGGCTGTCCTCCTCCAAGTGAGGATTGAACCTGCCACTCTTGAGACGGCCTTTCTGCACTCTAAAAATATGCAATAGCTCTGAGATTTGGTATATAAGACTGCAAGACATCGGACGAGAGGTCTGTGCAGAAAGAACAATGAAAATTGATGCATGGGACGCGCTGTAGTGTCAGTTGTAGGGGCCATAATCTCAAGTGGTACCTTGGGCTGGTCCTGACTCCCTTTTTTATGTTTTCTCCATAAGTACTGCATGGATCTGCTTCAAATCTTGCACACGACCTCAAGATGTCGCCCATTCGAACCCCCCGCAAGAAGCATGCCGATATCATTGCCGCCTGTCGTGTAGCACCACCCTCTGTGGTAGCTGCTGAGTTCAACTGCACCATCTCCAACATCTGCCAACATCTCAGGAGGGAAGCATCCCATCTGTCTGCCAGCCCACCCAGGTCACCAGGACGTTTTCCGAAGTTCAACAAGCATGATCTACAGCATATCAAGGACTTCATGAGTGCCCACCCTTGGCCAAAAGAGAGGGAGATGCTCTCTCTTCTTTCAACTCAAGGATACAAGATGGGCATCAACCTCTTTCGCTCTCTGCGCCTCAAGTTCAGTCTCAAGCGCTACAGGGCACATCGCAAGCCTTTCCTATCACCCTCTGCCATCGCCGAATGCCTCAATTACTGCACTGTTCATGAGGACTTTGACTGGACAAGGGTCATCTTCTGTGATGAGGCCTCAATCAACATAGACCACCAAGGACACATCAATGTCACCAGACCCAAGGGCCAAGAGCACAACCTCAAGTACTGCAAGCCTGCCTTTCGATCAGGGCTTCCATCTATCATGGTCTGGGGGGCTGTCTGGCATGGAGGGAGGTCGCTTCTGGTTGCCTTTGACACCAGTAAAAGTGATGGAAAGAGGGGGGGTGTTACTGGTGACATTTACTACCATCAGATCACCCTCCCACACCTCCTACCACTGTTCAAGCGCTTCCAGAGTCGATGGAGGGGCTATGGTGACGTCTACATTGTTGAAGATGGCGCTCCAGTGCATAGGAAACACCGCTCTGAGGCTGTGAAGAAGGGGATGAAGTTCATGGACCACCCCCCCTCTTCACCAGACCTTAACCCCATTGAGCATATTTGGGGGTGGATGAAGCACAAGCTGAGCATGCTAGAGCCACGTCCAAGCACCAATGAAGCATTCTTGGAGGCTGCTATTAAGTTGTTTGCTGAATATCCTCAAGAGAGTATAGACAGTGACATCTGCCACATGAGTCTCAGAATGAAGGAGGTGATCAAGGCCAAAGGCAAGTCGTCTTCCAAATAGCCCCATCCCCCCATTCCTTTCCATACACATAGCCAACATGCACACAAGTAGCTTGTTAAAAGATGGGATGCATAGCCATTATATTGACTGAGTTATTGAAGAATCAAGATCACATTGTGGTCAAGACTGAGGTGCCACATTGAAATTTCGGACACCCAGCAGTAGTTAGTTGTAGGAGTGTACTGTATATAGGCAAGGAGGAGGGGACGAGGACTATAGGAGAAGTGTACCACATGCCATGGATAGGCGTGGGCCATTCTTTGAGTAAGGTGGGAACGGATGCCGGACGAGCTGGGCTGAGATTATTTGTAGAGATGTAGAGATTAGAGACGAGATGGAAACTCGCTCGATAAATCTCTGATCGCGATGGATCAAGGAGATATGCCCTATGTTTACGCGTATGTTGGCGGGGGATGAGTGGGCAAGGAATCAAGATACGCCACGTGAATATTCAAAAGACTGAGAGAGGTTTGGATGTGGGCAAGAATCGGGTTCCAAGTGCTGATATCAATATTTTCGACCAGAGCCTCAGCCTGGGGTGCACGGTCTCGGACAGCAACACATGCATAATCTACCTCTTCAATTCCACTTCCAGCACGTGGGGGAATTCGACCGATCCATAAGGTTAGCTTACATGACGTACCACTCACAGTCAGTTCCCTTACTAAGTGCAAAGGCAGATGGTAAGGCAACCCCGGCAGATCGGGCAGATACAGAGATGGTCGCAACGGCGGCATTTCTCACACATCTTGCATGCGTACCACGGGTGGTTGCACCATTCGCAGGTCATGGCGGGGAGCATGGGGCGGAAAATGCGAGGTCTTGGCAGATCAGGAAGGGGGAAGGGGTGGGATCGGTATTATTGAGTTTGGGCGAGCGCTCGTTGCACGAGGCCACGGCATCTTAAGCGACCTGTTGACATGTCGCGTCACACATCACACCACTGTCGAGGGGGAAATGTGCGTGTTTTCTCAGCACATTGCTGTGCTCCCCAGTCTGCTATCGGAATAGACGACCGATCTCAACTGGCTCTCACGAGTCTCCGGCCCCGTGCTCGGTAACAAAAACCCATCGCAGGGGCCGAGAACTGCACCTACTCACTGAGATAGGAAAATCATGCGTAGTCCAAGCTCTTCTACCCAGTGACTGTCTAAAATATTCAAGGAGATGAACAGTGGTCGTGGGAGTTTGAGGGTGGGATGGACCGCGGGGACATGGATGAGCCGGGTTTGCTAGGTGACGCGTGGAGATTGACACACAACGTTGCTTTCCACAATCGCGGAGATCAGCTTGATCCTTCCGGCTCGGCTCCGATTGTCCTACGTGGGATACAGCTGTTCCATGGAGCGATGCGACTGTATCCTACGCGTTAGCCGTGATTCAAGCGGAAATGAACTATAGACTCAGCACGCCTCACAGAAGCAGCGGTAGTCACTGTCATCGCAGAGAATATACTATTCACACCAGCTGCGGTCGCGATAGCATGCTTTACAGCCGAAGGGCATGGTCGTTGTGAGGGAACGGGAGGTGAGAATGGGAGGGAAGGGAGTGTGTGGCAGACTCTCAGTGGACTTTATCGCCCGTGCCTTCCACAAATATTGTCCTAGGTAAGCTTTTTCTCGGGCAACGTCTGCTTCTTCAACAGTCACAGGCGGTAATCTGACTCGCACATCAAGGTGACCAGAGCTGCGATAGGTGGGGGACAACATTGCCCAGGGCCGTTCATGCATCGCTACGGCTACTACGATCCCTTCTCATTCTAGATCGAGTTTCTGCGCTTACGGCGCACCTTCTTGCTTCCGACCTCGTGCTCGTGGCACTTGCACTTGTAGAAGCACCCGTTGCAGTGCGGGCAGAAGCAGCGGTATTCGCACCGGCCGCACTTGCAATGAACGCAAGGTTTGTCCTTCTTGAGGTCGCTGTTGCACCAGTAGCAGCCCATGTTTGAGGTGATGCGGTGGAGCTGGTTGCGAAGTAGTTGTTGTGATGGGCGAGGAAGAGATGAAACCGTAGTTTAAATATCCTGGACAAGTCCGGCAGAGGTAAGCCACGACGGCCGTGGTTGACGTGTCGCCCGGCATGCGGCGCTCCGAAGCTGGGAAGACCGAGTAAAATGCATGTCCTACTGAGTGCGTGGGATTAGATGGTCGCACGCCACACTACTCACAGTCGACAAAGTGGTCGCGCAGTCACACTCGTTCATTCACCCTTCACAGTGGGGACAGAAACCCTTCCAATCACACTCCCACAGTCGCAGGTCTCACAGACGCTGCCGTCGTCATCGCACCGTTCACAGTACATTATCGGTTGGGGCGTGAGATGTGGCCAGATGAAGACGGAGTGTGAGTGGGGGAAACAGAGACGTGGCGACAGAATGTATGCGAAATCGTGGCGACAGTCTGGTGGCCGCAGTGGGGCTTCATTCTATCTTCGAACGGCAATACACCACGCTGAACTGGGGTAAAAAAAAGCCTATTTCTTACTGGTTATTTGGAGCCCGATATCCCGGTTCAGTGATCCAGAACGGGATACTGTAGAGGCGAATGTCATCCTTCGGTCCCCACCACTTCACGCGCGATACACAGATCCAGTTTTCGAACCTTTTCCTGTCCCCATTTCCCACCAGATTTCCTGCGTGCAGCGTCACAGCCTCGCATACCCCGGCGACCACGCCGGACTCTATGTTCCCTCCCACTGAGTCTGCGATTTTACCTAGTTAACACTCGCGTAAGCGGAGTCGCATTCCTCCATCATACCGCTAGGAGGAGATGTCTCACTGGGTGCATCGGTAGGGTACCAGGCATTCAGTCGTCACCCGCACCGTAGAACTCCTCCAAGCCTATAGTGTGGGAATGACAGATTACCCTGGGGGAACAAGTTGGGATGGCTGAAAGGCTGGAGGCTGAAGAGGCCAGATAATCTTGAAGTGAAATCTTGAGGACAATGAGGACTGGGCCGGGAGGGGGGAGCACTCTCTTCCTCTTGAAGGAAAAGTGCTTCACTCCTGCGTTCGCGCGAGAGAGTACCCCTACAGCCTATGTCCGGCCTATGTCTAGACAGACGCGCGCCTCTCCTCGCTGTTCGATTCGGTGTCGCTGTCGGTGTCACTGTTCGTGCCCGTGTCGTCCTTGTGGTTAAATTACTTGGGCTCGTGGCAGTGCCTGGGCCCGCGTAACGACGCTCCTGTTGGAGGTTGGAGATGAGGTGACAGAGGCGTGCAGTGATAAGTGGGAGACCACGATGGATGGCTATGAACGTGAGAGGTGAGGATGAGGAGGATGCGAGTAGTGCGCCATCAATCGTCTTGAGTAGTGCTGCTCGTCGCGGGTAACAATATGACCCAGTGCGAGCAGAAGTGAAAGGAAGGGGGAGGATGTGCAGGAGGCTCTCGAATGTCGCAGCCAGTTCCAGCTCCCTTGTGTGGGCTGCGTTATCTACTCTGCCACCATCGCTCGCGCTTTTACTCGATGCATAGCAATGTCGGAGGGTTTGCGCCCTGGTTATGGCCGACGAGGAGGGTTCTACCGCCAGACATCCTTGAACGGGACTGCCTAGACATCCTCGGATGAACCTGGTGAGCCACCCTTGGTGCGGAAACAGTTACAGGCCGAATACGAGCACCGATTGCACTTGAGGCAGGTGCACTTGAAACTGCACTGTTGGCAGCGGCGCTTGCGACACGCGCCGCGGTGCTGGCTTCACGGGCCGCATGAAGCGATATTCGCGCGACCAGCCACGCACATGGGCGAGCTGCATAACTTGCTGTCCAGCGACTCAAGGTGACAAGCACAAGAGTGGATGCACGTGGTGCAGTGCACGCAAAGGCAGGTGTGGCTACAGCTGGCTCCGCACCCGCAAGGGGTGCACTCGAAGGTGTCGCAGGCTCTGCAGCGCTGCAAGTTGAGGCTCTCGCGCCCGATGGCGCACTCCTGTTGGAAGCACTGCTCCCCTGTGTTCTGAGGGTCGTCGTGGCACGTACAGCGCCGCGAGCAGCGGCCACAGTGCGAGCAGAGGCAACTTTGGACGCAGTTCTCACAGAAAACGCACTTGGGATTGCACACTTCCTCGTGTTTTCTCCAGGACGGACAAGGCATTGTCAGTTGCCGATGGAAAGCCGAGGTGCCTGAGGAAGGAAGGAATGTGGGAAAGGGCGATAAGGCTCCACTGGCTCTACGAGGCGGTTTGATATGTTACTGTAGTTGTCAGAGAATGCAACAGGAGAGGAGAGGGAATGGATGGATGATATTATATGGTGGATGGCAAACGAATGACAGGAAGGAGAAAGCAGGCTCGAGCTCTGTCCCTGTTCCCAATCTGCTTTGGCCTCATACTTCCAGTCTGCATTCAGCCTGCAGCGTGCCTCGCGCGCTCGTTCCCATTGCCTCCATCTATCACATGCAAATACAGTATGGAGCCCGCTTCCGCATGGGGTAAAGACGGAACTCCTGGTCCGGGACGCCATTTTGCTAGGATCAAGGTAACACTACCTTTAAGCGAAGCCATCAAGATCGGACGGTCGCACTCGTAATTGCACCAAACAAAGCTGTGGATTGTGGACACGAGGAGGAGGGGGGGGGATTCAAAACAGTGATTGCGGCTCGGGAAAGGGGTCACTGTTCTCAGTGGCCGGCACAATCTTCACAGTGAGGCGGTGAAGGGTTGGAAGAGTGTTGGACATCTTGCCATGCCGTTTCGTAATACCTAGTGGCAGGACATTGTGACGTTAGCAAATCTCTACCACTCGTCTGGTGACTTTGGCTAGCATACCTGCATACTACTGGTTGTGTAGCTTCCCCTCCTCATCGTGGCTCTGGAACTCTGACTCCTCATCGTCACCCTCTTCCTCCTTCTCTCCCTCCTTGCCCTCCTCGCCTTCAGATTGGTTATCGTCCTCGCTGTCCCAGTCAGAGCAGTGCATATCACCGTTGTTGCAGTAGCACAGGCGGCAACCGCCAGCACGGCCCTCAGTGGTGAAACACAGCCTTCAGTGGTGCAACACGTGCAAGAATGCCCGTGCGGCGGTGTGGGGGGTGGAGTGCTGTAGCCGGTAGCCAGGGTGAAGGGGTCAAAGGACATTATCTTGGTTGTGGCGAACAGGTTCGGCCATGCCCTTAAGAGGAGACATGGTGGGTCCAGATGGCGTTGCAGTCTTTGTCAAGTCACTCGGTGTCGCAGTACTCACGGGCGCCTACTTTTGTTCTCTAGTAGACCCACATATTCCCAACGACTTTGGAACAGGATGTCCCTGGCAAGCAAAGATAATCGTGCGTTCCCGACTCTAACCCACCACCTGTTCCTCATTCCTCAGCGCCCAGACCCCCAGACCCCCCAGTACGAAGCCGAAACACGTTCAGAGCGTCTGCGCAGAAGCATTCCTTTCTCTATTGTACCCTTGGGCTACCCTGCTGTTCGCTACGCGGCCTCGTTGTCCCTGTCGCTATCGTGGCCACCCTAGCAATCGCACCCGATGGCGTCGCCCTCGCTGTCGCTACCAGCTGGCCGAACAGATGGAGGTGAGCCTTGCCGCATTCACCACTCAACGTACAGTTGGAACATTGGACACACAGTGGAATTCGTCCTAATAAGAAGAAGCAATATTAGGGCGTGTTTTTAGCGGAGCGAAACAGGAAGAGTGAATATAAGCTCGAGATTCGAGAAGCAACCGAAACTGTATCTGACAATGCATGGCACTTGACTCATGGTTGCATCCTTATGACACTACGTCTCCTCCTCCTTCTCATCTTCCTTCCCTTCCTCGCCGCTCATGTCCTTGTCCTTGTTCTCAGCCTCACTTTCCCCGCCACCCTTTTCATCGCCCGAAACAGCTTCATCCTCGCCATCCTCGCTACCCTCGTCGTCGCTGTCGACGTACCGGTCCATGCGCTGCTGCTCCTCCGAGAAGCGCTGGTGGTCCTCCTCCGTTCGCCCGTCACTCTCGTAGCACAGGCAGAGACAGGGGCAGCGGCCCGTTCCGTCGCAGCATTCGTCACAGCACGGCATGGTTTGGGTCACAGATTTGGTGTGGTTGTGGTTGGGCTGGGGTGTGGCGGGATGGTAGAGCGTGAGTTGCTTGAAACTTATACCCGCCGCCACCGGATACGCTCTCGTCATCAACGGTACCATCGCCGTCACAATGCACTTCCGAATCGTCCGCGCTCCCTTCTCATGACGCTACGTCCCATCGAAGGCGCTCCACTGCATCCGCAAGAAGCCTCGGGACGTCACCTTCGTTCGGCTTCTCGTTCTCCGTCGGCCTCCCGTCGTCGAAGCCACCCTACAGACAATGGAACCAGCAGATATTGGCACACGGGCTACAGTATCAACTCCAACGCGTTTCTCATAACGTGTACCTCTAGTAGTGCTCCAGGACAATGTGAGCTGCGTGAAGGGGGGAATGCTGCGGGGAGTAGATTCCGATATCGTGAATTTCTGGATGGGGTGGCTAGTTTCCTCTCTGGGTCTGTGAAGTGGAGCAGTGATTCACATCCCCTCCCACAAGTGCAGGAGCTTCCACAGAAGCCTGGCTGTATCCTAAACATGCGTCATCACTCTGGCAGTGGCAATACCCCAGTCGCCAGGTTAGGTGGTTAACAGCAGGATGGTTCATAGAATATGCACGAGTTTGAAGTCCTAGTCAGATGTCATTCACAACCGCTCGGTGGGAAGCAGAGGTGGCATTAGGTTCCACAAGCGCGCCGTCCCACACTTGCACCTGACTGCCACCTCGCCACCACGAAACTAGACTAGACTGCTCCGATATCCACCACCGCGAGTGCCACCACTCACTGTCACTACCTTGCTACCGTACATCTTCACTTCTGATCAGACTACTTCGTCACTTCTATCTCTAGTTTTTGACGCACACGCAAGTCGGCCAGCCGCACTTGTTACTGTGGTTCGCGCACCCGCCGCAGGTATAGCACGACTCGCAGTTATCCATGTCGGCGTTGTTGGTGTGTTGCTGTTGGGTAGTAGCGGGAGGTGTGGTGGTGACGATTATTGAGAGCGGAGAGTAGATGTGGTTTCGAGGGCAGCGTCGGGGTTTATATGCCGAATCCCAGAGGCGCGTCAAGGCATGTTGGCGGCGAAATGGCGGGGAATGATGCGTCAGTGGCGCCATGTACTGTACATTCCGTTCCAATCGATGATCAGAAGGGATACTTGCCAAGCCCAGCTACGAGTGGGCGGGCTTAACTGCCAAGCGTTGGTCATCACAAGGAAAGTGGCTGAGAGCGAAGGCGGGCGATCATGTAGCATTCTCTAATCACGCTTACGTTACCCTCCTGCTTCGTAACACTTCCGTAGCACGGATTCTCACTGACGTGGACTCTGTTGGCCGGGTCGCATTGGCAAGGTAAATAACCGGGGTTTGAATGGAACAGGAAAACAGGCTGGCCGTTTCGCTACCCCGCTCACACCCTCGCTCGGGCCCGCAGAGTTTCCGCTCACGGCCCATTCGGCTCATTCCACGCGTTCCGCTCCTGAGGGACGATGGCGTGCATGGATCTTTTTGGTTATGTCATGTCGTGACCAGTTGGTCGATAGGTCAGGTGTGCTCCCAAAGTTGCGCCTGTCAGGTACTCGTACGAGCTCGTAGAAGTGTAATGGACGTATCATGGGTTCCGGTATTGGTATTGTCACCGATATCTAGGTTCCGCCACAGGGAGACGCCAAGGAACGCACAGGCGCCGAAAAAGCTGGATTTTCAAAAGTGACAATAGTTGATAGGTTGTGTTATGCCTATCCACTTGGTTCGCTGCAGGGTAGTCAGAAGAAAACTGCGGGACTCGCCACTGACTTAATCTTGGCACACGCACGGACGCTGAACGCTCCAGACCCCTTCACGTCCCTCTTTGCATCACCGTCCGTGCAGCAAGCAAGTGAGCGAGGGGTGGACGATTGTGTAGCGCACGACGAACAACCGCTTCGTGCTTCTGTGGGCCCCCCTTATGCAGAAGTGTCAAGTCCGAATGTGCGTTGATGGTTGCATGGTTTGGTGGCGGTACACCGTGGTTTGGGTTTGAAACTAGGCACCGTGGCTTGGGCCTTGCGCACCCAAACCGGTCACTTGTCCAACTCCCCTTCACCTTGATTGCCTTGACCTTACCCTTTGTCCTCGTCGTCGTTACCCTCGTTATCACCGTCTCTCTCAGATTCGGCTTTGTCGGTTATTTCTGGATGGTTTCAGTCGCCCGAGTCGTATCTAGCTGCATTCAGCTAATTAAATTACCGCAGCTCGAAGCAACGGAAGCACTCCTCCCAACGCGAACAGCGTTTGTCGTCGTGATCAACTATGTTATTCCCGAGATATGTCAAGGCTAATAGAGGGAATGAAGGAGTAGATGGAAGAATGGTGAAACCATGAATGCAAAGAGAGAGGCTATGGCAAAGGGGGCAGCGATTGTTAGCATGTGAGGTCTTTGGTTAACACCGGCGGCCGAGTGGTTTAGCCCACACTCGTTGACGTTCCTTGCATCCTCTGCCACCGATATCCCACCAATCCGATCCACATTCCTACATCTCTCCACTGAACCGATACACAAAGGAATGCAAACTGCCAGAGAATCAGTGTAAAGGTGCTTTGCATCGGGCCGGGAAAGACGGACGAACGAATAGCATTTGCTTAGGATAGACAGAGATTGATATGGTACAACTCAAACATTGGCTATTGTACACGGGACATCAGTGGCGAAGAGAGCTCTCCCATCGGGCGGTCGACCTCAAGATCGACTAATGGCCACAAGTTACGACGCAGTTGGCGCAGATGTAGCAGCACTTGCAACCCGAAGGGTGCGGAGGGTAGCCGGGAATCTGGACGCCAGGGGCCGGCACAAGCTCGGGCCAATCCGATAGGTGGGCCTGGAAGTGGCGGCGGCGCTGAGGGAGGGAGATGGGCGACGGCATGTGGAGACCGCCGCGGATTGCATTGGTGAACATGGACGTGTGAGCCCATCCGAACTCGGGGACCGTGGAGAGAGTGGCGCTAGGCATGGTTGCGAGGTAGATCGGTCAGGTAAGGGTGCGAGATGTTGCGAGGCGATGAGAGGCAAGGACCTGTGCTCTTTCTCGATAGGGCCAAGGGAATGGCAATAGAGAGTAGTGATTGAGTGGGGTGAAGTAGAGTGGTTAAGTTGTCAAGTTGTGAGAGTGTTTGTAGTTGAGGGGGAATGAAACTGGATGAAAGCCATGGCCAGGGTAGATATACCATTCAGATGGGCGGCTAAGCCAACGTTGAACAGTGAGACTTGAGAGGTGGCTACTCCCCAACTGCCCTTTTCCCCCCTTTGTTTGGACATTAACAAGAACACGACACAACACTTGACTTTCACAGACGGCATATTGCCTGCATGGGTAGGGTGGGATGAGTGAGATGAGAAGGGGAAGGTGAGTTGGGGAATACTCGTGTATACCGGATGCTGTGCAGTCACCACTTATTCTAGCTCCCCGAGGAGGCTCGTGCGAGGGTGGCAAAGAGGTTGAGGCTATTGTGGCGAACCCCAGTACCAGTGTGAGCATGGACCTCAAGGTGTGTGCGCCGTAGCACATTTTGTCGTGATGAGAAGCCAAACATGGCACGGATCTAGTGACGACTCGAGGCCACGACGATTCCAAAGGATGGATCCGACCCGTGTTTCAAGCCGCTTGTGAGTCCGTGAGTGAGGGGTGGTGAAGAGTGCACGTACAGACGTGCCGTGGCTGTGAGTGACAGAGGCGGCGGTGGTGACAAATGGACTGATAGGGCCAAGGGGTGGCGACATGATCTACTCGGTCTACTCGGTTGCCTCGGGGACTTTGCACCTGGCATGTACCACATGCATGCGGTATCCGATATGCCTGTTCCACTTTGCCCCCCTCTGAGCCATCCATCCCATCCTATCCCATCCCATCCCATCCCACTAATCCCTCCACTCTCACAGACGCCGACGCCCCACGTCGGGGTTACTGTCCGTTGTCCGCTGTCCGCTTGCATTCACACATCGCGGAGCGGATCCTGTTAGGAATGAGCGTGTGAATGTGCCCCGAAAAGAGATTAGCTCCCTCCAACTTGACAAGATGATCCCCTTCCCCCTCCTTCTCAAGCGATGTGGGGTGGGGTGGGGTGGGGTGGGTTGACCATGATTGCCATACAACTTGTCATCTTGCTTCTTTCCTTCCTTCATCTTTCCTTCATTCACTCACTCTTCTTCTCTCGTCACTCGACTCACCAACCTTCCTTCCGTAATCTATCTTCTCTCCTCATCCTTCTCAACCCACTTCTGGTCCCCAATCATAATGACAGTCATCTCCACAGACTCACCAGAACCACCTTCAACCGTCAAGCTGGTGTTTGCTCTCTCGAGGGCGCCACGCTTCGACGTGGCTGGCCCGATCGCCTGGAAGGCCTGGCACCGTGAGAGCGACAACGGTCGCTCACCCGTCTCGGTGACGTGGCTGCCCGACGACGCCGATCTTCTCAAATACATGGAGAGCTCGGCGCCTTGGGACGAGCTATTCGGCGAGCATCCCGAGCTAGAGCACCTCTACAGAGCCGACTTCTGGGGCATCGACGCCCTCTACCCCGAGATCATGGCCAAAGTCGAACGGCTTGACCACCGCTTGTCATACCGGTGAGTGGGGCGCACCTGAGTGAAGTTCGCATGGGCTGCCGCGAGCTCTTCACGCGACGCAGGAACTGACGGTCAGTACTGTGCTACTCGGGGCAGACGAAGGCGAGGGCAAGGTTGGCCTTGCCGACGTCCTCCTATGGGGAGTCATTCGGGGTGAGTTTCCGCACCGTCACAGCTCACCAAGCCAACCACATTTCGAGCGGCATGATCTTCAATGATCCTAGACGCACTCACCTTCTCCGTTGGTTCAAGTATGTTGACGCGCATCCCGCCCTGGAAGCCACGCGGAGAGCGTACAGATTAGCAAAGAACAAGGTCGAGAATGAACGGAGACGCCGGCGCTCAAGCGGTGGCAGCCTGGACGCCATCCTCCCAGTCCCGGACGAGGGCAAGTTGGTCGTGCGTTTTGGTGCGTCTACCTTCCTCCAGCATGTCACCTTCCCTCACAGGCAGGCAACTGACACTCACCGCAGAGTGCTCAAGCACTACCTTCCTCCACGTTGGACAGCTCAAGGAGCTCCTGGTCAACCGACACTTTGCCGACAAGTACCACGGGCGCCTGATCCTTCGCTTCGACGACCTGCGCCCTCTCCCCGAAGGAGGCGAGTTTGTTGACGACATCATTGCCGACCTAGGTGCCATCGGCGTCAGCTTCTACAGGGCTGTACGCTCAACTGAGCACCTGGACGCCATTATCAACTATGCGCGCCAGCTCATCCGAATGGGCTACGCGTACATGTGCGATACGACGTGGGGCCAGGTGAGGTTTGTGTGCGGAGGGAAGGCTCATTCCAGGCGGGTTATGTGAAGCTCCCCCTGACGCCCAATCCCCACCGCAACACTGGTGTCGACGTCAACCTGGAACGCTTCCACATGATGCTCACTGGCTCGGAGGAGGGGCGGCGCTGGGTTGCCCGTGCCCGCATTGATCCTGTCGCTGAGTCCAACGCGTTGCGGGATCCCATCATCTTCCAGTGCCTCAAGTCATACGTCGGTGACAATAGGTCAGTCCCTCATGACCGATATCTTTGCTAACGCCAGTTCGGTAGCGGAGGCTTACCCCACTCACGGCTTTGCAAGCCCCATCGTCGATCATCTTGACGGCGTGACCCATGTTCTCCGCTCGGCGGAGCATCTCGACCAGCGAGAGCAGTACAGGTGGTTTGCCGAGCGTTTGGGACTTCCCCAACTTGTCATCTGCCATTTGCCGTGAGCCAGTGCCCAGGACCCAGTCTAACGTTAAAGGCGCCTTGACATCGAGTGCGGCCCAAGCTCACCGGCCGAGGTCCAGCATCTCACTCACGAGGGACTGGTGCGCGGTTGGGATGACCCCCGCGTCGCGAGCGTACGGGGTGAGCATTCGGCTAGGTGTCCAACTGGATGCTGATATCAGGCCTTTTGGCTCGTGGAATGACTCCGGTGGCACTCAAGAATCACATCCTGGCCATGAGCGACCTCATCATGGACGCTCACTTGTCATGGGACGAGCTCTGGTACGCTAACCGGCGCGCAATTGACCATGTCGTTCCGCGGTACTGGGCGATCTCGGATCCCGGAACAAGGTGAGCTAGCTACTGGCGAGTGACAGCTCACATCAGCGTGGTGGCCAAGGTGGAGGGGATCAACCGTGTTTCGACCGGCTCCAAGCCCCTCAACAAGCTGAACGCGGGAGTGGGCACCAAGCTGATGGTGTACACAACCCACATCCACCTCGAACATGTTGATGTGGCTTCGCTCGTGGAAGGAGAGGAGGTGAGCTCTGTTGCAGGTCTTCTCCTCACACAGATCACTTTAATGGACTTTGCGACGGCAGTGGTCACTTCGGTCGTCAAGTCAGAATCGTCTCAGGGAGCGACAGTGAAGGGCCTCACGCTCACGATCAACCCCCAGGGCAACCCCAAGCTCACCTCCAAGAGGTTCCACTGGCTGCCCGCGGCCACACCCACGGCGGCCCTGGGAGGATCACTTACGCCTGTGGTGTTAGTCAAGTACCCGCGCCCGAGTGTCAGTATCGTGGCTAGCAGCACTGACGTTTAGAAAATCGAGAGTTCAGAGGTCCGCACGCCCGCCCTCGCCTCGCCCCAAGTCAGCGAGATGAAGAGGGGTGACATTCTCCAGTTCGAGCGAAAGGGCTTCTACGTCTGCCAGGGGTATGCCCGGGAGGGTGGCCTCGAGTTCACGGCAATACCTGAGTGCGTCTGCAATGTAGTCTCCTGGACACTGCTGATGACAGGGGCCGTTCACCCCGCCGGCGTAGCTCAGCTTCGCCCATGAGTTCGGGTTCCCCCATGCTCGCATGACGGGTGGGGGAGCAGGGGTGGGTAGACGACGAAAAGGCCACCAGAAGAACCCTGGTGTAGAATGACCGGCTGTGATCACGAGTCGCATGGTTGTTTATCTCATCGAGTGGAGATGTCAAGAGTCAAGGTGATCCGTGCAGGAGTTCTTGGCAGGGAAGCAGGGCAGGTGCAACGTTTCGGTCGGTGTCTGGATTGATGATCCAAAGCCCAAGCGTCGTCCCGGTAGGCCCGGCCGATGTCCTGGACAACCCCCATTGACTCACCTGTTTCCAGCTCCAGCCTAGCAACATGCTGGCACTTCAAGGCCAATGCCCTGCCGTACGCTCCAGCGAAAGCGCACCGGTGCGCTATCGCGACGGACTCTGGTGAACCATATCAGCGAAGATGTGGGCGTCAAGGAAACAAATCTCGGGTCCAGGGTCGGCAAATTCATGCCCATGTCCATGTCTCAGAACGTCAACCACCCCTCGTGGACCTGGGCTGACCGTGCGACTCACAGCTTGCGACTCGCAATGGGCAGCTTGCCAGGATCGTCCAACCCCGCGGCTGAGCAGGCATCTTTCTCGTCATCCCTCGACAACCCCACACAGGCTCAATATCCTTGCGGGGCCACGAACTACCGAGAGATATGGTTGGCAGCGAAACCCGGCCGAGTTTGTCATGCCGAGATGCCGTGGGCCCCCCTGAGACTAACCAACTAACCAGATGTCGCCACCCACCTCATTGAATCCTACATCCGGGGTGAGGTTTTCCCGCACAACTCACCCGTGGCGGCGGTTGCCCGCTAAGTAGGCAATCATGTGGTCAGTAGAATCTGCTTTGTAAGAACGCCATCTTGTTAAACGCCGCGCCTCTAGCGTCGCTTCTTTCCCAAACGTATACCATGAGCGACCGACACCCATTACAGGCCCGCAGCCCGTCCCAAGTCACGCTCGACGAGGAGACACCAACGACGCTGACCTTCGACTTGGCGACGCCATACGCCATGCCAGTAGATAAGGAGAAGCCGAGCCCGCACACGTCGCTCAGCACGCTCGTGTCCAACCTCCCTGACGGATGTCACTTTGGGCAGCTCCCGCAGGATGACGAGGACGCGCCGCCTGAGCGTGTGATCTGGGTCGAGTTCCCGCCAAACAGCCCCGACAACCCGTTCTACTTTCACCGTGGGCGCAAGGCCGGTATCACCTTTGTGGCGATCTTCTTCACGCTCATGGCCGGTGAGTGCGAGCGTCACGGCTTCTGCTGACCGCAGCCTACTCGTCCTCAGCGTTCCCCATCTCGGCTCCCAGTATGATGGTCGAGCTTGGGACCAGTGAGCAGAACGTGTCTGCCGGCGTCGCGCTCTACGCGTTCGGGTTTGGGGTGTTTCCTCTCCTCCTGGCACCAATATCCGAGGAATTCGGGCGCAAGTGGACGTACATCTTCAGCGTCTTCTGCTTCTGTCTCTTCCACCTGATGGGAGGATTGTGAGTGTCCGCAACAGCGTGCGGCCTACCTGTCGTGAGATTCTCTGACGCCAGGGCCAAGAACACGGCCACGGTCCTCGTCGGCCGCTTCCTCCTCGGCGGCGCGGGGAGTATGGGAGCTACGCTGGTCGGCGGAACCATTAGCGACATCTTCATCCCGAGCGAGCGTGGCGTCCCGATGGCTATGTTCTCCTTCTGCGCAGTCTTCGGCACTGGGCTCGGGGCAAACACAATGGTGTTTGCTGAGATTCACCTGGGTTGGCGTTGGGTGTGGTGGATCCAAATGATCGTCATCGGGTCCATCTTCCCCCTCATGTTCTTGTTTATGAAAGAGACGCGCTCTTCAGTCCTCCTAACCCGCCGCGCTCGTGCACTCCGCAAAGAACGCGGCCTATCCGACGGCGCGCCATACATGTCCCGCGCCGAAACCGAGAAAGAAACCTTCTTCATCGCGATGCTGCACTCGTGTTCCCGCCCAATCGTCTTCCTAGCCCGCGAACCGACCGTCATGTTCTTCTCCGCGTGGATCGCTCTCGGCTGGGGTGTATTCTACACCCAAATTGCCGGTATTCCTTACATTTACAAGAACGTCTACAATTTCGGACCAGTCGGCGTGGGAATGGTATACTGGGCAATCTGTCTCGGTGCAATGCTCGGCATGGTCATGAACATGTGGACGGAAAAAATGTATCGCCTCCACTCGCCAACCCGAGGCGTCGAGGCGCGCATGTATGGCGCAATGGTCGGCGGCGTCCTCTTCGCCATCGGATGCTTCATCTGCGGCTTCACCTGCCTCCCAAGCGTACATTGGATCGCGCCCTGTATCGGGGTTGTGCTCATCCTCACAGCCGTTATGGGAATCTACATCACGGCATTCACCTACCTCGCCGAATGTTATGGCATCTACGCAAGTTCTGCTATTGCGGCCCAGTCTTTCGCTAGGAATATGGCGGGCGGCGCATTCTCATTCATCACCAAACCGATGTTTGCGCGCCTCACCGTCCGATGGTCACTCGTCCTCTGTGGTGGTCTCGCAAGTCTGTTGGCGCTGGTACCCTTCATTGCGTTCGTTTGGGGCCCTGCAATTCGTGCCCGCTCGCCCTATTCGCGTCAATTGATGGCCATGGAGCGCGACCGCCAGGCTACCGAAAAGGCCGAACGAGAGGCGAGGGGCATGGACACGGCTGGCGTCGAGGACCCCGAAGGCGATATTAACGAAGAGGCGATTGAGCGGGTCTTGAGCCGCAACTCGTCACGTCGCTCCATGGCCATGGCCCAGATAGATGACAAGGTGTAGTGTAGATTGCAAGTTAGACTGTACTAGAAGGTGGTAGGTGGTATCACATGCATGGGTAATAAGTGTTCTAATGGAGTTATGCTGCCTTGCCCTCGCGTGCGCGCCGCTTGGCTGCCTCGGCTGCCGAGACCTTTGCGAAGAAGGCGCCGATACCGGCGACGCCTACGAGGAGGAGGAGGGCTGGACCGCGCACGGCCCACTCGCGGGGCGGGAAGAGGTCGTGAAGCGTCGAATCGGGGGCGACGAACGGCTGGTGTCAGCTAAAAGCCGAGATGGTAGCTGATACTGGCCAGGTGGGTTGGGGTTGGGGTTGGGTGGTTTGGGAGGGAATGGAGGGGGGGGAGGGGGGGGAGGGGGGGGGAGGGATGGTGGGGAAGGAGAGGTGGGGGGAAGGAACAGCTGGATCTTCGAGTATAACGCTGTTGCAGAGCGTGTTACGATGCTAGCTTGGACTGGCAGCCGACAGCCGGCCCATGATGAGCAGCCGCAACTTGACCCCCTCCCAAGTGAGCCGGCACTCACAAGTAACAGTGCCCAGGTTGAGTAGTATACGAACACGATAGCGGCAACGAGCAGCATCGCCGCGCCGAGCGCCTTGTCTGATGTTGCCTGGGGTCAGCTCACAAGGAACATGAGACACACCATTCTTGATAAAGAGTGTGGTGGTTGACGAGATGGCTCAGTTGATGTGGAGGGTAACGGTGGAGGACGGGATGTTATTCCGTCCCCCCTGCTAACCTCTGCTAACACTCCCTCAAGAGCGTTGCGCGACATGCACCCATCTTCCCCCCGCCTGAATAAGATGTGCATGCTATGAAGTCTATTAATGCTATGAGTGGTATTTGGCGGTCAGACTCGATGGGGAGCTAGATGACGCACTAGTGTACGGACCAACGGACTCCCGCATCGCCGTATCGGTCGCCACACTCCGCCCAGCCCCCCTACGCCAGCACCTCGCGAGATGCCTCCCTCCGGTCCCTCCTAGCCGCGACCTTGCGGAACAACCACACCAGGTTCTCGTACACCACGAATGTCGTGCACGTGCCGGGCAGGATGCGGAGTGCGTTGGTCGCCAATCCCTTGTAGAAACCAGGCAAGCGCTCGCCCCGCCATGTCTGCTTAACAACGTCGGGGATCGTGAGACCCGGGGGCCCGTTCTGCCGTCAGCTCTGTCATGTGTGCCTCAACGATCCGCACCCTGCTCCGATGCTGGAACCCCTTCGTTTCCTCACGGCCCAACCGTCCGCTATCCACACTCCGCATTGGCTCGCTCGTGACTCACCTGGATCCGCGCCCGTACCACCTGGTACGGATACGTCAATGCAATAGCGACAAACTTGGACGCTCCCGATGCAAGGATGTATTCCGTATTCGAGAGTTTCTCGTCCTCGATGGACCATTTCCGGCCGGCCTTGACGAATCGACGATGTTTAGCGTCAATCCGTCGCCGCTTCAGGTCCTCGTACGTTGCAAACTGGATGGAACCGTTTGATACACCGACGAGAGCGAGGAGCGAGCCGCGATACAGCCCCCGCCAGCCTTCTGTCTTGTAGATTCTGCCGAGCGTGTCTGGGATCAGTTAGGGAGGGAGGGGGACTCACTAAGTAATCCCGAGTATGCGTGCGGGTCGTGCGATGGGGTTGCAAAGATACGCGTCTTGGCTACCCAGATCGGGTTGGTGAGCATTGCTGTGATGGCGCTGGCCTCGGCTGCTGCCAGGAGGTGCTGGCCTCCAGTAGTGCGATATGTCGGGTCACCGCCCTGCATCTGCTGCTTGATCATGTTGTAGCTGGGGTCAGCGTTCGCGGTTTCGCTTCGGGGAGGCTTCTGCGGCTTGGGGCTATCTTCTCCGCTCGACCAAGGCGGGGCTATCTTCCCGCCCCACTCAGTCCCCCGTTGTTGTCCGCGCTGCGTTTCCGGCGACGCTCGCTACTCTGCGATTCACGCGACTGAAAGCAGCTGCTGCTTCCCACTCGCACTCGGTGTGCTCGTGCTCAGACTCACAACAGAAAGTACAACCCCCACGAACTCGCTCCGCCCACGAGATTCGGTATGAGGCCGCGATACAGCCCTCTCCACCCGTCTGCGCGCACCGCATCCGCGAGGGCATCATACACGCCTCTCCCGAGACGGTGTTTTGGCGCGTTGGCATCAGCCAGTTGGAAACGGACTTTGACGAGGTCGAGTGGGTGCATTACGAGGGTCGCGACTGTGCCCGCGCCGAAGCCTGCGACAGCATGGTCCTGGGGTGAGTGAGTGAGCGCACGAGCGGAGCGAAGGCCGGAGCGAGCGAGGGCCGGAGCTGGCAAACTAGCCAGCAAGCTAGCCGTCCACAATCGCAGAGGCCGGGCTGCGTGGCAAGCTCGGCCTGCGTTGCCTAACGGTAACTTGACTTACAACAGACGCATCGCCAAATAACGATGGCTGGGCCGAGGGTTGGAGGTGTGGTCGTTCTGGAACAGTCTCGGGGACGGTCTCGCTCGTCGTCTGGGGCGTTGAGGAATTTGGGGTGGACATAGCGTGTAGAATGGAGGCTCGGCGCTGTCGTGCGCCGGCCGTGGAATCAAGGGTGGGAGGTTGGGAAAGATTAAAAGGTGTGAGGAGGGATGTTAATGTTGATGTGATAGCCAAAAAGTTGAAGTTGGTGACGAGTGTGCGGATCGCGGGAAACACAAAGTGGTCAGGCGGATCGGCTAAGTCCCGCTTCTCCGCCATCCGTCAATCTACCAAACCCATCAAAATGATCAAATGATGCCAACAATGATACAACCATCCCACAATACCGTCAGCCAGCATTGGGGAATACTATAGGGACGTATACATGCACGGTCTACAGTCTATGCGTGACGCATTCCGCGCGAGTGAATATTCACTCGACGGGGGCTGGGCGGCTACTTGCCCAGCGTGGCCTCGCGGTCCATCACCCGCTGGTCGAGCTTGACCAGGATCACCGTCCGCTGGGGGTACTGGTCGGTCGCGACCGTGTGTGCCGTGACGCGGGCAGGCTGGCGTGAGCGAGAGTTGGGCGTAGGGAGCTCTGGTTGAGGTTGTGAGGGATGGAGCAGAGAATCACTCACCACGTCGAGGCCGTCAAGCACCCCCTCCACGATACCGGCCGTGAAGGCCTCGCAACTCAAGCCGCCCATATCCTTTGGCACCGAAATGTACTGTGTCAAAGGCGGCTGGTTCATCGTAATCATGTCTATCGTCAGCTCCCAACAGACCGTATTGAGCAAACGTACACTCGTCCTCTCCTTCCACACTGCGCTCGAGTCCATCAGCTGGCCGCCCGAAGCAGTACCGGTACACCTGAGTGTGCACAAACTGGAGGATGGGGATGAGGCGGTGTTCCCGGCGCGGGTCCTGTCGTCAGCTCAGTCAACTCCTGCCAGCTAGACCCACCTTCATATTATTCCCTTGCGCCTGTCGCACCAAAAGCAAGGAAAGGATACGCTGGCCTGCCTCGTATCCCAACGCTGAGAGGCTGGCGTCAGCTTCATTCATGAGGTCCAGCTCACCGCTTCTCGAGGTCGTTGACACTGTCGACGCGGGACTGGGAGTATGAGATGATCTCGGCGAGCATGAACGCCCATGCAGCGAGGGATACTTCGGATGTACGTGTGCGGTTCAGAGGCCGCTCGAGAATGTTGGTGCTCGCATTGACAGGGAGTGATGCTTGTGGGGAGTGTCTCGAGGTCGAGGCGAGACGCTGTTGCGCGGCGATGGTGGAGGAGGATGTGTTGGTACTGTAGGAGTAGAGGGAAGCGCTAGCGGGTGTTCCTGGGCCTGCAGACATGACAGCGGAGGACGACATTGCGAAAGGAAGTTGTCAAGGAAGGTCGAGGTCGCGATGATGTTGACGCGATGATATCGTGGTGGCACTGACGATTGCGGGGAGACGAGAGATCTCCGCCGCGTTTTGTCACGTGTTCAGCTACGTATTGATCGGGTTTGTCCGTAAAATTCACGTGGCGTTTTGATTCCGTGTTCGCCTATGCCGAGGGATTATTAGGTAGTTTGGAAAGTGATCACGCAAGAAGTTTGAGTAGAAGCGTAATACTCTAAATCGGCATTCCCGGCAAAGGGTGGGTTAGTAAGGACACCGCCATGTGATGATCTCAACCGGGTCATTTAGTTGGTCCACAAAGTCCGCCAAGTAAGCAACCGTTAACAACCCCCTCCCCTTGCCTCTCCTCTCCCCTTGCCCTCTTCAACCGAGTAACCTGACCATTAACTTGGATACACCCTACAACAACAGGGAACAAGACGAAGGGGAAGGTTAGAGCATCCCATATCCCATATCCCATATCTCCCATAGTCAAACTCACTCTCTCTCTCTCTTGCTTGCTCGTGCTCTCTCAACATCGTTCTCTCATTCCAAACAGCTCCATTCACACTAACAAAATGCACTCAAACGGCGGCTCCTCTGCAGGTATGTGGCTTAAGGAGTTACACATGACTTCATCACTCCATCACTCGCTCACCGCTAGGAACCTCGAATCCGTTTGCCGCCCTTATCGATCAGAACGTTGCAATCCTCCCACACTTCACCTTTGAAAGTGGCGTCACACTCAACAGTGTCCCCGTCGCCTACAAGACCTGGGGCCGCCTGAACGAACGCGCAGACAACTGCCTGGTCATCTGCCATGCTCTCACTGGAAGCGCCGACGTCGAGGACTGGTAAGGAAGGCGAAAACCGATGGCGTGCTCACGATTCCACAGGTGGGGCCCACTTCTAGGTCCGAACCGTGCGTTTGACCCAACTCGTTTCTTCATCTTCTGTGGAAATGTCATCGGCTCGCCATACGGAACAGTCTCGAGCGTGACAACCAACCCCGCGAATGGCAAGCCGTATGGCCCAGAGATGCCTGGCAGCAGCATCAAGGACGATGTACGGTGAGTTTGCTGTTTGCTGTGTAGCCTACGCAGCCTGTACAGCCTGTACCCTCTGTGTTGCCTGGGTCTGGCACCCAACATTGGCGACAGTCATTGGCGGTGCGAGCGCGTGCTCGCGCTGTTCGGTAGCGAGCCGGCTCCGATCGCCTCGCACCATATCTGATGCTAATGCTAGCTTGCATTTCTCCGTCCTGCAGCAACTGGGCGTCAAGTCGATCGCCGCCGTAATCGGTGGAAGCATGGGCGGCATGACTACCCTCGAATGGCCTCTGATCACCCCGCCTGGCTTTGTGCGCGCAATCGTGGCGCTCGCAACGTCTGCGCGCCACTCGGCATGGTGTATCTCGTGGGGCGAGGCACAACGCCAGAGCATCTACTCGGACCCCGACTACCTTGACGGTTACTACTACGACACACCCCATGGGATCGACATGCACGCACAGCCCTCGCGCGGCTTGGCCGCCGCGCGCATGGCCGCGCTCCTGACCTACCGGTCTCGCGACAGCTTCGAGTCGCGCTTTGGGCGCAAGACCGGACAGGGGAGGAAGAACAAGCCGAACGGAGGGGTGCGCGTCATGGGCGGAACCGAGACCACCAACCCTCTCGAGCCGGGCGAGGTCGACATCCGCTCTCATCTCTGGAAGCAGCACAATGACGGACATCGGTCATGGGCCCACTCAAGTCAGCACAACTCGCGCGCTCCCTCCCCACCCAGTCCAAACGCGTCGAACCGGAACAGCTTGGACATGCCCAACGGCTCCAACATAGACCTTGGCATTCCCAGTGGAATCGGCGCTGGCGTCCGCCAGCCAAAGATCTTCAACGCGCAGTCGTACCTCCGCTACCAGGGCGACAAGTTTACCTCGCGTTTCGACGCCAACTGCTACATCCACATCACTCGCAAGCTCGACCAGCACGACCTGAGCCACCCCTCCGTCTTCCCGGGAGGTGTGAGCCACAACCTGCCAGCCGTGATTGCCGAGGACGACGTCGAGCTCGAGCGCGCGCTGCACCACGCGCTCTCTCTCGAGCCTCCTGCCCTCATCATCGGGATTGAGTCCGATGGCCTCTTCCAGCCAAGTGAGCAGCGTGAGCTGGCTGCCCACATCCCCGACGCCGAGCTGGTCCTCATTCCCTCTCCTGACGGACACGACGGCTTCCTCCTCGAGTTCGAGGCGATCAACGGCTGGGTCGACGGCTGGATGCGCCGCAAGCTCCCCGAGGTGTTTACGCAGCGCGTCATCCCCGTTGAGGAGTACGAGGCGGCCGAGCAGGACGGATTTGCCGTCAAGAAGGAGAGTCTGTTCGGCGAGGCAGAGGCCGACGTCACGCGCTGGTAGGTCAGTCCAATCTGGCTTGCCTAGAAAAAGTTTGTGGGCCGCGCTTCAAGTCGCGGCGTCCGGTTCCAACATCGGATTGTTATGGGTCCGGTTCCAACATCGGGTTTCTTGCATAGTTTAGCATCGCCGGTCCAACATCGGGATCACCGGTCCAACATCGGTTCAATAAAGCATCCAAAATTGTACAATTCTAGAATCATTTGCATGTCATCTGTGTAACGGAAGCGGAGCAAGGGCCAGCGATCCAGCGAGCGTACCGACTGGCGTCCACTGGAGGGCGCGAGCGAGTAGCGTGAGTGACTCGAGCGAGTAGCGTGAGTCACGCGAGTGCATGTACCGAAATCGCAAGGGTGTAGGCGGGTGGTGCACAGGCTGGTCCATGGTCCATGGTCCACGCTTGGCTTGGCTGAGGCCCCCTTATAGCTTTAGCAGATCCAGGCGACTCGCAGTATTCATACGTTCATACCGTAACTCAACCCTAGGACCCACCAGAACCATGCTCGAAGCCATACGCAATACATACATGATCTATCTCCTTGGTTCTAGTAGCGGTGCGCGTTGCATGTGATCGCATGGAATGATGTTGGCGTGGGGATTACCGCAGCATCGAGCATCGCGAAGCGTCGACGCCTACTCCCACGCAGTCTTGGCACGCTGGCGCTTGGCCTGGTGTCAGCTTCGCAGTCGGGAGGACAAGCTGCACAGCCAGTCTCTTCAGTGCCTCCACGGTTAAGCAGTTGCCCGATTCCGCAGGAGCAACTCGGCGGGATCATACACCTATTCCGCCAGCCCAGCACTTCCTGACAGAGGCCTCCCTCCTCTTCCTCCCCTCGCCTCCTTTCCTGCCTGCCATTCCTACTCCCCGCTATCTCCCACCCACCATCTATCACTTCCCCTTCCCCCGCCGCTGCCTCTCCCCTCTTCTCCGCCTCATCCCACCCCCGTCGTCCCAGCTCCCCGCCCTTCCTTCCTCCCCTCCTCCTCTCCTCCTCTCCAACATTCGGACTCCGTTCTCCCTCCATTCCCTTCCTCCATCCCCCTCTCTCCCTCCTCTCACCAACCAAACCAAACCCCGCACCCAAACTCACCTTGCGATCCTCAACAGCCCGAGCCTTGACGGCACTCTGCTCAATCCGCTCAATCGCCTTCTCCCGCGCTGCGTCACTAGCCTTCTTCTTCTTCCCCCGTTTAGCCTTCTTCGACACCTCAATCTTCCCCCCGGGCGTAATCATAGTCGCAGGCAAACGCTTATTCTTAGCCAACTTGGCAGCCGATACTTGGCTCTCCTGTCCGCGATGAGCCTGTGTCGTGGCCTTGCGTTGTGCGACTTCGGCGATTTGCGCCTGCATGGCGGTTTGCTCGTCTGTCATTAACTCCCACTCCATAAAACGGCCGACTCACTCGACATGGTTGTGATTGTGGATGGATCAAAACATGAGATTATGATCGTATGAGATTTGAGGTTGGGTGGGTGGCCAAAATCCACCCAGGCACCAAGCGGAGATCACACAACCCCGCTTACTTCGCCTTGCCCTTGTTTGCCGACCGAAGTCTCATCTCCAATCTTCCCATCATCTCCTCCTACCGACCATGAATCCCCCGCGCGGAGCAGCCCTCTGGCTCCGCCGCGCCCGCGAACTCGTCTCAGACCTCCAAGCGCACGCGAGCGCAACGTCTGCGCCAGCGCCATCCCCACCAGCTTTCAGACCACCCGACTGGCTCCGGCCACCATGGGATCCGGCCCCCTCTCCACCGCCTAGTACCACCAGTCCCAGCAATATCCCAAGTAATGCTGAACGATGGCGGAACGCCTACCGTTCGCCCGCACCACCAGCATACCGCCTCCCTCCCCAACAACACCACCATCCCCCGCCGCCCTTCCCGGCTCCGTGTGATGAACCGTCTTGCGGACATCCCGTCTCTGCTGAACTGCAGGGGAAGAAGAGTGATGATGAGGCGGGCGCGCAGATGCGTGAGGTGCTCCGTTCCGTCGCGCAGGTGAGTTCTCCTCTCATCGATTGCACTACCCTCTTCTCTCCTCCCACATCTCCTTTCAGCCCTTCAACCCTTCAACCCTTCCCTCCCTAGCCCGTCGCCCCTTTATCCGCCAACTGCGGCCAACAATCCCCATCGAACCCCCTCCAACCGCCCTGCTAACACCAGCCCGTCGTCGTGGCCGTCGCGCGGACTGATAACGAAACGACACCATTCCACGGCGCGACGCTCACTTCCTTCGCATCTCTCACGCTCGAACCACATCCCCTCGTCGCGTTCTCCCTTCGCCTCCCGAGTCGAATGGCCGATTGCCTACGTCCTCCTCCTTCCTCTCCTCGCACGAGCGGCGAACCCGTCCCAGCGCATCTTTGTGCCCCTCGAGCCGCGCCGACACGTCTCACTATCAGCTTGCTGGCTGGTGATAACCAGGGCGTGGCGGACGAGCTTGCTACACCAGGTATCGACCACTCGGCCATTTTCCGCAGCGATGAGTGGGACACCCGCGATCCACCTGCGCTCAAATCAGCCGTGGGATGCCTCGAGTGCCAGGTGGTGCATAATCTCCCACTGCGGGATGTTGGTGGCAAGACGAGTAGCAGCAAGGAGGGGAGCGAGCTGTTCATCTGCCGCGTGCTCAAGGCTGAGCGGTGCGAGGGGGCTGATAGCCTCGTGCATTTCCAGCGCGACTACTTCTCCGTACGCAAGTGAACGACGCGAAGACGAAAACCAAGCTCGGGACGAACAGGAACGTCTTGATGATGTATTTGTAATGACATTAGGTAGGCGGTACATGCTCGCAAGCGCGGAATGCTATACAGACAACGACAAATCAAGAGTGCAGGCTACTTTGGACGGCGCTCCTTGGCCTGCTGGCGGATCTTGCTGTCGTACTGGTCGCGGTTGTTCCTGCTGTCAGCTTGATGGTAGTGGCCTAGCTCACTTGTACATGGTGTACGCGTCAATCTGGGCTGGGTCGCCAATGTTAGCGTGCTGCAGCAGGTCCTGGATGCCGAGGACGATCTGGTGTAAGCTAAGTGGAGGCTGAACTAGCTCACCTGCTTGATGCTAATCGCCGGCTTCCACGACTTCTCCTCATCTAAGATGGAAAGGCAGATTGTCCCACTGGGGTACACGTTGGGATGGAACAGAGGGGGGCTGAACTTGCCTGCTGTCAGCGGCTGTAGCCTACTCGTGCCGTAGCATCTAGGCGCACAACGCACACTTTGGAGGCTTGGTGGGATAGTCTGCCGTCAGCTTCATGCGCAAGTGGAAAGCTCACCTTCGGGGAAGGTCATGACGACACAATACATGCCACCTGCCCAGTCCGTCTACCGTAAGCTTTAACTAACGCCAATAGCGAACTCGGACTCACAGCTTCCTTGCCAGGGATTCCGACGTCCCATACCATCATGTTGAGAGTTCCGTCCTCCTTCTTCTGTGGACGCGCGTAGAAGCCCTGCGGTCAGTCCAGTCAGCAGGGCGCGTACGAATGGATGGTCCTTGCGCCACTGCTTGCGCTCCTCTGTAAGGCGCGCCATTGCGAGGGATGACTGGAGTCAGCTACATCAAAGGGTCTTGAGCTGACCATGGTGTCGGTGTTGAGGTAGGTGTATGTCTCAAAGGTGAAGAAGATGAGTGTGTGATGATGAGAGTCTATTTGTTCGCTTTGACTGTTGATGAATCTTGGTACAGAGGAAGCAGTACCTAACCCCACGTGGGCTTAAGTACTCGGGTATACAGTGGAGATATCGATCGGCCACCGCCCCTGGGTGTGGAGACTCAAGGCTGGGGAGACTGGGGAGCCTCGGGAGACTGACACCGCCATTCATTGTTCTCGTGATTAGCTTGCATCGATTGAACAACTCTACTCCTCTTCACCCTCTCATGTGCGCATGATTGCGCTCCACACTCATTCCATGCTCCTATTCACGCTCTTTTTCGCCCTCGCGGCCGCCGTCGCGCCTCCCGAAGCAAGCGACGTCCTAGAGGGCAAGCCACAGGGATACTGCAGCGTTCGACGACCCTAGCTAGACGCGTCTGACACCAGCCATCCGGACCCATCGAGGCCACCAACTGCGCGTACGAGACCATCGAGGGACTCAACAACGAGCTCTTCCCGGCCGTGCATGACCTCGTGTCCTTTCCCTTCTTCAAGTACTACAAGGTCGACCTGTACCGCGAGTGCCCGTTCTGGAAAGATGACAGCGGGATGTGCATGAACCGAGCGTGTGCGGTGCAGGAGGCCGACGACTCTGAGATTCCCGAGAAATGGCGGGCTAGTGCTCTGTCCGAAGTACGCTTGCCCGACGCCGAGGAGGCCGAGGGCATGGCAGGCTGTTACTTCCGCAACGACGACTTTTGCGCAACGGACGACGACGCCAGTCCTGGTGAGGCGCTTCCGAGAGGCGAGGCACTAACGCTAGGGGGCGTGTATGTCGACCTCACCCTCAATCCTGAGCGATACACCGGCTACGCTGGAGGCAGCGCGCACGATATCTGGAAGGCTATTTACCAGGAGAACTGCTTTGGACTGTCGGAGGCGAGCATCGCAGATGCCAAGGCCGGGCGGGGACGTAGCGTCGCGCCTCCCTCATTTGGGATGGGCGCAATGGGCGATGACATGCAGCGGGCTGGTCTTGCGCCAGCCGAGACGTGCGAGGAGAAGAAGCTGTACTACCGCGTCATCTCTGGTGAGCTTCCCAGCGCAAGATCGTCACGGACTAGCTGACCGCAGGCCTTCACGCGTCTATTGCAACGAGCATCTGCGCCAACTGGCTTGACCGCGAGACAGGCACCTGGGTCCCGAACCTCGACTGCTTCATCTGGCGCTTGGCCAAGTTCCCTGAACGACTCGGCAATGTCTACTTCAACGCCGTCCTCCTTCTGCGTGCTGTTGCACGCGCCGCACCATACTTCCACGCATACGATATCGCGATCACGCCCCCATCTCTCCGTTTGAATGAGGGTACTGCCCGTGGAGCAGTTGACGACGCAACCCGTACGTCCTTTGAGAGGCTGCTCGCGCTCGCCGAACGCGCCGACATTGCGTCGAGCTTCGAGGAACGCGCATTCTTCACTGACCCCGACGCGCCAATCGTGATGCAGCAGTTCAAGAGCCACTTCCGCAACGTCAGCCGTATCATGGACTGCGTCGGCTGCGACAAGTGCAGGATGTGGGGCAAACTCCAGGTCTCGGGCTTCGGCACCGCCCTCAAGATCCTCTTTGCGCTTGACGAGAAGGACTTGAACCCAGAAACCAACCCCGACCTCCTGCGCCGCACAGAGGTCGTTGCACTGTTCAACACGCTTCACCGCGTGGCCGAGACATTGCACTCGGTAGCCAGTTTCCGGGAGATGTGGGCTGAGCGGATCGCGGCCGAGGCTGCGATCGCCGCGGAGAAGGAGAAGCGGGAAAGCGACGAGCTCGCGACGACATCATACTCGTGGGTCGCGTCTGGCCCGGGAGCACTCGGCACTGCCGTACTTGCGATCCTCGAGGCCGTGAGGCGCCACTGTCGCGGGTGCGTCGGTGCCGTTGCCCGCTGGCTCGCATCTACCCGCAAGACGGAGCTGTAGTACTATCTTTACCTGTTGCACTTGTTTCAGTATCAGCGAGGGGTTGAGAGGTGCACCATTCTAACGCACCCTGTGCACTTGGTCAGTACTCGTTAGGGGAGCTGCGGATATACTGCCTTACTACTTCCGATATCACTCACTTTCCCACCACGTTTGTGTTGCGTCACCATGGCACAGCAGTTACTACAGTGCCTGTCAACGCTTCGCACACTCCCGTGGCTGCTGGACGGGACAGATCGATCCGCTGCAGTGATTCAAAGCATGTATTACCCGAAACCAGCACTTGTTGTATGGTTGGATGGAGACAAACCACAAATTGAGCACCGCGATCAACTTTTGACATGCACACTTTGGCATGATGCACTCCACTGGCTGGGTAGTTCTGCATACATGGTTCGGGCATGGGATACCTAGATGCAGTGCTGGGATGCTGAGATGTCACAGTCGTGGGCGGGGATGTTGAGATGTCACAGTCGTGGGCGGGGATGTTGAGATACCTCGTTGTGGCGGGAAAGGAGATGTACAGGATTGCAAGCTATAACCCAGTCGGGATCGTCAGCAAACGGGCGTCACTGTACAGGTGGACTTGAATAATGGTCGGGCACAGCAGATGGTGCTCTTGTGGCGGGTCACTGGATGTGTGGCTCGTGTACCAGCTCGACGTGTTGACTGGTATCCCAGGACGTATCGTGAGTCACCTCCCTGGTGATACAGTACATGTGATCTTGCCGACCTGGACGATCCGCGAGTTGATCTAGTACATTGTGCTTGGAACATGTCGATCTTGTCAGCACAATACACAACACTTCACTGCCTTGTCCCCAAGTAAAATATTAACTCCTCCTTCCCATCTCTCTCATTCACTCACTCTCTCATTTGCTCACTCACTCAGTCTCCACCTCAACCTCACACCTACTGACCCACCCACCAACCAAACAAGCAAACCGTGCCTCGCCCCCATTGAGCGCACTACAACAACGGGCCCTGCCTGCCCTGCAATGACAGAAACCACTGCCAGGCAGCCTGCGAGTGACCGTACTGCCACGGGTGTGGCTACCTCTGTTTCTGCTGTGACCACTACGAGGCGGAGGGTAAGACATCTTTAGAGGTTTTGTGTACGCAAAACAGCCTCGAGGTTTACGAGAAACAAGTTATTCATTTCGATAGGAAGAAATTCGATAGCGGGGGAATTTAGGGAAGACAAGATGAAGAAAGTGAGACGACCGCTTGGGGGAGGTGTAGCGTGCAATGTGCAATATTGTGCATTGTTTATATCCTACGTTGTCGGATCAACGACGCGGACGCAGCACCTTTAACATGAGGGAGAAAATGTCTAAAACTGTAGGAGTTGGGGAGGTCGGAATCGGGCTGGAGGTCTGCGGGGTGCGGCAGTCGTCGTAGCCTACCGTCTCCGATAGAGAGAGGTGATTAGGTGCATAGAATGGCAGTCACGGGCTAGATAGATGCACTGCAAGATATCAAGGTACGGCAGCTGGACGCAAGGCTACGTGGAACGTGATGTTTTAAGACGAGGCAGCTTCGAACACAAACATGGCATTCACATCGCTATAGCTTAGTGGAAGAGCGCGAGGCTCATACTAGTATGATCACCTCGAGGTCCCAAGATCGAGACTTGGTGGCGATAACTGGCCCACTTGGTCTGGTCGCACCTTTTGTTTGCCTCCTTCGGTGTTCCACGTCACGCACTCGCTCACAGCCTTCTTGTCTTCTCCGCACTGATTGTGCGTCACCTCAGAGCAGCTTCGATTTTCACCTGAATGTTGCAGCCCCTTCCGCCACCTTTTCTCATCGCGGCCTCCGACGGTGGTGGAGCTAGTAAAGACAAGGGGGCCTCGCCCCCATACCTTGTCTTGGGTTGTCACATGATCGCATAATGACCATCCCATACAGTTGATTCGGGGGCAGAAGCATGTTCCACGATTGCCTACTTCTAATGCAGGCACGGTCGCATGTTCATTGGCGAAACAGAGGGGTTTCGCGTTGGAAGTGGCACTTGGCATCCTTTTGGTTCCCGTGTTCTTTCCACTCGACTCGTTCGACGGAATATATGAACCTCGCTCGACGCTGCCTTTCCACTCATCGCTCCAACGCACCATGTTCACCAACGTAAGTAATCCCGCGATTTCTCTGACCCAGACTAACAACCCCACCAACGAATCCAACCCCAACATCTCCACCTGCGGCCGCCCAGAGTGTGCCTGTAACAAATGTGGCTGCGTGTAAGTTCAGACAGGGGACAGGCTGATGACAGGGCTCTGGGCGGCACGTGTATCTGCACCCCTGGCTGATTCCTATCAGCAGATAGTCAACAACTCGAGCGGCAATGACGTAGCAGAAGAGGAGAATAGCAGAGAAGTTGGAGTAGACCGTAGAAGATGCAAGAGGTGATAGTTACATGCGCGAGGGCATTGTGGCCACCTTTCCCTGTTGTGATTACAACCCATCATCCGGCTCATCGAGTCGTTGTTGCGCCATCACTTCGGGTAATTCAACCCGCTCCCACTGCTATCCCGCAAGTCTAGTGGCTATTGTCACCCGGGGATATGACGCCCGTTCCTCTCGGAAGACGCGTATGTCCGAGCCCATTTTCGCAGCTGAATTGATGCGACGTGGACATTACACAGTCACTCGGTGACCTCCAGTGACTATCCAAGGCCCCACGCTTTGTCCTCCTCCTCCGACGTCACGAAGGCGAACCAATCACTTGGACGTTCTGCATTATCTACAGCCGCATCCGTGCGTAGGATCCGCCCCGGTCTGTCACCCGTTGCCGGTTCCCCATTATCGGTGTTCTCCTAGGGAACCAGTGCGTTCTCAACCCCACAGATTCACGCGTCCGTGCAAGAATTTGGCGTCTACGCGCCCGGCCTTATCCGACAGACATCCACACAACCTCATACTTTCCTATGGACCACACACAATGTCTGGCTCCACAAACCATCGTTCAGAACGTGACAGCCAGCCTTCGCTGCCTCCCTTCAGCGCTAACTGCGTCATCGCAACTTGTCAACTGGTTCCCAGTGACGCACCAGATTCCTCTGTCAACTGGTTTCCAACGACTCACCAGATTCCGCTGAATACTGGGAGTATGTGGTATTACTCACAAGGCGGACTCGCACCACATCGCGTGCAATAAGACCACGCCACTTCTCTCCACACAGCTACCACTGGCACTCACGAGAGCCTCTCCGCACCAACGACGAGGCGAGACCAGTCCGAGTCTTCCCCAAAAGACATACGCCACTGTCCGTGCGCCACCTATGCCTTGGAGGCGAGTAACCACGGTGCAAAGTGTGTCAACTCAGAAAAAAGTATGAGACTTTTCTACCAGACTGTGTCGAGCAATATATAAGGCCTGACCTGCCTCTGGCTCTCACCACGACAGTTTACTCTCAAACTTCCAGCACCCGCCTCCAAAGCCCAACCCAGCCCAACCAAGAGCCCAATCCCTCACGCTTTCAAAGTACGTAACACCACTTGGGTGCTGACCCCAGCCCACTCACGTAAAAAATGTCCCACCTCCCCGGCTCGTGCTCGTGCTGCTCCGGCTGCGGCGGCTGCGAGATTCACTGCGCCTGCCCCCTCCCTCCCCATTGCGGCTAGCAACACCGTAACCAAGAGCGGTGAGCGACTTGAACACTCGCGACGATCCGCTCAACAACGCCGTAACAAGGCGAGCTGCCCATATCGGTGCGGTTAATTCAGGAGAACATTAAGGCGTTGTAGTCGTACATGGTAATGGATCAGTAAGAGATATTGAAAGGAGGAGTGGGTACCTTTAGGTTCTCCGTGATCAGGGTCTCTGTGATTCATCGTGGGGCTTGTTGTCACAGCTTTGGGCGTTCTCCAACTGATACACGGCTCCGAACTATATGGATAGATGATGTTAACGAATCCTGTTTAGGAAGTAACCCAACAATCGTTAGTTATTCATCCTAAACGGCGGATGAAGGATGAGTGAGGCGATGAAGAGGGTGTATAGGCAAGAGTTCAATCCCTCTTTGTAGCCGGCTCCTAGCCGCAGGACGTGTCGAGGAAACTCCTCTTTTCAACTATTAACCTCCTGCCGCAGTTCTACTCGACTCGGCCTCACAGGACAGTGTGCACGATCCCCCCTTACTCAGGCCGCCATATCCGGACCAGCTGTCATGTGGCGTAAATTTTCATGTACGGGACGTGCAGAGAGAGCGGGGAACAGCCCGGGAACAGCCCGCCGAGACCAATCGGACACAGGATGGCGTCGTTTGGTAACAGAGTCTCGAATGATCAGTCGCCGGAAAGCAACTACCGATGAGGCTAGTCCGCATGGGCCGCCATCAAAGCAGTGCAGGCGGAGAGAGGACGGTGGCGGGGCTGTGGTTAGGTCCGGGCGGGGCTATGGGTAGGCGGGGACGGTGCTGTGAAGAGGTCGGAGCGTGGAGGCGCACCGACGATGGGAAGCCTAATCCGCAGCCTGACCCGCAGCCTGACCAAGAGCCGAACCAGTTTTCTGCTTCCACGCTGAAGCTGCTCGAGTATGATATGGGATACGGCTTGATGGTCCAGAAGCTAGCCAAGATAGCACATGGGCTGTAGCGGTGGACTCCGCACGGTCCCACCCAAACATCTTGCTCAATGGCCATCACGACGCCACCCTACTGGGACTTTATGCCTGATTGGCCCAAGCACCCGTCTTCCTACACAACTGTTTGCAGATCTAAAGTTACCTCTTGCATACGGTGTTTATGCATCTACCACATTCCGAACCACTCTTGCAAGCTCCATCACTACCCGGCCTGGGGTTTCCAACGATCCTCTTCTTCCAACGCTCACTTCCAACCAGCACGAACCAAGTTTCAGCACCGGAGACTCCTCCAGAAGCGGTGTTCCAAGTGCTGTGTATACGGGGACTAGGAGCCCGGCGGTGGTCGACTGTACCGCGTTCATGAGTCCACACCGACCGAGCCCTAGGATGTCGTGGACCTCTCCAAGGCTTCTTGGTGAATAACTGTTATAAATACTTTGCTCTAACCCACTCTCACTCCTCACGCTCTCACGCATTCACAATCCCACACTACCACACAACCACCACAACCACAACCACAACCACAATCACAACCACAATGACTTTCAAGCCCCACCCCGAGGACTGCGAGTGCTGCCCCCGCTGCCTGGAGTGCAACGTCCACTGTGACTGCCCATGGGCAGACCAGAGCGACGACGAATCTGGCAACGTGGCCGATGATGAGAGCTCGGACGGCTCGGACGACGACGGGAGCGACAACGTGGCCGATGATGAGAGCTCGGACGACGAAGGAAGCGACAGCGACGACTAGACGACTAGCGCTCGGGAATAGGCACAGTTGTTGTTGTTCTGATGCACGTTCTTAGGCGAGCTGTGTTGAGGAGTGAGCGAAGTATCAAAGCTGCGGCAGGTTGCGATGTCCGTTGGCGAGTTGCGCCTAGCGCGCGTTGGACCAGGCAGGCTCAGATGTGTGGCCGCCGTGGACTGCACTCAAATTGCCGGTGCCCAACACTGGCATCACCCGGATCCGGGTACGACGAATGTTAGGGAGTCGCGTTGTCCGACTGTTTGACTCGCAACCTCGTGCCCGGGTCCTTGTCAGTAGACAAACGCATCTTCTCCCACAAATCCACACACTATCTCGGCATGGTTAGTTACGTCATGTCACGCCCACACGGCTGCTCTATCCCCTGGACGGCAACGTTTGTTGTAACCTGCCGACGCACAGGCCAACTTGAGCGACAACGACGTCAGTAGTAAGTTGAGTAGCAGCGATGGAGGACCAGGTGGCCGAGTGTTGTGAGTTAGTCGAAAGGGTTCGATCAGCGCAGCGAGTCGTCGTTGTTGAGTAATGTACGGGTTACATGTCTAGTGCTTACACAGTGCCGGCAGCATCCTGGCTCTCATCGAGGTCGTATTCGGGATACAGAGGAGGGAAGTTCTCGAGGGGTTTCCTGGTGTCAGCTAACAATCACGACTAAAGAGCCGCTTCCTTCTGGCGTACCCAACATGCTCGGGCCGACAGACTTACTCGCGCACCTCCCACACGTCCTCCGAGCTGGGCCCGACGCGACGATGTGCCCACCACTCGGCGCGGCGCTTGATCCACGCCTGTCGCCGCTCTTCCTCGTCTTCGCTCTTCAGGCTCATGCAGTACTTGAAGTCATCCCACTTGGGTGTGCAGTCCTTGAGGTGGCCAAAGCGGTAGATGGCACGCACCTGCGGCATGAGGGCAGCGCACATGAAGAACTGGTCGCTGGGGTCAGCATATTCCTGGCTTCCTTTCCGCCCTCCACCGCGGCCAGCATGCGCTTCCGAACGACGCGTCTTGTTCCTATCCGTTCTCTTGCCTCCAATCCTCAGCCTCTTCTCTTCTCCGCTCCTAAACCCAGTCAAGACAGCCTTGTCCCACCATCGCATTTGGTGTCCACTCACAACAGGGTCATGCAAGTCGGCACGTCCTGGAAGGTCGGATACTGAGGCGCCTGGACCTTCTCCTCGTCGACCAGCGTACGCTCGAAGCGAGTGAGCGTCGGGACCTCCATGACCTCCTCGATAGGGGTTGGGGTACTTGGTCCGGGCTCGTCTGCGCTCCGCCAGAATGCCCAGCGCATGATGTCGTCTGCTTGATCAAGTTTAAGAGATGTTGTGACGCTGGCAACCACTTTTCGGCTTTGATCCATTCTGGGACGGACATGTTAGGGATCTCCGCTATCCAACTGACGACGTCGCCAAACCAACAGAAATGGGGACATGATCCACATCTTTATCATCCTGACTTCTCTATCCTCCCCTTCTCTTCGCCTCTTCTTTTCTTCTCCCGTTTGCTCTCAACGAGGACCTTCGTCCTTGAGTTGAACGCCCCGCCATGTCGTTCCGCCCTGGTGTCGAGACGATCCGCTTTAGGCGGCCCACCAACAAGCCCGTCGAGAAGAAGGAGCCCGAGAAGGACCAGTTTGGTTCACTGGCTCCGCAGGGCTGGAAGAGGCGTCACCAGGGCTTGCTGCAGGACCAAGTTCGGAGGTGAGTTATCATCACACTTTACCTCATCCGGAGGCTCTCTCTCAGTTGAAGCTGGACCGATGTCTGCTGTAATCCACGCCGTCCACAATGTATCTCACTCCATTTCCCGGCCCAACGATTGGTTACAAGCCGGCGTGGGTCTACCAGTTGTGATTACTGGGATCTGTGCACGACATGGAACATGAGGCTGCGTCCGAGCGGCAAGGGGCACCATCTCGGACGCATTGTTGGCCGAGCCCCGCCGAATTCCACTATCAGCTCGCCTTACCTCCATGTGGACATGGATAGACAGCTAATCGCTCAGGCAGCAGAATGGGCCTATCGTCCCCTCGTTCTCTGTGGCCCTCAGACTGCTCCTGCTTATACGCACCACGGCGGCGATGTACGCGATCATCTCGGACTGTGACGAGGGTGAGCTGCGGCGCATAAATTCCCCTGACGCCAGTCTTCAACTTCTACGAGCCGCTGCACTACTTTGCACACAACAGCGGTTTCCAAACGTGGGAGCAGTCGCCTCAGTACGCTGTGCGCTCGTGGTTCTATGTGCTCCTGCACGCGCCATTCGCGTACTTTGGGCCTTGGCTGCTCGGCCTCGGTAAGAGGCAGCAGTTCTTTGCGCTGCGCCTGTTCCTCGGCGCTATCTCGAGTGCGTGCGAGGCGGCGTTCTTCCGCACCGTCGTTGTCACCGTCAACGAGCACGTCGGCCGTTATCTGCTCTTCGCGATGGCCCTGTCCGCCGGCATGTTCAACGCCAGCGTCGCATTCCTGCCTTCGAGCTTCGCAATGCATGCCAACATGCTCGCTGCGTCGTTCTGGTTCCACCCCGCGACGTCGACCAACACGGGCGTGAAGCGCGCATTCCTCGCCACGATTTGTGTGGCTGTCGGTGCCATTGTCGGCTGGCCGTTCTCCGCTGCACTCGGCGTCCCCTTTGTCATCGAGTATGCCCTCCTTCCTGCCGGCGAGATCGTCCCATCAGTAGGTGACGAGAAGCTGGCCTGGAGCCAGAAGCGTCTGAGCACTCTTGTCGGCGCAATCGTTGTAGCTGCGATTGCCGTCGTCGTTCCCACTTTTGCCGTCGACTCGTGGGCGTACGGGCGTTTCACTTTCCCCTCGCTCAACATTGTCCTCTACAACGTGTTTGGTGAGAATGGCCCTGACCTCTACGGCACTGAGCCTTTCTCGTACTACTTCAAGAACCTGTTCCTCAACTTCAACTTCTTCCTCCCACTCGCGCTCATCGCGCTCCCTGCCCTGGTGGTCACGTACCACTTTGACTTCCGCCGCCTCGGCAAGACCCAGATGAAGCCTCGCAACGGCGAGACGAGCCCGTACATCCTTCTCGCCCTGCGCCTCGCTCCGTTCTACCTCTGGCTCGCGATCTTCGTCACGCAGCCGCACAAGGAGGAGCGCTTCATGTTCCCGGCGTACCCGTTCTTGTGCTTCAATGCGTGCGTCTCGATCTTCCTCATCCGCGGCTGGTTTGAGACTGCATTCGTCGCTGTTACCAAGTCGCCGTATCGTGCGGGTCAGTCGGAGATGTTCTCGTGGTTCACCTTATTGGCGGTCATCGTACCGTCGCTCTTGTCGCTTGGTCGCATTATGGGACAGGTCAAGTTCTACGGGGCGCCGACGGCCATCACCAACCACTTCCAGTACACGACGCTGCCGTCCGTCCTGGAGGAACTTGGGTACAAGCCGGTCTCTCTCCCGTCCCAGCGCCCTGAGGACGACCCAGTGTGGGACCTCTCCCCTTTCGAGGACATGGAGGACCCGCTCCGCGTGTGCTACGGTGCGGAGTGGCACCGCTTCCCGTCCTCGTTCTTGTACCCGGAGGGCATCGACGTACAGTGGATTGAGGGAGCGTTTGACGGCATGATGCCGCGCCACTGGGACAACAGCAGCGCGTCCACGGGCTGGTGGCCACGTGACGAGACCCGAGCCATCCACCTGGGCCGCTTCAACTCGGAGAACAAGGCCAGTGCTGAGCCCGGCACCTACGTCCCCGTTGACACCTGCAACTACCTCGTCACGCTCAACCTGCCATCGCAGCCGCCAACCAAGGCTGAGCCGGACTACATCTCGGACCCCGCGTGGGAGGTTGAGTTCTGCACCGAGTTCCTGGATGCAGCGAGCTCGCACGGCTGGGCCCGCTGGATCTGGCTTCCGGGAGGTGTTGGCGAGAAGCAGCGCGTTTACGGCCAGTACTGTCTCCTCAAGCGCGCCGGGGAGACTGAGTAAACCCATGTTGCGCACGCCTGCACATCTTGCACATTGCCACACTAATCATAGAGGCATAACCATCTTGCATGCATGAATTCACTCGAAATGGGGTATTGGGAAATGTTACGGAAGTCAAGTCCCTTGAGGACGCAGAATGTGGACGATGGAAGCTCGTTGGGAGGAAATGAATGAATGATGGGCTTATCATGACCTTTTGACAGCGTCTGAACGTCTTTGGGCCCCTCTCAAATGCCGCTGGCCGCTGGCCGCTGGCTGGGCGCTATGATGAAGTGTCACCTTGTCATCTTGTCATCTTGCCATCTCTAACGAAAGGGTTGTTGTGGACGACCTCCACCGCGCGGATCAATGTCCGCTCTTTCCCGGCCCGGTAACCAACCCTCCACGCGATGCGATCGTTCCCCAATTTGTCTTGTCTTCAACATTCACACTTTGCTCATTCAACATCTTCAAGTCTTTGGGACAAACATGTCCCTCTTTGGCTCCTAGACAGACCATGCGCCGTGCTCGGGTGCGCAGCTCTTTCCCTGACGCGCCCACACTGACCGCAGCTCGACCCCGCCGCGCCTACTTCCTCGGTGTCAGCTCGCACGACCTCACACTCTCCTTCCCCCTCCGCTCCTTCCATCTCCCCTCTCCTCTCAGCAAATCATCTTTCCTCATCCTCTCCTCTATCCCCCTCCTTTCAGCAGACTCCCCCTTCCCCCACCATGATACCGCAGTACAAGTTCCAGGCTTCCGACCCACAACACTTGACGATGGGCGACCGGAGGGATGGTGATGACCGCCGGAACGGTCAAAAGCACTACATCTCCGAACTCACTGTCGACATCCCAGGCTCAAGGAGGCGTACGGACACTGAGCCCCCGCCCAGCCGGTGGGGCACTTTAGAGTTCAAGTTCTACATCGCGGCGTTCATTATCGTTGTGCCGCTGCTTGTGTGGTCGCCGATCAATGTCAGCTCACCTCACAACCCCAACTATCCTTCCTACGCAAACAGATTGTCGTCGGGATGGTTCATCTTCTCCGAAGTCGACGACAGCGACCACCAGTACCACACGTTCCGGTCCGGCTTCCCCTCGCTCGTCGCACTCGCCGTGGCCTTCCTCATCCCTTCCCACCTCTTCCGCAAGGCTGGCTTTACGAGCGCAGCTGCACGCGCGCGCTTTGTTGTCACGTTCGCTCTCATCATGCTTGTGGCGCTGCACGGCATCAGCGCGCTCAAGGTGCTGGCGATCCTGGGCGCAAACTTCTGTGCTGCGCGGGCACGCAAGCCTGCGGCAGTCGAGCGCGCGTGGCCGTTAATCGTCATCGTCGGCAACATGTTGATCTTGTTTGCCAACGAGAAGTTTGACGGGTACCACTTCTCCGCGATCCATTCCGAGCTTGGCGCATTGGATGACCTCAAGGGAGTATATCCGCGCTGGCACGTCTCGTTCAACATCACGATGTTGCGCATCGTCTCGTTCGCTCTCGATTACCATTGGCGGGCGCAACCGCAGTCGACGCCGCCAACAGACCAGAGGGGCCGGGCAGCCCAAGCACATCCCGAGGCCGACTACAGCTTGGTTAACTATCTTGCGTACACCCTATACCCTCCGCTGTACATCGCCGGTCCGATCATGACGTGCAACGACTTTGTGTGGCAACTTCAGCGCCCGCTCGACATCACCAACCGAGAACGCATCAAGTACCTCATCCGCTTCGCCTTTTGCATGCTCGCAATGGAGTCCATCATCCACACGATGTACGTTGTGGCGATCAAGGACGCGCGCGCGTGGGTCGGCATGACGCCCGCCCAGCTCAGCATGATCGGCTTCTGGAACCTCGTCATCGTGTGGCTCAAGCTCCTCATTCCATGGCGTTACTTCCGCTTGTGGGCCCTGTTCGACGGCGTCGACGCCCCAGAGAACATGGTCCGCTGCGTCGCCAACAACTACAGTGTCCTCGGCTTCTGGCGCTCCTGGCACAGGAGCTATAACCTGTGGATCGTCAGGTGAGCTGAGGCAAGTAAACTCGAGCTGACATCAGGTACATCTACATCCCTGCTGGCGGTGCCAAGCGTGTTGTGCTCTCGACCTTCCTGGTGTTCACCTTTGTTGCCCTCTGGCACGACCTCAGCTTCCGCCTGCTGGCCTGGGGCTGGCTCGTCACGCTTTTCATCATCCCGGAGATCACCGCGCGTGCGTTGGTCCCAGAGAAGAAGGTGGGTGTCAGTAGAAGTGGGAGGATCCACGTCCTCTTCGGTTGCTGCACGGAAGCTGACTCCAGTACGGCGACAAGTGGTGGTACCGGCACGTCGCGGCGATAGGTGGCGTTGTCAACATTCTGCTGTTGATGGGCGCCAACCTTGTTGGCTTCGTGCTCGGCCTCGACGGCATGCAGCACCTCCTTCACGAGCTCGTGACGACACCGCAAGGGTGGGGATTCATGGCGTTCGGGACCAGCTGCCTTTTCATCGGGGTACAGATCATGTTTGAGTATCGCAACGACGAGGCGCGGAGGGGAATCGATAGGAGGTGTTAGATGTTCGGTCGACTTGGATTTCCGGTTGTGCGTGAATACGCATATGCACATTGTTATGGCTAGCCTCGAGAGTTCGAGTATCGCAAGTTGTTCTGGCTGAAAGTCAATCGCACGTACAGGATGTTGCAGGATGAGTCTTCAACCGATCGGGCAGCTAAGGCCGCCATGGTGCCGCTGGCCCGAGGACGTGATGACAGCCTTCGGGCCGAGGTCGTTGTCCCGGATCTCTGATTCCTTCAGGCCGTCATTGACCGTGAAACGGCTGGCGACGCTGAGCGTAGCGCGGTAACAGTTCCCCAGGCCCTCTGAGCAATCAATGCGCAAGTACGCCGGGATAAGTCGGCCCCCGTTGCTGCCGGGGGTGGGGTGGCCGCATGGTGTCTCACTTGAATCCCCTCTGAATCCCCTCGGACCACCAGGGCCGTCGTTTTCGACATGTCCGAGTGGCCAACCCAATGTTCATCCTATGTGCATTTGATCATTTTTTCCAACCTCGCCATGGTCTTGTGAATCACTCATGCACTAACGCTCACGTGTCCTATTCCATCCTGACCAGACCAGCGAGGCGTAGTGGCCCAGCTGATGGCTGATGACGTACGACTCGGTGCCTAAACCCCTTCACTCCGATCCCGCAATCTTTCCGTCTTGACTCCACACCCCACCTCAGAATGTCCGACCTGTCCGACCACACCACCATGTCCACGATGAAGGACGACGCGATCCCGATCCCCAACGGCCTCCTCTCGCACGAGGCGATCAAGGACCACCCAGTCATCCTCGAGCTACTCGAGGAACACGGTGGCATCCCAGCGGATGCCGATGACGCCTGTCTGGAGAAAGTAGTAGATTTTACCAATGCGGTTGCGCACCACGGCGTCGACCCGCAACACATGCGGCGGGGCAACCAGTCTCCTCGCCGCGCAGCCCGGGTGTTTAGGGCCGAGGTTCTGGGTCATAGAGAACCAAGCGTCTCGCCCGAACGGCGCCAGTCCATCACCCAGTCGCGCGAGCGCCGCGCTTCCCTCACGGATCTGAACCGGCCTGTTGGCGACAGGCTCCCGACTAGAAGTAAAAGTATTCGGGCGGCGCGATCGCGGCCATTTACCGTTACAGAGGAAGAGCGACCTCAGTTACCTGGGACGGGGGTACCGGGACGCCGCGATCAAGCTGTTCCAGAGGTTCCGCTGGGGCCTGATGCCGCCCGCGCACTGGAGAATCGACTGAATGCTTTCACGCAGCAGCAGCATGTCGTGCATGAACGCCTCATGGCTGCTGTGTCTGTCCTCGAGACAGAGTATGCCCAGATCCAAGCTAGGTAAGATGTGTGGGAGCGCGCTGATGAAAAGGAACACGAACCGCGTAAATTATTATCTTGGGCAACCGCTTGTACAGGTGACGAATGGGCAAAGTCCTGTTCCGAGCCACCTTCCTGTGCGTAAACCCCACACCCCATCATCCAGCCTCCCAGCTGCTAGTCATTCAATTCAATCTCTGCTGCTATTCAATTCATTAGGTCGCGTGCTCACACCAGGTCCTCGACTCTGTCGAGACGATTCAGACCCTCAGCGCGCGTGATGTACGCGCCTGGCTCGCCTACTATACTGGCCGGTCGCCGCAGCAGCTCCTCGACGCCGACCAGCAACGTACCCACGTCGACGCTGACTGGGTCAGCCAGGATCTCCGCCGCGCTCTACGGGCCTGTACGGGCGTCGAGCCGGTTTTGATGATGTAGTGCCCGTTGTTCTCAGTATTCCGTATGTGAAAGTTTTGTTTGAAATGGCAGACGATGCATCTAGTCTAGTGTCCACCCGCCAAGCCTCAACCCAGCCGCAAAGTTTGCAGACTAGATCTTACCACGCAGCAGGTTCTTGACCATCTCGCGCGCGGTGATCCGACACGTGTGGTAGAAGCTGATGTAGTCGAGCGTCGAGGACAGCATGTCGGCCAGTCCGAAGGGGAGCATGGGCGGGATCCAACCGGCAGCATACTCGAGCGCCCACGTCTCGCCGTCCATCCAGTACTGGCGAACGACGCCGCGGGGCATCAGGTTGACGTCGCCGGGGTTGTAGATGAGCGGCGCGAGGTCGCCGGCGGCGTAGCAGCGCTGCTGGCCAGTCAGGATGTGGAAGTAGTCGTCGGCAGTGTGGCGGCCGGTGTGGCCCTCGGTGCCGACGGCTGAACCGAAAATGATGAGGTACCTGGGGTCAGTTCCACGAGCGAAGCGAGCAGGCGTTCTGGAAAGAGGCGGGTGGTTTAGAAAGGGGGGGGGAAGATGCGGGAGGAAAGAGGCGGGGATGAAAGGGGCGGGGGGAAAGAAGAGGACGGATGAGGAGGCATCTATCAGAGCTGTGCCTACACATCGAGGCCTCGAGGTGATCCGGATCATCTCGATCTCATCTTCCTCAACGCTACCTCGTCCCTTCTTCCCCTCACCTCTCCCCATCTATCCTCTCCCTTCCCCTTCAGACACTTCCGACATTTCAACTCCGACTCACTCAGTAATCGACGCGTGGATGATGTACATTGACCCCATGGCACCACCGGCATTGTTGAACACCCACTCGCGGGGGTTGCGGAAGTCGGTCTGCAGGTCGAGCTCGGGGTACGTCTTGACGAGGTTGCTGAGGAGAGTGTCGACGACGTACGTCGCGTTCTTGTCCTGTCCGGCAGCGCGAGAGGCGGAGAGCGAAGTCTGCACGGCGTTGTTGAGCGCCTCCGGCGTCATGGCGTAGAACTTGTGCTGCGGTCAGCGGCGGGACACATCGGACAGGTCCAGCCTATGCTGACGCAAGCCAAGGGACGTCACGTGTACACCCCGGAGGATCACTTGAAGATGGGATCCCGAGCTGACATGGGGGCGAGGTTCGTAGAGCCGCTCACTCCAGCGTGACCATATCAAGCACTCGGCGAGAAAACCAGCAAGGATCCGTTCCGCTTCCACTCACCACGTTCGAGTCCAGGAACGAGCATAGCGCGTACAGCGCGATGAGGACGGCGCCGATAATCGGCCACTTGCCGAACGAGCTCTGCTGTGCGGGCTTTGCCTTTGCCATGGTTGCGGTGACGGTGAGGAGACAAACAAAAGATCCGGTGCTTAAATAGAGAATGTAAAAACAAGGTCGACCTCTGTCATCGTACCATCTGTGCCATGTTGTTTCCCTCCCCCGGGGGATTTCAGTTGTTTCTAAAGAGCCCAACGTTGAAACCTGCCATGCCCCACGCCCATCCCTGGAGGCGCCCTGATGAGACGATGGACGCGTCCTAAGAATATTTGCTCCCGCACGGAGTTTCCCTCATCTCCGCTCCACTATACACAAGTTGCATCACGATGACTGCTCCAAGACGGTGCGAAGAGTGCGCACGCGGGCCTCGGCCGCCGCCCACGCCTCGGACAACACATCATCTCCGCTCTGACCTATCACGCCGCCCAGGCCCTCTTGCCGCACAGTACAGGCATTCCCCGCCTCGTCCAAGGCGATGGTAATCGTCGTCGAGTGGAGAGGGAGCTCGAATGCTGACGGGTCCGGGAGCACGTGGGTGGACTGGAAGACGCCAAATGAGGCTGCGAGAGGCAACCGACCAAGGGGAAGGGGGAAGGTCACGCTCGCATCACATGTAACCTGTTGGTTATCCTCGCTGTATGTTGCGCGTGGGAGGCGGGCTGCGATGAGCTCAGCTATCACAACTTCAGAAGCTCACTGTTTCTCAACGCCGCCATAACAGCCAGCACTGCTGCATCGTACGCGTTCCCGTCAAAGTTGATGCACACCACGTCGATGTAGACAGACCATGCAGCCTTGCCAGGCGCGATCACTAAGGATGTTGGTGGGAGCGTGCACGAGCTGCAATCAGCTTCGATGTCGGCTAACAAGCTCACGAGACAATCAGGTCGTTGAGCCAGTTCGACATGGTCTGCGCCTCGTCTGCTGGTGGTCCTGGCTTGAATTTGGGTGAACAGAGAGCAGGGAGGTCGATGTTGGGGACTGGTGTGAGCGGTCTAAGGTGAGGAGGAAGGTCCGGGGAGAAGAGGGCCAACGTGGCGGAAGTGGGTGACAGTGACACCGAGATGGCACTCAACAGAGGAGCCCAATTTAAGACTCAATGTCCCCTCAGCTACCCAACATCCGCGCCTTACTCACCGACGAACCCCTCGTCTGGCCGCGATCCGCACGGCTCAGCCACCTCCGCCTTGACGCCGCAAACCACCGTCGTGTCGCCCATGCGCACGAGCGCCGAGCCGTTCGCCGTTGAGATGGAACCTGAGGTCAGATCTCACTGGAGAGCACCTAGTTGTACACACCGACGTTGACGCTGACCTCGCGCCACGCGTCTTTGCGCCGCCCGTCTGGCCGGTATCCCCTGTCGAGGAAGCGGGTGAGGTACTGGTCGGGGTGGAGGCGCTGGAACACAGCCGCTGCCGAGGATGATCCAGCAAAATCAGCTGATGCTGGGGCCTGAACTGCAGTGGACATTATGATGGATGGGATGATGGCGAGGAAGCAAGATGTAGCGAGAACGGTCGATACTTGTTGGTGGACACAACTTTCCAACCTCCACCTGGTTCGGGATTCTGCTCCCGTGTGCCTTGGGGAAGCAGTTGAAACGCACGAGTTTTACCAAATGAACGCTCGTACTCGACGTTCGTTTTAAAGACCGGGTGTCCATCACTTCGTTGCTTGCCGTTACACTTCACCCGACCGCATCCACATCCAGCAGAGCATCCATCCAGCCCCTCCGTGGCCCCACTTCCGCCCAAGCCCAATTAGCGTTCATGTCGCAGCATGGCGCATCGCATGCCAATTCAACCCCGTATGCCTCCATAGCGCCATCTTCCCCCGCTCCGCTGCGGAGGCACGATACCCTCGGCCAGAAGCAGAAGCTGCACGATGTCCTCGGCGACGCGGGCCTCGTTTACTGGCGCTCTTTCAATGCGTACTTGATGGGCAAGCTGTCGCGGCGCGAGTTCACCGCCCTCGTGCGCTCGCTACTCAAGACGCCGGATAAGAGTACGTCCGGATGTGGATGGGGTTGGACTGACAACAGTCGACCTGCATAACCAGCTCGTCAGGAGTATCCTGTACAATGCCTCGTTGCCGGACGAGCCGCATCCAGCGTCGCAGATGATGCAGAAGCGTCGCCGGGCGGATGGAACGGCCGACTTCGACTCTGACACGACGTTCATCGAATCCCGCGATCGCGTCCGCGAGTGGATTATGGGGATGGGAGGAAAGGAGCGTGAGCGAGTCCGACGAGCAGCGGATGAGGATGGCGCCACGACGGAGGAGGTTGTCGACTGGGATGTCGGGAGCAGCGGAGAGCTCAAGCGCAAGTACAACGTCTACGCATCCAGTGCGTTATCACTCAAGGGAATACTGACGCCAGCACCGGCACATCCGCCACTGGCACAGACGAACCGTGTTCTGCCATCCGCGAGTCAGCTGTCCAGCCGCGTCGCGCAGGTCGCCAAGCCGCTAGGACTCGACATGGATCCCGAACAGGCGCGAGACGTGGGCGAGTTCATGGGCGTCGGGATACAGGCGCACCTCAGCGAGATGTTGCACAGCTACACGCATCTCACTGGACGTGATCGGCCTGGTGAAGACACAATGCGCGTGCCGCTGGGTACGAAGAACGCCAACGTTGAGAAGGAGGAACATCCCGTACCGAAGCCCGACATCAACATGATGCAGGGCCTCTTCATCCTCACGCCGGGGCTGCAGCCCACTGTGTCGCCGACACTCTACAAGCTGGGTTCGGGGCTCACGATTGCCGAGGTGGAAAACAACACTCCGCCGCCGCGCAAAGTCATCACCCCATCATCCATGGCCATGCCTCCACCGTCCATCGTCCCGTCTGTCCCGGGACAGACCTCTGTGTCGCCCAACAAGGCTGCACAGGCCATCCAAGTCGCCGCAGGGCAGGGACGCGTTGACGCTGTCAGCGACATGCTCGCCGATACGGGCCTGCTCAAGATTGACAAGGGCGGCCACGAGCACGGGCTAGACGGCGCTTCCAAGAAGGAGAAGAAGCACACTTTGCACTGGAAGTACGAGGACCCCGCGACATTGCTCAAGGACGTCCTCGGCTGAGCTCCCCTATCATCTGTGTATCATCTCACTTGTAGCTCCCGTTGTATGTGTCATCTCCGGACCGTTGCGGGTGGCAGTCGAGGCTTGTGCGGCCTGCCTACCTATTGCGGGGCAGGGGGAGCCCGTGGCCTAACGTGACACCACGTGTGTGCGCAGGCAATCCACGACAGGGCTGGCGAAGGGGCGCCTGGTCAGCTTCGGCAACGTCCCGTCGTTTTCCGAGTTCTCGACCTGCCTGCGATCGTTCCACAACAACACGACCGCCACAGAATGCCTACGACAGCTCGCCCAACACCCTATAGTCCCATAACATGGCATATATTATGCGACTAATATGTTTAGATGTCTACTGCTGGTTGATGCGCTTCCGGAGCACGTCAACCTGGCGCTGAATCATGACACGCGCTGGCCCACCGATAGCGTTACGCTTCTCAACCGAGTTTTCAAAGTTGAAGACGTCCATGACGTCGTCGGTAAACTTGTCCGAGAGTTCGCGCCACTCGTCCATGCTCAAGTCGGAGATCTGGCACCCCTTCTGCTCTGCGAGCGCGACCGAGCGGCCAGAGATATGGTGAGTCTCACGGAAGGGAACGCCCTTGCGAACGAGGTAGTCGGCAATGTCGGTGGCCAGCATGTCCATGGTGAGCGCCTTGGCCATATTCTCGGGGTTGATGGTGAGGGTAGCGATAACGCCCTCGGCGATGCGGAGGGCCGCACCGACCGTGTCAACACAGTCGAAGAGAGGCTCCTTGTCCTCCTGCAGGTCTTTGTTGTAGGTCGAGGGGATGCCCTTGACGGTCATCATGAAGCCTGCCAGCTGACCGAAAACGCGGCCGCTCTTGCCACGGAGGAGCTCGAGCGAGTCGGGGTTCTTCTTCTGGGGCATGATCGACGAGCCAGTGCTACCGTTAGCTTGCTGTCTGTGTTCTAGCTCACGAGTAAGCGTCCGAGCAGGTGATGAAGCCAAACTCGGCGGTGGAGTAGATGATGAGGTCCTCAGCGAGGCGGCTCATGTGGTTCATCATGAGCGAGGCCCAGAAGAGCCACTCGGTAATGAAGTCGCGGTCGGCGACGGCGTGCATGCTGTTCTCGCCGATGCTCTCAAAGTTCAGCTCCTGGCGCAGCAACTCGCGGTCAAGGCCGTACGGGTTACCAGCGAGCGCGGCAGAGCCGAGGGGAAGCACAGAGATGCGCTTGTACTGCTCGCGGAGGCGCTCAAGGTCATTCGCAAAGCTCTGCGCGTGCGAGAGCAACACGTGAGACCAGCGTACCGGCTGCGCGCGCTGAAGGTGGGTGTAGCCAGGCATGACGGCGTCGACCTCGGTCTCGGCGCGCGTCGCCATAACGCTGAGAAGGTCCGTGAGGTACTTCTCGACAGTCTTGGTCTCATCCATCTGATGTCAGCTTAAACCAGGACATGTGACAGCTGATCCTGCTGATCATTGATGCGACTCACCAACCAGATGCGCATGTCGGTCGCGACCTGGTCGTTACGGCTACGACCAGTGTGCAGCTTGCCGCCAATGTCCTTGCCGATGATCTCAGACAGGCGACGCTCGTTGGCAGTGTGGATGTCCTCGTCGTCGGCAGCGATCTTGAACGTCCCGTTCGCCCACTCCTGCTCGACGAGCTTGAGGCCACGCGTGATCTCCTTCTGCTCCTGCTCGTTGAGGATGCCGGCCTTGAGGAGCGCCTTGGAGAACGCAATGGAACCCTTGATATCGGCAGCGTACATACGCTTGTCGTACTTGAGCGACTGGTTGAACTCGTGCATCCTGGGGTCAGATTGCAATGTACGATGGTGGGCTAAACGAACAGAGGGTCTGTAGAGCCAGTGAAGCGGCCGCTGCTGTCAGCTTCATGCGTAATCTCTTGAGAGCTCACCCCCAGAGCTTGCGCTTTGTGAAGTCCTGTTCAGAAGCCATTTTGTTGTTGATGAGATGAGACTATGGACAGAAGATGAAGGTGACGATGCAGTTATGCAAACCGCTAGGCGCCGATCCTATGTGTGTTGGATCCTCGAAATACAAACGCGAGGACTCGATATCTTTAAATGGAGGGAATCGATAGAGTTGGACTAATATTAAGCCCAGTACTGTAATGGGCTCCTGGGCTAGTCACGTGGTGGGATAAAACGGGGGGAATGGGTATATATATTGCCACCCACCCAACCGGTCCATCGCCCTCGGTCGCTGACCAAGGACTCGTAGTCGCCACTGCTCCATCGCTCATCACCATTCACCATGGCAGAAAACAGGGGCCAGACCTACTACGAGTTCTACCGCGGGTCCAGGTGCGATAGGTTTCGTGATGCAGGGGCTAATCGCAGCATCGGGACCGCGCTGACCGACTCGCTCGATGAGCTGATCACATCTGGCGACATTCCGCCGCAGCTCGCGATGAGGGTCTTACAGCAGGTGCAGATGGGTTGGGGTGCGCTGATGACAGTTTGACAAGTCGTTGACCGAGTGTATGCAGAAGGGCGTCAAGCAGAAGACGACTGTCAAGGTGGGTAGGCAGAGGCGATGGACATGAAGGACGAGGCAGCTGTCACAGCTCGAATTGCATCGGTTCAGCTGCATGCAAAGCCTCAAAGGCGACTAACCCCCAGGGCCACCTCTCTACGTACAACCTCTGTAACGACGTGTGGACGTTTGTGGTCAAGGACCCGCAGTTCCGCATGGAGGGTACGGGATCTTCGTGAGTGCTGCCAGTCTTGCCAGCGTTTCAAGCATTGCCTTTGTTGCTGACACCAGTCATTCCGGCGAGCTTGTTACGGCGCCCAAGATCAAGATTGTTGCCTGCAAGAGCGGTGACGCGACCGACGGCCGCAGGGGCCACTAACGACCGAACATTCAAAGCATTGTAGTAGAGACGCCCACTGGGCTCCTGGCATGTATGTATCATCATGTCGCGTATCGTGGTCTTGTGATCTAGCGCCTATAACTGATTACGTACCTCTCAGTCACTACAGGTTGAGGGAAACACTAGAGGTTGAGGGCAAACGCTACACGGACCTGGGCCGAGATCTCGATAGGCTCAGGCTCAAAGGTCATGGCCTCCGCTCTGCCACCGCCGGCATCCATCATCCTCATCACAGGCTGCGCCCCGTACGCGCGGCCGCGCACGTGGGTCATCGAGTCGTCGTGCACCTCCGTCGCGCGGGGCGTGACGTTGGGCGCGATCGCCGCGGCGTAGTCGATGGCCTTGGCGAGCGCGTCCGCGTACGCGCCCTGGCGCACGCGCGTCTGCAGTGCCTTGCGTGTGGCTCGCGTGACCTCCCAGTCGACGCCGTCAATCGAGACAATGTCGTTCGTCTGGTGTCAGAAGCGCGCAAATGGTATCGCTTGGAGCAAAGGAAGGTTGAGGTGGCTTTCGGGGCGAACAGCACTGCCCTGCGCAGTCGCCAACACTACGCTTTTACCACTCCTAAAACGCTTCCGGCCCGGCCTCGCACTGGAGCGAGCTCCCAGTCATTCCTCTCACCCATGGGTAGACTCACAGTGGTCGTCTCAATGAAGGCGCTGAGCTTGGCAAAGTCGTGGAACGTGACGCTGATATAGGTCTCGGCATGGAACACCTTCTTGACCTTCTCCTCCTGAACTTCCTCCTCGACCATGGTCATCATGCGTGCCTGATGAGGAGGCGGACGGGGCTTGTCATCTACAGCAGGTGTCACGCTCCACGTACGCAGCTGCTGCATGCTCCAGCTGGTGACGGGGAAGGCGGGGTCGCGAGCCTGGTCGTCGATGTCGAGCTCTTCGCTGCCGATCGCTGCCGAGACCTCAGACTTGGGAGCAGCGAGGTTACGGATCGTGGCTGAGATGTCGGAAGAAGTACTACGCACGGCCTCGAGCGCGTCGGAGGCGGTAGGGCGCTCGGCGCTGATACGAAGGTTGAGGTTGGCGAGCTCGGGAGCGCGCTTGACGCTGTATGCGCCCGAAGCGTTGATCGTAACGGACATATTGAGCAGTGGGGAAGAGGTGGAGAGGAGAGCAGCGAGTGAAATGAGATGGGTTGCTAGTCGCATTAATATAGGTCCAGAAAAGATCAACAGGGGTGGCGAGACGAAGGAGATCATGACGTATTGTATTCGATATCTATCGGGCGGACCTCATTCCCCGATTCCAGGTTCTTGATCAAAGCACCAAAATCACATTACAGTGCACAGCCTCATGCTGAAAGACTACACGCTTGCCACTCCATTGTCAAATACATTCGATTACGATACATCTGTACAACTACTGGGTCATGATCTGATTGATGACACCATAGAACGCGTCCTCGCCAACGGCGCCAGAGCTCGCATACTTGTCATCAAAGACAAAGAACGGCACTCCAGTGATGCCCTCTGCACGGGCATTCGCGTATCCCCTCTGCGTCTCCTTGTTGAGTGCATCCGACTTGAGCCACTCCAGCCCCTTGGCCTCATTCTCGAACAGACCGTGCTCGACACCAATCCTGGCGAGCATAGTGGGATCGTTCGGCGCAGTCCCGTGAAGTTGGTACGCGCGCATAATCTCTTTGCCGACGGCGTAGTTGGTCGCACGGCCCTTGGTGTCCGCGAGCGTTTCGAGGCGGTGCGCAGAGTTCGTGTTCGACACCTTAGAGGATGTCGAGCTGGGGTTACGTTAGCTAGTATCAGAAAAGTAAGCTTACAGGTCAAGTCCGGCCTGCTTGTACGACTGTGCTAGGCTTGCACGCATGGCCTGCGCACGCGGTGCGCCGCCGAAATTAGCCGCGCTCCATGTCGCCAGGTCTTGCGGCTCCTCGGGCATCTGCGGGCGTAACTGGAACGGAAGGAGGCGCGCGTCTAGCTTGACCTCCTTATCGGGGTGCTTGGCGTTCCATTTGGCGAGGGCCGACTCGAACTGCGCAATACCCAGGAGGCAGAAGGGGCAGACGGTATCCGACGTGATGTCAACTTTGAGGGTGCGGGCGAGTTTTGACATGGTAATGAGGTGAGTGTGATGAAGAAGAGGAAGAACGGTGATGTAGACGGATTATATGATAAGATGGCATGGGTGGGCTGCGGCTTGCGTCATGAGATCCCAAAAGAGAGCTGAGAGTGAGATGGATGACCAAGGTTCTCGGTCTCAAGGGGCCTTGGGCCGGAGGAGGCCGTGATGAAATAACCCCTCAGCCAGTGTCGGCGATTATTAATCACCCCAAATCTGGTGCCTGGACACTGTAATCTCACTTGACATGACCTAGTACTCTCGAACATTCCGTCTCGGCAGTGCGCACGCTGGCAGAGCAGACATTGATGTGAGCGTCGACAGAAGAGTCTATCATGTCGTATGCATATCAGGACTGCCTTACAGGTCCTTTGCTGCACGACCCAGAGTGCTACAGGGAGCACTGGGTCTGTCCGTCGCCGTTAGTTGTGGAGCAGCCTCCTCTCTGTTTCGGCTAGCCATTGAGGCCAGGCAAAAACAGACAAGAACAGCTCAAACGAAACAATGCTCGTCCTTTTCTTCACAGTCGCTTGCATCGCTTGAAGGTGTTTGGCCAACTGTTAAACTGGATGATACAGTGTCAGAGCTAACCCCTATAACACCCACACAGTGGGAGTCGGGGATCGGGGAACAAACATGAAGCTGGACCAGAGACATGATCCAACCCACAGAACTGGTAGACCTCCACATTACACCTGTTGCCACGTGATAAAGATTCCGTCAGGGCCCCCGCACCAAGGTCAACAAACAGCCCAACATCTGGGTCAGATACAAACCAACAACCAACAACCAACAATTGAACAACTACGGCATCTCATCTCTCATCTCTCTTCTCTTCTCTTCTCTCATCTAGACACTACGCTACAAACATTAACAGAACGAGCATACCCATCCTCTTCACTATCCCCCTCATCATCCACTACCCTTGCATACATCCCCCCCTCATCCCTTCTCATCACACTCCTCACGCTCTCTCCATCGCACCCATCCTTAGAGCCACAACCCCCAATACCCACGAACCAAACACAACAACATGTCCAAAAAGTCGTATTCCGCAGAGGAGAAGCGCCGAGCAATCGAGCAATACCATGAGAAGATCAACTACAGCGCACGCTACTCCGGTGAGTGGACCTTCCTTCCCTGGCCTTCTTCAGCTAGAGGAACCCCAACAAGAGCTGACAGCAGACGACGAGTGGGAATACCGCCATGTTATCGTGAGTGTGTTTCTCTCTCTGACCACCACGCCAATGTTCGTGGCGATGACGGCTTGTTGGTGTTGGTTGTTTGTGCTCGAACGCACCCTGCATCGGACCAAACATCCGGCGTTAGGGGGGCCTGAGGGTCGGCCGTTGCGCCGACGCATCCCTTGACATGCCTCGAAGCTGACACCAGCTCCCAAAAGCACTCACCAAGTTTGTTCCCTCTGGCGTACTGTCCGAGGACGTCTGGAGAGGACTCGGTATCCGCCAGTCGCCAGGGTGGGAGATGTACATGCGCCACGAGCCTGTGAGTTTTTTGATTCAAAGTCGGCCGGGGCAGTGACGTGCGACACGGAGTGGTACACAATACCAGCTCATTAGGGCAAAGTGAGCTGGTCACTGTTCAAGTCTCGTCGCCAACCGCAGCAACACCATCGCGCTCCTTGCTTCTCAATGCTGACTGTAGGAACCACACGTCCTCCTTTTCCGCAGGCCAAAGGACTACGACTTGCGGCACCCGCCACTCGGTGCGGCCAGACTTGTCAGCGCAGCCAAGTAAGCTACCCACGCCATGGCTCCCCGGCATCGAGGCGAGGAGGCGGCGCAGGCGATACCCAGCACAACCCCAGCAGAGTACAATCAGCACCACCAACGACGTTCACGATCCGCGACAACGGAGCATCGTTGCGCACGACCTCACTCATTTTCCACCTTCATTTTCGTTTCTTATGTTTGTCGGCGCGGAGCATAATGCAGAAGAACCCAATGCATGTTGATCAGGAAGACAAAGTCAGTCGCGAGTTTAGAAGATTGTGAGACATCCCCTGAATGTTTAGACAGCCAGGCACGGCAGAACCAGACAATTTCTGCCCACCATCCATCTCACAGACACTCCATGCCGATATCGCACTGCGAGCCATTGCATTCCATCACACTCGTCACGCCACAGTTATCAGCATCAGGTACATAACTCTACATATCATGCTGCACTCCGCTACACCATCTACACGCCTAGCTCGGCGAGGAGGTTTCCAGCTGTCTGATCCATGTCTTCGGGAGCCGCAGGGGGTGCCGGCGGTGCGGGTACTGCGGCGACCGGGGGAGGGGGTGGCGCCTCGAGCTGCATCGGCGGCTCAGATGGCGGCGGCGGCGGGGCCGGTCCCATAAAGTCTTCCTCGCTTGTGCTGGCGACGAGGATGGTACGCCCGCCAAACTGCCGCCCACCCAACGCCTTCATGGCCTTTTGGCAACCCGGGATGTCCGTGTACATCACGTAGACGCGGCCGACGCCCGCTTCCTCGTTGATTCGACGGTTCTTCTCGGCCGTCTGTGCGGCCGAATCACTCGTTTCCCACTTGGTGCTCTTGGGTACAGGGCGGGGGATACGCACGCCCTCGACGACACCGTACTTCTCACACTCCTCCTTGACGTCGAGCAGAATGTCCTCGTACTCCTGGTCGTCGTACAGCTCGTCCTCGGTCACCATGTTGAGCATGAGCATGACGCGCGTGTCGGCGGGCTCGGCGTCCGCCTCCTCGAGAATCTTGGAGGTCGCAAGGAAGGCCGCCGCGCCATGCTCCTGCGCACCGCCTGTTGCGCGGTTCGTCGTCGCCGCACGCTGCACCACCAGCGCACGCTCGCCAATCTGGAACCCGTTCAAGCCCTGGATCGCCATGTCCGTAACCGCCGGGTCAAGGTACTCGACGAAAGCGAAGCCCTTGGACACCGAGCCGTTGCCCTCCTTGACGAGGTTGAAGGTGCGCAGCTCACCGAACGACTTGAGCAGCTCCATAACCTGCTCGTTGCCCAGGTTGGTAGGGAGGCCACCAACAAACAGCTTGTTGTTGCCCTCGGTCGCGGGACCGAGGAAGCCGAGGGCGGGGTCAATGCCGATGTAGTCCTTGGGCCGCTTGAGCTCCATCGGTGCGCCCTCAAACTCAGTGCCGTTCAGCTCGAGCGCAGCCGTCGCTTCGTTGGCGTTGCGGAACTCGACCCAAGCAAACTTCTTCTCGCGGTTGACCTGGACCTGGTTGACACACTCTCCGGGCACAGAGGCCTTGTTCCGGTCTGTCATGAGGCGGTTCCAGAAGCGCATGAGCTGCTTCTCCGACACGGTGTCAGGGATGTCGGCCTGGTACACGCGCTTGTTCTGGCGCAGGGGGTTAATCAAGCCCGCGGCGAGCTGGCCAAGATGCATGGGAGGTGCGACGCGCCCGGGACCGTAAGTGAACATGCCTGATGTCAGCTACACTGTAGACGCGCTTGAGCTACTCACCAGTCATCTTCGCCTCCAGGGCGGAGATGCCCTGGAACTCTGGCGGCGCGAGGTCCCACAGCGACGGCTCGACAACACGGTCCTCGAGAGGAATAGCGTCCGTCGGAGTCGGCGAGCGGGCTGGAGAGTCCCTACGCCGCCCTCCTCCCCCTCTGGGTCCGCCGCCGCGGCCTCCATCGCGAGGCGGCTCGCGCCCATACCCGCCTCGGTCGTCGCGGCGGCGAGGCGGCGACCATCCACGCTCGTCTCTACGACCATATGGGTCACGATCACGCCCCTGGTCGCGCCCCCGGTCATCGTGGCGGTCGCGGTCCCGCCTATCATAGTCGCGATCACGGTTGCGGCGCTCATTGGGATCGCGGTCGCGTCCCCCTTCACGTCCGTAGGGATCACGGTCGTGTGGCCGCCGGTCGTTACGGTCCCGGTCGTAGTCCCTGTCCCTATGCCGGCGGTCCCGGTCGCGGTCGCGGTCGCGGTCTCGGTCGTCGCGGTGACTCGCCCGGTCTGAACTATTAGCGAGGAAGGTGGAGGGTGGAGGCAGGAACGTACCGTCGCGGTGCTTGGTATACGACGAGGTCGCTGCGTCCAGCGCGTCTGGTGTCAGCTCATCTGAACATGTATTTAGCCAACTTACCGTAGCCGTCCATAGTTTAGGTTGCTCGTTGCTGGGGTAGTTGCTGTTGAAGTGATCTTGTCACTTGGCTGGCTGGCGTCAACATGACCACCCAGACGGAGTCTCCAGTCGGGAGTTGGCGGATTTTCACATTGTGGCACAGTCCGCGTGGCAGCCGCATGGTAGGTTTACTTCCGTTGTTGGACTGGCTGCATCCGCAAGATAGATCGGCTTGGACGGGCTGATCTCGTCTCGCCAGGCAATGGGGAGCATGCACCAAGGTCTTGGATCTTGGACATCCTGCACGCACCTACGTCGACCAGCGCATTCTGCGTTCTGTATCCTGCGCGACAAGTCAGTTTAGGCCAAGTTAATCATGGTTTGTCAGAACGGCCAGGTGCGCTGTCGTGGCGGAGGTGGCCGGACGCCACCGAGGTGGTGCCTGGTACCACAGGCACGTCGCCACCCAATCGCCAAGCAGAATCGCATCACCAGGAACGAGCGAACGCGCGTCCACCACACTCCCTACGCGCGCAACGGCCGTGACCGGCGCTGGATAGGATGGATGAGGCGTGGTTTGTGGATTTGTGGGATTGTGGAATGCTTCCTCCATGTGGACACCTGAAGACGACGTCGTTGTGCGATGGGGAACTGCGACCATCAGATGACCAGCAAGGTACACATGCTAACGAAGTGGTTGGGAACAATCAACACAAACGTCCAGCATCGAAGAGATGGCCCCAGACACCTCTCGCGCCGATGTGCACTGTATTAGTGACGCAAAGTATGAGTGATGGGGATGAGACGGGAGTGAGTGATGGTGCGATGACCAGCTAGGAAGAAGTAGGGTCAATGGTTGTTCGAATGGTAGAACGGGAAGGCACGCTAAATGGATGATCCATGTCATCCACCCCGGGTTTTGCCACTGCACTTACCAACTCATCTCTTCTCAGTTTCCATTCTCGATTCAACTCGATCACCGCATGCTTCTATAATACGGGGTCGCCTGTCCACCCCGCCCTTTTTCTCTTTATGTCTCGTTCAAGCACTCAAGTAACACCGTCAGGTAACAGGTACGACCCTCCCTCCACCTCCCTTCCCGCCAGGTCGTCAGATAATAGCAACGGCATCTGACCCGGCGCAGCTCTCCATCAACACTCCATCATGGCGACCGCTCTCGAGCCTTCGCCGCCGCCGCTCGTCGTCCAGCGCACAGGCGACTCGGGTTGTGCAAGCGACACGACGCACGCCACAACCGACACCCTCCCCTCCAGCGTTGACGGTGACGAGCCATCGCCCGTCCAAGCTCCTCTGCGCAGAAAGTACCACCGATACATCTCACGCAGTGCTGCGAAGCGTGATTCTGTCGCGATCCTTCCCTCGATCCGCGACCTCCAGCTCCACTTCTCCAGTGGTGGCGTCGCACACCGTGATGGAGCGGGCGCCGGCATCCGTACAAATCCGCTCGGCGCAGTTCCGGAACGCGCAGAGCACAAGCCGTGGAAAGAGGTCGCTCTCAACCGCATCGCACCGAGGGAGGCGCGCAAAGAGGCCACCTTCCTCGCACGTGAGGTGTCCGCAACCTGGGCGGCGGAAGGCGCACCTGTCGATCTGCGATCAGTATTCGTCGACACGGCTGCGGCTGTGCGCCGTATGCGCACACTCGCACTATCCCTCGCAACAGCAGGCAGGCGAGTAAGCACGCCCCGCGCGCCCGCGACCTTCAGCGTGCCCTCTCGCCCCACGGGCGTCGGCGCAACGCCCCGCTCTGTTTCAGCACCTGTGTTAGGTATCGACCGTACCGCGCCATTACGCCGTGCAGCGCTCGACGTGCTAGGCCAGCTCCGCGCTCTCGAGGAGCGCCTGCGCAACGGTCTCCCAACGCTCGTAGTGAACGGCGAGCTGGCCGAGTCGCCCGTGCAGGAACACGCCCCGTTGTCTCCTTCGGCCACGAGCGGAGCGAGCTGCGCTGACGAGTGGTCCGATGACGACGAATACGACATAAACGAGGCGGCCAGGATTGCCGAGGCTACATGCTCTCGCCCGCCATGGGAAGAGCGCATCGTCAGCGAGTCGCAAGGGTATCGCGCCGTCGACGGGGACGAATGGGCAGCCGAGAGCAGGGCAGCACGCGATGCCGTGCTCCGCTGGGTCGAGGTAGTTGGCCGCCTCTTCCGAGAAGCACCTGTCGGACCGGCCGACGCGTGGGTCGACGCGTGGGTCGACGCCGATGGTATGGGTGAGCTCGGCAGTGTTTAAATGAGCTGACAGCAGACCGCGTCCACTCCTTCCTCACCACCCACCTTACATCGGAACAGGCGGCACTCCTTCCCCGATCTGGCCACGCCCTTCTCGACCGCCTCAGTGACGGCTACCTCCTCGCGCACGCATACAACGCGTATCTCCTCACATCAGCACGGCCGTGGGGCTTTGTCCCCGATGAGGACCTGCACGACACACTCGGCGTCGAAGAGGGCGAATGGACGTTCCGCCGCTCCGAGAACCTCACCTGCTGGGCTGCGTGAGTCGGTTGACATCTTTCTGGGTTCCAGCTGACTCCAGTGCGGTACGCATGCGCTTCAACATCCCGATATCGGTGCTAGCAACGCCGACGAACTCGACGATCGTTACACCCAAGACGGCAGCGCAGGCTGCCCTGAGCCGCCGCCGCAGCCTACAGATCTACGAGTTTGACCCGCTCGTCGTGGCCAAGCGCACAGACGGGTGGGAACGCATGCTCCAAACCGTCATCGAGGTGTGGATGGTCGAGGCCGCGCGCGAAGTGCGCGAGCGTGCCAAGTTGATCGCGGCGGGGAGTGAGGCGGCCGCACAGCAAGTTCAAGCAGAAGTGACAAGTGCAAACCAACAACCAGACGCATAGAACCAAACAACAGAGCAACCACCAGCATCCTGCATCCCAGCCACGAAGCCGGCAACCATGTCCACGTCCACCCACGAAACATAACGAGCAAGTCCGTAATGTAGAGGCTTTCCGGAAACCATGTCTCTCACCCTAGAAGGATGGATGCATCTATACCGCGAACAAGAGCTATGGTAGGTCGGCGTTGAGCGCCTCGGCGAGCTCGAGGCCGATCCGGCGTGCTTCCTGTCGTCAGCTTGACTGATAACACGATTGCTCACCTCCAGGAGCGGCCGGATACGCTCCGTCGCGATCCCACCATCACCTTCCATCCGGATACCCGCTATCCGCCCGCCCGGTCGCACGAAAACATGCACGCGCGCGGGACACGCAGCCTCCTCGCGCAGAGAGGCGTCAACGAATTCCTTCTCCCCAACGAGATTAAGCGTAACTAGGACGGGCAACTCCTCCCTTCCCTCGAGCGGCGCAGAGTCCCCTTCAATATCCCAGTCGTCACCACCACGAGCCCGAGCGCGGCCTTTACCCTTCCCCGCCCGTCCAGCGGCGATTGCGCCCTTGATCCCCGCCAAATCCGCTTGCGTCTCGGCGTCCTCCTCCTCCATGCCCACCACCTTGGTAACGGGAACTTGGAGGTCGGCAAAAGCACCGCGCGCAGCAAGGGTTAGTGCAGAAGCGATGGCGCCGTCGCATGAGAGCAGCGCAATATGGAGGGAGGGGATGAAGGCACGCGTCTCGGTGATCTTGAGAGGAGAGACGGAGGGTACGAAGTGTTCCGCGAGGAGGGCGGCGTAGGATGCCGAGAGGGTTTGCAACGTCTTTGGGTCTGTGGAGGGAAGGGCTTGTGGTGTGCTTGGGTCAGCTCAGGCCCTACTATTCAACTAGTTGAATCACTGCCAACGAGTTGAATGAGTAGTGGAATGTAGGCCACTCACATATCCACCTCGACCTTTGCCCTCCATCCCGGACCCCCCTCAAAAGAGCCCTTGGACACCTCGCCGACATCGAGCTTGATCCCGGCAACAGCCTCTGTGCCGCCAACACGCACGCGCGCACTCCCATTCGCGGCTGGCATCACGCCATATTCCGTCTCGATGGGGCGGGGTGAGAGGAGACTGCGGCCGTCGACACGCAGCGCCGGGTCGGAGAGTAGGCCGGAGATGATGTAGTCCCGCTCAGCAGGGGAGAGGGATGCCATTGCTGTTGAGTTGAATGGTGTTGTTGAGTGCTGGGGAGGAGTTGGAAGTTGTGATCGAAGTCCAAGTTGAGAGTGGAGGTCTGCACCACGTGGATTTGATCCCGCCATTACCCATACCGTACATGAGAGACGCGTCGCGACTTTGTTGTGATGATGACTAGCGCCTGGACCTTCCTCCACTCTTTTTCCATGTCAACCTCTCCTCAACTCTAAAGAGAGACAAGAGCTCTAGATTCTTCTTCTCTCTCTCGTCTATCTATAAACGAACCATCATGCCTCCACGCCCCACCCATCGCCGCGACGATTCGGAAGACGAAGGGCCCCGCGGCATGTCCGCCCAGGTTAGCTAGGTCGTCTTGATCGCCAGCTAACAGCAGGACCTGGCGAGCGCTGCAGCACACGTTGTTCGCCTGGCGCTGTTTCATGAACACCGGCGGCAGCCTCTGCGTCGGGACATGATTTCCAAGCTGGGTGAGTCTCACCTTCCCCAGCCCGGTAGTTTCCGTGAGCTGACAGCAGTCCTGCCAAACGCCCAGCGCCAGTTCCATGTGGTCTTTGAACGCGCACAGAGCCTACTCCGCTCTACGTTTGGGATGGAGATGCACGAGCTGCGCGCTAAGCAGCGCGGCGACGAAGCTCTAATGCAGGAAACACAGGCCACACAAGCCCAGACTCAGCAGACGCAGCGGAAGAAGCGCCTACGCCCAGTGCAGGAGGAGGGGGACGAGGAGGATGATGAAGAGGAGGAGGCTGAGGGAAGTACGAGTACCCAACGGCAGAAAGAGAAGAAGGGTGAGTCTGCTGCTCGCAGGCTAGGTCACAGCTGACAACAGTCGCCGGCACGCGGTCGTACATCCTCCGCTCCGTGCTTCCTGGCCCACTGATCGCCGAGATGAACCGCCCTGCACCATTACCCTCCTTTGAGGGTGATAGAGGCAACGCCAATGCCGTGGCCGACAGCGAGAGTGACGCGGGCGCGCTGCTACGGTGGGATAAGGCCGACCCGACTCCGGCTGGGCACATAGCGCTACTGGGCATCCGGACTGTAATTCTCTGCCTTATTCTTGCGCAGGGGCGCGTCATTGAGGAGCGTGAGTAGCTAACCGACCCGTTCACTTCAGCTAACAGCAGGCGCGCTGTATGCCTTCCTCCGTCGTCTCAACCTCGAGCGACACACCGTGTTGCCATGGAAGAGTCCCAACTCGCACTCTGCCACAATCACACTCGAGCAGTTCATGGACGTGCTTGCAAAGCAGAATTACCTCGAGAAGGTCAACAACCTCGTTTACTTTTTGCTGACGGCAGACAAAACACAAACACGCGGGTGGCGATGGACCAGCCGAGGAGATTGAGTGGCGGTGGGGCTCGCGCGAGGCCGAGTTCTCGGAGAAGGCAGCTGCCGCGTTCATTGAGAAGCTGTAAGTCTGCTATCTTGAGCACACGTAACAAGCTGAGACCAGCTTCCTCGGTGACAGCGACGACGAGTCCGACTCCGAGGAGGAAGAAGCGGGGCCATCACGCCAACGCAACGGTGACCACCAGTCGCCCTCGGAACGGCGCGCAGCAAGACGTGCCGCGAAGCGCAAGCGTATCCACAACGACCTCGAGCGTGCCGCCGGTGGACCCCTCACTGGTGAACTGTAACTGCTCTGTATCCTGTACTAGTATGAATCTGGTATCACGCATGTTACATCTACATTGGGTATACAGCTGCCGCCGCCTATGCGAATCCCTCGCCCTCACCCTGCACGTACTCGGAGTACAGCGCGTCGCCCTCGTGTTCGTCCTCGTGGCGCGGCCACTCAGGTTCGGGCGCCTGTGGCTCAGGTTCGGCATGGTTACTCGCCGCGGCCGCGGGAACGGCATGTTCGGTCCCGTCGTCACGCGGCACAATGTCGATGAGGAAATCGAAGACGTCAGAAAAGGCAATGGCTGATGCCACGTCCGACTTTTGTAGCGTGCGCCGCTTGTGACCCTCGGCGACGAGCCACGCGCGGCACGTAAGCTCGGAGATGAAGACTGGGGTGAGCACTGTCTAGATGTGGTCAAGGAGGCTGCGCGCCCGGTTGTGATGCACCATAACGGGGACAGCCGGAAGAGCACATCATCTGCCACCTTCCTGGGCGCTAAGGTCGTAGACGTCGCGTCTCCTGCCACTAGCCGTACTCACTCTCGCAAGCCTTGGAGAACATTATCGGGGCTGGTGTCAGCTGCGGCTGTGGGAAGAAAAGAGCTGGGAGAGCATAAGTCCCTCTAGGTGTTGCCGTGTCATCGACTTCGGGCTGTCCATGTTCTCGGTGCATGTCCTCGCCACCCCATCCGCCTCCCCCTAATTTCCACCTTCCACCTTCTTCCTCCCTCTCCTCCCTCTCCCCTCTCTCCTCTCCCCCCTCTCCCCTCTCTCCTCTCCCCCCTCTCCCCTCTCTCCTCTCCCCCCTCTCCCCTCTCTCCTCTCCCCCCTCTCCCCTCTCTCCTCTCCCCCCTCTCCCCTCTCTCCTCTCCCCCCTCTCCCCTCTCTCCTCTCTCTTCTTGGCTGGCTAGACCTCGACTCACCCTCAGCACTAATCATCTTGACCTCCTCGTCGCTCTTCATGACCTTCTTGATCCGCGCCAGGGGAAGGTTGTACGTCTTAAAGTCTGGCGTCTCGCGCTCGACGCCGTCCATCTGACGCGTCCAGAAACTCTCCAAGAAATCGTTCAGGTCCTGGTGCGGCGAGACAAGGGGTCCAGTCAATGGCGCCGGCGCTGGCGCTGGCGCTGGGACGGCAGGCTTGGACTGTGCCAAGGCGGGGTTCATGCCTGCTGGAGACGAGGTGCCACTGCCACTCGAGTAGCCGTTGAAGCTGTAGTTGAGGGCATCGGTGGTTAAGTAGTAAGGGTTCATGTGGGATTGGGAGGGGTTCATTTTGGCCGAGGGGCCGGCGCGAGGAGACGCGGATAAGGCGATGAAGGCGTTGGGTGGGTTGCGATGGGAGAGAGGAGAAGGAGGTGGTGAGTATAAGAGGAGGATGGGATGGATGGATGGAAGAGTGTTGATGTGAGGTTTGTCGGCGATGATTGTATTGTTTTGAGCCGTGTCCGAGTAAGGAAGGCTTCGGCCTCAGGCCAGGGGGGGGAGGGGGAAGGCATTGTCGGTGGAGGCCCCAGGAAGAGTGAAAAACAAGGTCGGGATCGGCAAAATGGCCCCGTTTCACGTCGTCCCCCCTCCGTTTCTTCCGCCAAGTCACAATCAACAGTCCCTCACGACCAAAGAGCAAACGCCCTCGATGCATGTGACTAGCGACGTTCAACTCTGGCTCACCCTCTCCGTAGCATACGTTCATTCACATTCTAGCTAACGCTCATCTGGCCCATCTGCCCAGTCACGCCGTCAGCAGTCTGCTGCGCATAGTACTGCTGCTGGGGGTATGGTGCGGCGACGGGCGCACCGGGAGGAGGTGCACCCTGCGGCGGGACCTGTCCTTGCTGGCGATAGTACGCGTCCCACGCGGCCTGGTTGGGGTCCGCCGGCGCGGACCCCGAGCCCTGCCGCGGCGGCGAGCCCAGTACGTGTCCAGCTGGAGGGTGGTTGACGCTCGTCGAGCTGTGCGCGTTCTGGTAGTATATGCCATGCGGAGGCTGGCCGTGCTGCTGAGGGTAGCCAGGCTGCGCCTGAGGCATCACAGCAGGGGACTCGGTCGGGTAGGCCTGCGACTCGAGCTGGTACTGCGGGCCCTGCGGAACAGCCGCAGGCGACTCTTGCGGATACTGGTTGTAGCCGTAAGACTGGGGAGCAAGCCCCGAGTCCTGGGAACTAGGAGGCACGCCATATGGCTGCGGCGCGTACGGCTGTGCGGGAGGGGCTGACATCAGCGACGTTCCCTCCCTCGGCAATTAAGGCGGTGACTCACCTCCGCCCTTGAGCTCCTCGTACTGCTGCATCGCGCGCACGAGGTTGGCGTTCATGTGCTCAAGCTCGGCCTTCTGGTCTGAGTACTTCTTGATGAGAGCGTTGATCCCGCCTTGCAGTCCGACGCTCCTCTGGTACATCTCCTGGATCTCCGGGTTGTCCTCGAGGCGCTCTCCACGGGCAGGGTCAATATCCTTGAGCGACCGCAGGAGCTCGTCCACAATACTCAGCGATGCAAACACGCGCGCCTCCTCCTGCGCCTCCTCTTGCAGTTCCATGTAAGTCGGCTCTGGCAGCGGCTCCACATAGGTAGCAGGGAAGATGCCGATCTTGCCGTTGCACGCACCACGCCACCACTCATGGAAGCTGCGGTCGAGCACCTTGATCATGTCGCCGCGCTCAAACGGCAGCTCGCCGACCGTCTCGGAAGTGAAACTGTACAGCGCACGCACACGCGTTGCCTTGTTGATGTCGAGTGGCCCGTCGGGAACGGGAGCAGGTGCTGGGGCCGGGTATCCCTGCTGGGCGTAAGAACCAGACTGAGGCGCCTGGTACTCTGGTCCAGCCCCGAGAGGGGGATCCATCAGCTCGTAGTCATGCGCAGATGGGCCCCTGTACTGGCTGTGCGGGGCGGCGTTGGTTTGCACAGGCCCAGAGGCATACGATGCTGCGACCATGGGCGGTCCAGCGGACGGAGCTGCAGCGAAAGGGGCCGCAGCGGCGGCGGAGGCAGCGCTCGACGAACCTACACCGCTCGACGACCCGCCCGGCCTGTTGTACCCGGTGGCTCCTCGCCCGCCCTTGTCTTGCTTGGACAGTTCCAACACACGCGCCAGCTCGTCCTCCTCGGCCTGCCGTCTCGCGTCCTCGCGCGTCGGTACTAGGTCGTCTGCCTCGTCAAAGTTGTAGTCTGAGGTTAACACAAGTCCGCAACCGCCCGTTTCGACCGCGACTAACCCTTCGACCTCAGCTTATCATACAGCTCCGACATGAGGCCCAACTGTGGGTCCCCCGTGCCCTCAAACTGCTGCGTCCACTCCTTAATGTACTTCAGTACCTTGTTACGCACAGGCTTGACGGTTGCCTGCTGTCAGCTTGCATTCGGCGGTAGGCGGCTCACGCGGTCGTTCAGGATGCGCTCGAGCGCCATCGTCCACTGCTTTCCTGCGAGCTCCTGCTGCAGCGGCCTCTGGCAGTTTTGTGCCAATGTGTTTGCGAGCTCAAGTGCGTAGATCTGGACATTGGGGTTGCGGTGGGCAAGACGCTTCACAAGCGCAGCAACTGCGTTGCGAGCACTGGAGAATGAACGCGATAGTAAGACAGGTCAGCCAAGCGCACAGACGCAAACGTGTTAGCTCCATCTCACAGTGACAATGGCAGACTTACCCCGGCGCACCCTCTTCGGTAACCTTGTCACAGATCTGGAGGTTGACATCCCAGTCTTCGGACGCGAGGTTCTCGTCAGTGGCCTTGTCTGCATGTCAGCGGTGAACCTGACGCGTTGGCCTTATGGGTACTGCAGCTTAGTGCACGCCGTCCAAAGGTAGTGCTCTACAATCCCAGCCGTACATGCAATGTTAGAGAAGATACTCACCAACGAGCTCATCGTAGGGATTAATTGGGCCGGAGAACATGGTCGCGTCTCCGGAATGGGGATGGTGGGCGTGGAAGGATGGGGAGAAGCGTGTGTCGTGACCGATGAAAGTGAAGTCGTGATGTTTGCTGAGCCACAGCTATCTATCGACGAGGAGATGGGCTAAAAGGGTGTGATGAGGAAGCTGAGAAGATAAATGGAGAATGGATGAAGAGTTGGCAGCAGAGCTGTGACGAGTGGCCAAACGGGGAGGGTGCTGCGCCATCTGATGAGCAGTGCATTGCCTTAACGCAGGGTACTTACATAATACCCATGTGGGATGCCGTCATGTGGCGTTGTCAGTAGAACACTGACACAGTGACCTCCACTTTCGCGCCTGCACCTGTTCTGATGAACATCTATGCATTAAAACAAGTGAATAGAGGAAGACAAGTGATGTAGACATGAGCGTCGAATATGAGGAGAAGAGGACAAGGATGAGGTGAGCTTCAGAGTACTTGAGAAGGAGCTGAGAACGAAGGCACGATTTGGAAAGGTGTTTTGACCCTTTCATAGTGCGAGGAATGACACTCTTGGGTAGCGATTGAGCGATTCAATGATTCAACTAAGGCCTTGCGCCTCTTCTCACCATCTTTCGAATGATCGTGAATGAGTTACATCGAGTGATCGAGTAGCAATGTGGCATAATCTCATCAGCCTCAACTGAGATCTCGCTCGCTACCACCGGAGCATGGTGTCATCGCTTATGGTACTGGGGAGCTTGAGCGGGAGACTGAGGAGCCTGAGAGTAGTGAGAAGGAGGAGAGGTGGACGCCGGCCGCGTCGTGGGCCGCCTGGTCGGATCTGTGACATGGGTCTCTCATGAAGGCCGCTAGGGAATAGTAGCATAGTATAGTCCATGGAGCTAGGCTGGGACTTCAGATGCACTGGATGCTGGCGGAGGCCGCGTCTAACCCAGGAGCTCTTGGAGATGTGGTGTGTATCCTGGGCGAGGTTGCAGCGGCTGACTCAACCGTCGATACCATATCTCTGGCAGATTCTTCCGGCTGGCGGTCGGGACGGCTATATTTGCACAGGACGCCGAGGAGCAAAGGGTGGAGACGAATGGAAACAAGAAGATAATCATTGACAGTCGTGACGGGGCGTTCAACGATGGGCCACGACAAGCTGGGAATGTCACAGCTGGATCAGTCAGCGGGAGATCGCGGGGCATCAGTCCCAACGCTTCGTCTGCTCCAGACAGTGACCTGGGTTACTTTCCACAATGTAGGGTGTCTCAAAATGGTAGTGGAAAGGAACTAGCGAGGTTACGAATACTACTTCAGCACGGCAGCACATCATGAAAGGGTATTCTCTTCGTCTTCTTCGAATGGCGTCTCGTCTGCCGGTTTGGGTACTTTGGTGTCGTCGTCAAGGTAAGCTGGGTAAATAGGGACGCCGACCGCGAATCCCTTCACGACGAGTGTGCTGCGGCGTCGGCGGGAGGCAGTGGGCAAGTTGGTAGGACTGGCTATTCCTGGGGCCTTAGTTTCCCCGAGGGATAAATCGCCTTCAGCCCTGCCTGTCGCGTCGTCATGAGGATCACCGGGACTCTTTTGGTCGTGGGAGCTACTGCGATAGTCCGTCATAGCCACGGCCGATGTACTCGTTACATGGGCTGAGATCGTTGTGGCACGCTGCGTAGGGATGACGCCGTGGTCGACAACGGCCGTGCCGATTGTGTCGTGCGCCGAAGGACGGCCCGTGTCCCAGCACTCCTCCACGCGCCAGATAATGTAGTTGTAAAGATTGCAAAAATTGACCGTTCCTGGAGGTATCTGCCGAAGCAAGTCAAAGAGAGCGACGACGTTGAAGGAGTGAAGAGGTTCTGGGTTCTGGCCAGGATGCAGGCGCTGGAGCTGGGTCATGAGGAGGGGAGTCAACATGACAAGGTATCCCTACACGTTAGCGCAACTTTGTGCCTTGTGAAGCTTAGACACGCCAACTCACCCCTTGGAACGGGTCATAGGGGATAGCTTCACGCCTCTCACATCTCCGACCGAGCGCGTCTCTGTTTGAATCCAATGAAAGTTTGCCTGCGATCTCAGGTGGACTTGCACGCGAGATGGCTGGGCTCTCTCGCTCGCGAAGGAAGGAGCCACCAGGAAGTTCGGCCAGCCTCTCGAACAAGCTCAAGAGGAGGCTCGCACCTGTCTCTTCCATGCTGTCGCAGAATGAGTTCCAGCCGAGGTGTTCTGGAGCCATCTTGCGCAATTTGGCAGGAATGGGGATTGGGTTCGAGGGAGAACGATGCCCTTGAAAGGTAGCCACAACAGTACGTGCATCAGTGACCTGAGGAAGGTGGAGTGAGTTTGAGGGAGCTGTCTCCGGCGTTGCGGGAGAGGTCCGCTGGGTGATAGGACACTTGCTGACAGGCTGCCGAGCAGGAGTGGTGAGAGCGTTGACGGGACTGAAAGACTGGCAGTTAGTGGAATGACCCTCTCTGCTCGACTGGACTGGAGGAAGGTTGTGTACGCACGTTATTACTGCTGCGCTTCTCCTTTGTTAGAGCTTCGGGGGTATTGGGGTTGGACACAGAGAGGGGAAGCTGTTGCGTAACCTTCTCCTGGTCGACAACGCCGTCGGGCAACATCTGCGGGTTGTTGCAGTCGTTGAGGTCTATCAGCTGAAGTTTGTCCGTGAGATTCTTCGCAGTTGTCAGGGGTGCTATACAGTCAAGGGAGCAGTGCTCATCATCCTCGGCGACACTCTACCATCAGTCAGAGACAAAAAAGGTTCACTCACTTCCACCTCTGTCTCTAGTGTGTCGTCTTCACTGGCGTCATGCTTGTCGGAAGGGTCAAGAAGGCCTCGTCTGCACTCATTGGGATGGTTGCGGGGTTGAGAAAGCGTTCCGCCGGCCATGGTACTTGTTAAACAGGAGATGGTAGTTGAAAGGAAGAGTGGACAAAGGTGAGAGGAAACAATGCCCAAAAAGGGCCGATATATATTCACTCGGCCACCTTCCCTCCTTGTTCTCAGACACAGCCTGGCGTGGAAGCCTAGTTCCAGCGGCAAGCCTCAGCGAAACTTGTATAAAAGCACCTATTTTGGCTGATGTACAGGCCTCCGCATTCTCTTTGCAGCTCACCTTCTCAACATGTCAACATGGGTTCAGAGGCTGACTGAGAACCCCGATCGCGAACCCGATCGCGAACCCGTTCACCACCACTGTGCAGCGGTGCATGGTACGGTCATTAGTCGGCTGGGTTCATCTCGATGGCAGCAGTGCTTGATTTCGTCTTACTAACGGCAACTGCGCCACTAATGGTGACGGGCAGTGAAGGAGCTGATAACGGAGGGAGAAGTGTAGATGTGATGATACCACAACAACGCCTTGGGTGATCAACCGCATGTCAAGACGTCACAAACATTAGGGGCCCTTGAAGAGTGTTGAAGTTATGTTACAACTTACAAGGAAGCAGCGGGAGGCGGGGGAAGAGGAAGCGATGGACGCCAACTTTGTCCCTCGCCTGAATGATCCAGCCACGCCTGGCTGGCTGCAACCTCATTCCTCTTGAACCACTTTTCCCGTCTACAGTAACAAAATCCCGCACAGATAACTGGAGTGCAATGCGTTTGGAGCCGATGCGAGTCATCTTCTACCAACCCCTCAACTTCATCTTACGCCTCTGTGGATCAGTGGATCGCAGTGGCGGAGCCGAACGGGACAAGAATGTTTTGAGTCGCGATACAGTCAACTACCATGGTCATTCCACAATCATGCATCGCACGTCATGCCTATGTGCCATTAGGTTGTGATAGATGGCAAAATCTCGGTGGGAAAGAGAAGACGTTGAGGCGCATTGGAATAGGGGGACGTCCGCTTGTCGGGATTTTTTGCCCTACTGGAATGCCTTGGGAAAAGCGTGGAATCAAATCGCGAACACGATCGGAGTTCCACACCACATACGAGTATGCCATTCATCACAGTTAAGACAGAGCGGGGATATCGAGTGGTGAGCAGATTGAGATCCGATTGAGATTGGTGCGGTGTTAAACTAGGTTCGTTGGTACAGTATGGCTACATGACGCTGCGCACAGCTTCATTAGAAGGAGTTCTGGGGATGTTTTGCGTCCATGTTGTTAGATGACCGATTGTTGACGTTGTCGTAGTCATCACATTTCGCATCCTTCTTTCGAGTCGTCGTTGAGGTGTTGAGCGACATGTTGTTGTCTGCGCCTCGGTCGGGTTCGGCGTTGTCGAACTGGAGGGCGAGGTGGATGGAGCGGCATCTGCCAGACATGTCCGGGCTGTCGGTTCCAGTGTTGGGCAGAGGCCTTTTAAGCGACTCCGTCGACGCGTCAACATTAGCGGCCGGGTAAACCTGGCGCTGACTTCGCTGCTGGTGGACAACCTGCAGAAGGTCTCGCGCGACTTCGAGGAGGTTCCGTCCCATCTCGAGGATCTCGTCGTTGGAGGGGTGGGGGATCTGGTGTGAGCTGTCGTATATTCAACAGCAGAGGAGGACATACCTCCTCTACGCTATCCTCGGATGGTGGAGTGTTGCTGTCGCGCTCATTCTTTTTTACGGCTTTTTGACTGTCGACCTCTGTCCGTGGTGGGATGTAAAGGATTTTGAGCCCCGATTCCGAAGAACTGTCTACCGCGACAGCAGCCTATTGTGAGTTTTTATCGGAGTGGACGTACGGTATCCTTTGTGTCCTGTTTCGACCGGGGAGCGGGGGAACGTCGGCGCGGAGGAAGTCCTACGCTGCGATTACAGAACATTTGGATGAGCCCTTCTGGATGCGAGGTAGTCGGGGGCAGGGGTATCAGTGTGAAGTAAAGAGAGAATGAACGATGTACTTGTGAAAGAATGCATGCAGATATTTGAGTGGTAGTGTGGGTTGAGTCGACTGCACGTGAATTGCTTCGAGTCAATTGCGCCTCTGCATTGGATCCATGCATTCATCCAATTCATGCATCAGCGGCTAAGTATTCACTGCGCCATCTCGCAGATCTCGGCCTTGCGTTGTGTCATGTTTGAATGGGCACCGAGGTGGATGCTTGCCCATCTGGTGTCCGCGAGTAAGCCGCCACAAGTTTTCTCCCGCTTCACAATTTCACACACTCGTAGCCATACAAGTGAACATGCATCGTCTAGATGATCGCAAAGAGCTCGCGCGTGCGGCACATCCGGGCTCCGGTGACTAGACACCCAGCCACGAGGAGCATACATGAGCCGAAGATGATTGCGTGAGGGAAACGGGAAAGTTGTTCCGCTGGACTACCGGCGCCAACGATGGCTCCGAAGATTGGCGGGCCCGTGAGTTGCGCGATGGACTGGACCACTGAGGTTAGCCAAACTCTCTGTACACCTGTCCCCTCATGAGAGAGCTGTCCCCTCGGCCATGTTGCGACTCACTTAACGCCTGCCCGATAAGGGTGCCCGCCTGCCGAGGATCCGTCGCTGACACGGTAACCATCGGGCCCTGTAGCGACACTGGAGCGCCACTCGCAAATCCATATAGACAGCAGAGGGCGATGAGTGGTCCTGCCGAGTCCATGGCCAGCCAAGCGAAGGAGAGGATAGTCATGGCTGCGATACCCGCGATCGCGACGTTGAATGTCCCGAACTTGTCGGCACCAATACCTGCCGCAAGACGTCCAAACGCTGACGCGCCGTTCGTGATCATCCTAAAAGTCAGCTAACCCAAACACCCAAGTTGTACTTACAAGAGGTATGGTGCCAACGGTCCTAGTCCGGCGAGGGAGCCGAAAGTCCCGATGAAGGTGAGGAAGGAGAAGAAGCCAAATACGTAGAATGGGAAGGAGAGTGCGACGAAGGCATACGCCGGATTTCGGAACTCTGCAAAGTTGAAGAATGGGCCTGGGGGACGTGGCGGGAGGCGGGTTTTAACTAGGAGGGTACAGGTCGCTCCGAGGAAGGCGATTATGAGGGCAATTAGGCGGCAGGTCCATGCAAAGCCTATGCGCTCGGGGAGGTTTGCGACTATCGCAGGCCAGATTATCGCTCCGGCACTACTACCCATCATGAGGATGCCGAAGGCTAGGCCACGGCGAAGGAAGAACCACTGTCCCACGGCGCCCATGGGGACGATGAACATGAAGTCCATGCCCATTGCCATTAGTGTCGCGTGGACGAGAAAGATCTGGTAGTATTCCTTACAGAAGGAGAGGATGATGAAGGCAAGGAAGAGGAGGAAAGCGCCGGCGGCCAAGAGGGGACGGCAGCCGTACCGATCGAACAGGGGTCCAGTGAAGAGGCAGGAGGAGAAACACACGGCGGCCTGGGTTGAGCCGATCCACGAAATCGTAGACGACGAGTAGCCCTTCAACATGTGCTGGGCGTAGTAGGTCTGGAAGGCGCCGACGCTGCCGGCAAGCCCGAAAGCGCAAATCGCCGCACAGAAACCGCCAGCGAGAACGAGCCACGCTTGTAACCCGCCGTCGGGGTAGACGATCTCCTCACCGTCGTCGGTGACCTGCACGCCCACGAGTTCCTCGACTTCCTCCTTCTCGTCCGTCTCGTCATCCTCGACAATACCCTCCGAGAAGACGGATGCGTAGCGGCGCAAACTCGCCATTGTCGTCACGGTTCCTGATCGCGCACGCGCGCGACGCTCCGTCCGCGTCTGCTCCCGGCTCAAATCAGGCATGTTCATGAGGAACGCGGCGTCCGCGAATGTGCGATTACTGCTCTGCGACAGTTGTGACATGTTTCGCGTCAAGTCCGAGAACCCGTTGTTGCGGTTCACGACCTCGACTCCTTCAAATACCGTCACGCCATCCTTGTGGATCGGGAGTGGTTCGCTGGTCGGTGCAGACCCGCCACGCGTGATCACTGAGCCTGCGCCTGCCCCAGCGGAGAACGCGCGCTGCCGCGATCGCATGCCTAGATTCGAGGGGCCAGCAACACCGCTCGAGAACGAGCTGCGTGGTTTGAGAGGCGGCACTGGTCCCTTGGTAGACGACGAGGATCCAGAGCGCAGTCGTCCCCCGCCCACCGTAGCTTGGTTCGCGGAGGACGATGACGCACGCCGCCGCGGGCCGCGTTTGCTAAAGTCAGGTAGCGGGGCGGGTTGGTCATGCTCGCGTTCGCTGTTGGCGTCTTCGCTGTCCTCCTCGATGACGGGCGGTGGCGAGGATGGTTTAGGAGGGTAGGTTGGTGACATGGGTGGCAAGGAGGGAGGAGATGGGGAGAGGTGCGGGGGGAGGACGTGGGGGATGAGCGGTTTGTCGGCGAGAGGGCGATCCGGAGGGTGAAGCTGATGGGAAGGAGATACAGAATCGCAAGCGGTGGCTGGACGTGTTACGCTGTACAATATCAGATAGTTTGCAAGATCAAAGTCGCGACCAGCTTGTCAACAAGCAACGTTGGCGCAAACTTTGTGCGAGTGACTCAGGCCGCAATTACCGCAACCGCTATATCCCGGGATGCCGTCATTCTGATCGGTATTTAATGTCGGAGCAAGCCGAGGCCCTGGCCACTAACTCCCCACCTCACCAAAAAACAGCAGTGGTTATCAGTCTGAGATTCAGTTCAAGCTACGCGTACACACGAATGACTTGTTGATAGCTGCTCCATGTTCCATCTCTTGATCCACGTAATCAACTCAATCGCCCGACTCCCTGCCCCGCCGCCGCTCTACACGGCCGCGTAAACTGCAATTCTCGGGGATACGGCGGTCGTGGTGTAGAGGTATCACGCTTCTTTCGGGAGTTGTCCAGCGGCCAATCAGGCTGCTGTCCCGTGCTGATCAGGCGCATAGAAGAGGTCTTGGGTTCAATCCCCAACGATCGCCAGCTTTTGGCGTGTGCTGCGTTTTGCGAACGGGCCTTGGGGATGTTGATCACTCGCGAACGGTAGTTGGAGACCAGAGGCGGGTGGGTTTGATGGCTGGGTTGAGGGCCCGTGGTGACGCCGTACTTTCCCTGGGAAGGAAGTGAGGTCCTCTTCATTGAAAGGAGCTTGTCTTTGGGATAGCCTGCGAGATCGTACGGGACTGGTGCTGATGATGGGATGGGAGGTGCAGTGACGTGCTGGCTAGTGACGTGCTGGCCGTTGAGAGGTGTGAGATTGAGTCAACTCACATGCTACCTTCAAATCGCGAACGACTGGGGCGCTGAGCAGTTGAACAGCCAATTTGAACAATCCGATACGATATGCGGCGGCAAGCAAAGCTTATCCCCCCCTTCTCAGCTTTCTAAGGCATCTGACCTTTGCGACCCAGTTACGCCAAGTTCTAACAATGCATAGTCATGTGCTCGTAGTAGATCGCCAGCAATCGTACAGTCATCATCATACAGAATTCACTTCGCCAACACTTGCCTCTCTCTACTGCCCAGCCTCGCAGACAAGGTACGACGACTGGCTCATCTGCTGGCCGCTCGCGAGGATGACAGCCGCTGTCACGTCACCGACCGTCTTGCGCAACTCGGCGCCGACAGTCGGGTTGTGCCCCTTGGCACCGAGGATGCTCGACACCTCGCGCTCGTGGTTATACGCAGCCGAGTGGCGGCCGCGACCGGCAACGACGAGGAGCGGGCGCCACATGCGCTCGTTGTGAGCCGCCGACAGTGCCTGTTCAGCGTACTTGATCGAGTCCGCGAGGGGGGTGCCAGACTCGATCGAGGAGAAGATTATGCGCGAGAGGGCACCCTCGTTCAACGCGCCCTGGACCGTGGTGTAATAGTTCCAAGCCACGTTGTCGGCCGTCTCGGACAGTACACGGTTCTGAGTCTCCGCAAGCTTGGGTCCGCCGATCGTGAGCTGGTTCTGGAGAAGCGCGGCCTGGTGCACCTTCGCCGACTCTGACAGCTTGGCCTCGTGCTTGTCCTCGAGTGTGCCGGCCTCAGAGCCAGAGTCGGAGATGTCGCTGTGCGTGATGCGGATGACGGTAGCAGAGACGTGAGCGTGATGGCAGAGCTGGACGACGAGGCGAAGAGCCAGGCGATCATCGGGGCCTCCGAAGAAGGGGAAGAAGACGTGCTGACCAGCTCCAGGAGGGGTAACATGAGCACCACCGAAGCCGCGGTCAATGAACAGGGCGATGTCGGTCGTTGCGCGGGAGAAGAGGTTGCGGATGAAGTGGGTGTACATGGGTGAACCGTCCGCGGCAAAGATGTCAAACGGGGTGGGGGGCACAGCCGCTGCGGAGTCGCTCGATGTGCCGGCTTGGTTGTCGGCTGTCACCCGCTCAGGGCCGGTGACAGTCCACGGAATGACAATAAGCTCGGACGAGAGGTCCTGTGCGAATTCGGCAACTGCAGACGGGAAGCTGTCCTGCGAGACAATGCTGATGTGCGGGGCGATGTCCATGCCACGAAGACGGCCAAACTGGCGGAAGAGCTGGAGAGCGTCGTCGGCAAGCAGGGTCTGGTCCTTCTCAGCCGACTGCATGACCGAATAGGTACGACCAGTGAGCTCGATGAGCTTGAGAGCGTCAATGTGCACCGGGACGTTGGCGCCGCCGTTCACGTTCGAGTTCCGGCCGGGGGTTGTCTCGCGGTCGCTGGCACCCTGCTCGAGAGCATTCTCAATGGCCGCAACGTCGCCATCGAGACGCTTGGGATCGGCAGCAGCAATTTGCGCGGCGACTTCCAGCTCGGGCTCCAGAAGCTGCGTGATGAACATTGTCGAGGCTAGGTGCTCGAGCTTCTGAAGCACGACAAGGAGACGGGTCGTGTACTCGCGACCACCCGCAGCGCCGCCAGCGGAAGCACCGAGGAATGCGTCGCGCGCCGCCCGGTTCTGGGCGTCCTCCTTCGAGTCGCCGAGGTTGGCCCTGGTGTGGTACTTGTAGGGGTAGATGAGGAGCGTGCACGGAGTGGTCATAAACGTGAGGACAACCGCGACCAGGACCATCATGGAGAAGAGCTTCTGCTCGATGATGCCAGCCTCGAGACCGACGTTGAGGACAATGAGCTCGACGAGACCCTTGCACGACATGAGCATGCCGATGGCACCCGACTCGCGCCAGCTGTACCCGAGGAACTTGGCCGTTGCAGCGCATCCACCAAACTTGCCGACGAAACCAACGACGCAGAGCAGGACTACGTAGCCCCAGGCGAGACCGTCGCTGAGCGCGCCAAAGTTGGTGTTGAGACCCGAGAGCGTGAAGTAGATTGGGAGGAAGAGCATGGTGACGAGGTCATCGATGCGCTCGGTGATGCCAATAGCGAAACCGCCCTCGTGGGGGATGATGAGGCCCGCGATGAAACCACCGAAGATGGGGTGCACGCCGATGATGCCGGTCATGAAGGCTGAAGCGAAGACAATCATGAGCGTGAGCGTCATGATGCCCGTAGTCGGGTGGCCAGTGTCGAGGGAGCCGGAGCGCTTGACTGCCCAATAGAAAGCCTTTCTAATCGGCCAGAGAAGAAGGATGGACCACCCGACAGCGGCGAGCAGGATGTAGACCGAGTTGACGCCAGAGCCATTCCCAGAGAGAGCAAGGGTGAGGGCAAGAAGCACCCAGCCGATGACGTCGTTGCCAACACCAGCCGAGAGCACAATGACGCCGACCTTTGTGTCGAGAAGCTTGGTAGCGGTGAGAATCCGACAGAGAACTGGGAAGGCCGTGATCGACATGGCGACACAGATGAACAGCAGGAAGTGGCCAAAGGTGACCTTGTCCTTGTTGACAAAGTTCTCGTAGACCGGCACGGCAACGCCAGAACCTATTGCGAACGGCAACGCGATACCAGCCAGCGAGATGATGGCCGAATTCTTGCCATTTCGTTTTGCGACGGAGATATCGACTTCGAGACCGACGACGAAGAGGAAGAGGATCAGGCCGATAGTCGAGACGAGATTGAGAAACGGGATCGATTCCTTGGGGAAGATGTGCTGTGTGAAGCCCGGGATGCGGCCCATGGCGGTGGGACCGAGGATGATACCGGCGATAACCTCTGCAATGACTCTAGGCTGATTCATGAACTTGAACGCCCATCCGAGCATCAGGGTGAGACAGGTGATCACCATGAGCTGGATGATGAAGAGGGTGATGGGCTGGCCGCGTCAGTCACGCTCGATCAGTCGGCTTACGTGGGATGGGTCGAACTTGGTCGGGTCGTCGCCATTGATGACGGTCGACTGTAGGTTAGTGACTCGTCGCGTCGCGTCAAAGCCGAGCGGCGCGTGCGCGTGTGCTTGTACGCTTTCACGACGGCACTCACCGAGATGGATCGGCCGATGATGGAACGGCCGACGAGGACAGCGTCTTGGATGACGGCGTGCATGGCGGCGAGGAGGCCGCTTGCCTGGGCTGGAATGTGTTGAGAGCGGGGTGTGAGAGAGTAAAGGTGGGTGATGGTGTGTCTCTTGTAGGACGTGAAGGGGACAGACAGCCTTAGGACCTTTGAAGCGTGTCGCGTCCGTTAGCGTGGATTGATTATTTGATGTGCCAAGGCAAACGGCCAGGGCGGTTTGTGCAGGGACAGGAGGCCCGTGGGGTGGCGCGTCCGTGTGTCAAGAGGTTTGATAAGGGCGTTGCAGGCTAGCGGAGAGGTTGAGAGCGGTATGAGCCTTGTTCCTTGCCAAAGAACAGCTCGTGACAATGCGTGTGAGTGTTGTGACCCAAGAGAGGCGTAAAGGGACAGTTGAAGAAGCGAAGAGGCCGAGTTGGCAAGCGAGAGGGGGGAGAGAAATTTGGTTGGTCGTTACACGAGTCACAAGGAGATCAGGAGATACGGGACATGGACAAGGAGGGCAAAGTAACGTGGGATTGAGCGGGATGCAAATGTGAGACCCGTAGAATGTAGGAGGTAGGAACGTCACACTTGTTGCACCAAACAATCCGCTTCAGTGTCAAATGTCGTTGAAGCGGTGCACCCGTTGGAGGGAGGAACGATCGGTCCTTGGCTCAATTGCTCACGTGAAAGGCTAATGTGTGCGTTGCTGCAGGGGAAGGGGGGTAAGAGGTTAAACGAAAGTATGAAGTGCGGGTCAGGAAGGATGGGGCTTGTCTATAACCCAGTTCAATTGTCGAGATTAATGTCGATGTGTTGAATGATGACAAGAAGCAAGCAAAGTGGTGAACAGTGTCGACGAGGAAGGAAGAAATATAGCACTACCGAGGTGGTGCAGATATCTCTTGGCTTTGCCTTTCTGGGCTCTTTGGGGGTTCAAGACGATCTCTGGTCAAAGTTCCGGGGGTTGCTGAGAATGTTGAGATTGCTGTGGTTTCTACTATATGCAAAGCGTGGGAGCAGAAGCATTCAGGGTGCATTTTCGACCACTGATCCCACAGTCCCTGAAACTCTGGGCTCAGTGGCAACATGCATTTTGGTTCATGACCCGTAACCCTGTAATCCGTAAAGTACCTTGGTGACAGAGTTTGTTTTGGTCCACCTCCTACTTACCCTCAACTCATGAGCTCATGAGCTCATACAACTACACGTATACACGTACCTCTTGGCGTTAGTTGACACGCGTTAGTAGACGTTGCCTTGTCGTTGCTTTGCCCTGGGCCCACGTCACAAGCTCACAGCTCACAGCTCACAACTCACAGACATTTCTTCCTGTAGATCGCGCTCGCCCATTGGGCCATGACGACCGTGTGTGATGCTCACCGCTTACCTTACTGCCGAGTTCAAAGGTGATGTTTCGTGTGCCCAAGACGCCGCTGCTCAATTGGTTCATTGATCGCTCTCTTCGCTGTGGAGTTGTGGAGTATATGGAGCGATAAGAAACCTCGCACTGCCAGGCAGAGGTACTACATGTGTGGGTACGTGCGTGTTGCGGCGTGCAGTGCGGAGGGAACGTGCAGCTCAACTAATACACGTCTCATCACGTACAGAAGACAAGCTCAGAACTGCTAACATACCGTTCTGGAAGTTGGATGGCCTCATGCTTGAGCGCTTGTTGCTGCGACAGAATGAGGTAGCGTGACGCTTCGTTGCGCATGCATGCGCGCATGCTTTCATTTACTTTTTCCACGTTCTCACATCACTTGCTTATTTGCTCAAGGGCAACTGAGAACGGACTCCGGCCTCCGGTCTCCGACTTACCTGGGACAGAGTGGGGTAGAATATAGACACCTCCACTCACACCTCCACCAACGGCCCAGGCACGCCCCACGCTTGAAACCAAGTTGACCAAGTCCTCAACACGCGTCACCACCCATCAACTTTGTCCTCACCTCCATCCTTCGATCCTCCTCCGGCTTCAAAGCCGAGACATCCGCAACCACTTGATCTCTCCACAAAAACAATGGCCGACCGTACACCAGAGTCTCCGACCCATAATGGAAACGAGGTCGCTGAGGCACCCGCCGTGATCAAGAGTGTTGACAGTATGTATCCTTCCCCCTTTCCGCACTTGTGCCGGCGTTGAGGCTGCGATGCCGTTGACTCCTCGACGTTGTCATTAGCGCAGAGAGTGCTTCACATCTCTGCCGTCCGGCTTCTCCATCAGTGAGACGCATCTTCCTTCCCACAACGATACTTCCTCCCAACCCCTCTCTCCCCATCTCCCTCTCTCCTGCCTCGGCTGTTCCGCACTTGTTTCTTCATCGCGGTCTCAACGCCGAAGACTTGACACACAGTGCGGCGTCAGCGCAGAGTGCTCCACATATGTGCTATTCGCTACGCCATGCACCTTTGTTCATGACACCTTCCACCACTCACTCTCACGCCCTGGCCCTGCCCCTTCCCTTCGTTTTCCTTCTCCCTCTCCCTTCCCTCCTCTTTCCCCTTCTTCCCACAACTCACTCAGTGTCCGAGGACATGCAAAAGGTCGCGGTCAAGGTCGCCGCCGAAGCACTCGCGAAATACACTGTCGAGAAGGACGCCGCCATGATCATCAAGAAGGAGTTTGACCGGCTGTACAGCACCACCTGGCACTGTGTTGTTGGCAAGCAGTGAGTGTCTTCGAGTCGTGGGCGCGTTGGAATAGAGGAGGGGGTTGTTGATGGAGAACGTGGTGGTTGGAGGGCGTAGTGTATCTTGCCGTCATCATACGGACCTTCGAGCCCGGTCGAACACGTGCGATCTGGGCGGCCGGGACACGTATCCCTCAACGCTACAGTCTGAGACCTGCGGGCTAGAAGAGTGGCGCCGCGTCCGGTGACGAGCTATTGTAGATTGCGGACGTCTATCAAGAAGCTCCACCCGCTTGGCCTTGCTCATTGCCGGGCGCGGCCTGCCGTCCGCTCAGGCTGGGATAGCATTCGGTCGATACGCGGTGCCAGCCATGCTGTGTGGTTCGTGACGTCGTCCACCTTCGCAGCGGGCGACACACCAGCCGAGCGATGCCCTGCACCTGTCAACCCGAAGCGTCGGGGTTTCCAGCTGGCAGTCTTTGCGATTATCCGCCTTGACCGATACGCCTTGACGATGCCCACGAACTCGCTGACACCAGCTTCGGCAGCTTCGTCACTCACGGTACGTCCTGGGATGTGACATCAGCTGTCGGTGTTGTCAACGCTGACGACAGAAACCAAGAACTTCATCTACTTCTACCTCGGCCCCATCGCCATCCTGCTCTGGAAGACGTCTTAGCATTGGGTTGTGATCCACTCATCTTTCTCGATTTGCCCATTTATCTCTACTCTCCGGGCTTGTGTAATACAGGGATGCTAGTCCTGCGTCTGGGGCTGCCGCAATTGTTAGAGGCAAGTCGGGGGATGAGAAGAACGATGCCCTGAACACTGAACACTGTACATAGCTCCTTCTAAACCCATCTGGACGTGACCTCAGCCCGACCAAGACATACCCGCTCTCTCGCCCGCTCCCCATGCTTGGAATCGAAGTAGGTGACTCGCTGCCATCCATATCAAACCACAAACGGGAGCAGACGTCTCTGTTGCGTCTCAGCCCTCTCGCCATCGAATATGACGCGTGTTAAATCGTCGAGAGGCTCGCGCAGTACTATGTCCGCGACAGGTTCTGGTACTGTGTTGTCGTCGTCTCGTACTCCTTGACGAACAGACGCTTCTGCTCCTTGATCATCCACCTGCTGTCAGCTGCAAATTAGCAAGGGGAGCTCACTTCATGATGTCGTTGATGTACTCGCGGAGAATGTTAAGCGACTCTGGGTCGATGTTCGTGTACGCGATGAACGGACCAAAGTTGACTACGGTTAGCCTAGATGCAGAGCTGTGTGCTCACCAAAGAGGCGCAGCAGATGTTCGGCCCCGTAGATCTCGGACATGGGCTTTCCGTTGGCTCCGCGCCGCTGCTCGACATATTGTGCCCTTTCGAAGCGGTAAAGCAGATTGTTTCCCAGCGCTTTGTCGAAGTAAAGCGTGATCCCAGCGATGATCTCACTCAACAGCGCCGTTGCGCGTCTGCCTTCAGCTAAACAGCACAACCGAGCTGACTTACGTTGAGCGGTCCTTCTTCGTCTGGTTGACGTACTCCCGGTACTCCTCCAGCATCTTGCGCACGTGCGGCTTACGCGGCAGCGTTACTAGCTGGTTGTTCTTCGTCACATTCTCCCAGTCATCGACCAGCTGCAGCTTGAGCACATCGGGAATGACAATCTTGACCTCGGGCCGCTTGAGGAACTCGGTTTCCTGCCTGTCAGCGCACACAGTTGTCACAACTCACAGTCTCCAATCCAGTGTCCCGCCCGCGCTTCCGGCTCCCCTCGCCCTTCTTTCCCGGCCCCTTGGCGTCCTTGCCCTTGGCCGCCTCCACCGCCGCCACTGCTGCTGGGCGGTTCTTCTTCGTTTGCGCCTCGAGCAGCGCCCGGCGCTTTGCGAATCCCGACTCGTTCAGCTTAAGCAGCCGCACTTCTGGAACCCATTCATCCCACCTGCACACTGTCAGCATGGGGAAAGTTTTGCTAGATTCCGGTGACATGGACGCGTGTGAAAACTCACGTCTGCTTCCATCCCTTGTAGTGGATGAAATAATGGGGCCCAGTCGTGCCCAGAAGGGTATTGGACTCGTTCCAGTTCTCAGCGAGGAGGATCTATGAATGTGAAAGAATATTATGCGGTGCGAGATGAGGAGGCGAGGAAGGGGGCGTCAGCATCTAGTACCTCACCACCAAGCATCCTACAGCCGCCGCCATCGAAACACGCTCAAAAGCAGCGTCTGGCCTAGGCGGACGTCTGGAGGCACTCACACGAGCTTCGTAAAGGAGGGGGCCATGGTACGCCAGCACATACTCGTCGGTCGTGAACGAGTTGGGCTGGTGCTGGGCGTTGTTCTGTTGCGCCATAATGGACTCTATCCCCGTAAAACTCGTCGGACAATCACGAGACGAATCGGAGGTACGCGGTGGTTACACTGTGGTGAGCGACGTCGGGGTGAGGGAGCGGCCAGTTGGGATGACAGCAATAAGGAAGGTACTCACAGGTCGCGAGGTTCGGGGGATCTCACACCAAGTGCAGCGCCAAGGGTTGCAGAGCAGTCTCGGTGTTCGAAAAGAGGTTGCGCGCGTCGTCCTTCCCAAGAGTGTGCTACTTGGAGGAAGGATGGATGAGTGTGCGAGCAACAACCCGACGCGATGCGGACGCGTCGAAGGGTCGGAATGGTAATCTCGGAGCGCGCAACTCGGGTGGCGCGATGTAGGGGTGGATAAATCTGCAGAAACGTGAGCTGGGCGCCTAAGATGCCACTTGGAGCGTTGTGCAGGTGTTGTTAGCAACGTACGTGGACTGATATGGCCGTGGATGTCAGCGAGGGAGGTGTCAGTGGTGGTGGGTGATGGATTCTCGAGGGAAGAGTGAAGGCACCACACAGTCGTGCGGAACCAAATTCATCTAACTTGAGAGGGACCGCGTACAGTGAGGGGAGTGTTTGGTTGGGGACCCACGTGTTAAAATGGGGTGAAAATTTAAAAGCCATGCTCCCATTCCCCATTCCGAGTCATGTTGGGCTTTTCATCACTTAGTGTTCTCACGATTCATCACGATTCATTCCATCGTACACCTTCCTTCCCAGTCTCCTTGTCCATTAGAGGCATGTCTATCTCCAGTGGCCCCTACGGGCAGCCTGTGCTTCCGAACCTCGCAGTTCGCCACCTTTGTCCCAACTGCCGTACTGACCCGCCCAACATTGTCGAGGAGTATAGTCACGGCGACCTTGTCTGCGCCGACTGCGGCACCATCCTTGGTGACCGGATTGTTGACACGCGGTCAGAGTGTGAGTTCTCCTAGACACCTCAAGCAGAGCACTGACGACAGGGCGTGTAAGTGGCGCAACGATCAATATTCTCCACACAGACATGCTGACTCGCACAGACGTTCGCTGGTGACGAAGGCGGCGACGACCCGTCGCGTGTTGGTGGACCGTCGAACCCTCTGCTTGGCAACGCCTCGCTGGACACCATCATCTCTGGCCGCGACGGGCGCACGGGAATGTCCAAGGACCTCATGCGTGCCCAGAACAGAGCCAACCAGTCGGCTTCGGGAGGTGGCAAGTCCAACGCACAGCAGCTCCAAGCTGCGTTCGCTCGCGTCGCGGAGAAGACGGATGCAATGCAGCTCCCTCGTAATGTGACCGAGATAGCACAGCACGCGTACAAGATCGGCGATGCGGAGCGCCTTGCTCGCGGTCGGAACGATGACACTCTCATCGCGGCGTCTATCGTCTTCGCTACGCGGATGGCTGGAGCTCAGCGTTCGTTCGGTGAAGTCTGCAAGGTTACGAAGGTCTCCAAGTCCGAGGTGGGCCGTGTGTTCAAGCTTCTCAAGGCAGCGGTCGACAAGACTGGTGCAGCTGGGCGCAAAAGTACCACGAACATGAGTGCCGTGGTCGAGAGTCTTCTCGGCCGTTACTCGAACTACCTCGACCTTGGCACTCCGATCCTCAACTCCGCTAAGCATGTCGCGCCTCTGGCGATGCGTCTTCCGACCATCGACGGCCGTACCCCTGGAGCAATCGCGGCCGGCGTCCTGTACTTCACGACGACGTTAATGGAGAAGTCGACCACGTCGAAGGAGATTGCTGGCATTTCCGGGGTGTCCGAGTCCACCATCAAAATGTGCGTGCCGCGGGATGTTGATTGCTTGTCCTCAAAGTGGGACTTGCTGACGTCACAGGATCTGCAAGAAGGTCGGAGAGGAGCTCGACCAGGTCATCAAGCCCGAGTGGGTGAGTATCCGTGATGGAGGTTATGGCATGTTGAGGAAGTTATTCAAGGCTCAGGGCCAGCGGCATCAGCCGATGGAGCCGGCTCTGGTGGCGTTATGACGAAGCCGTTAACGGCACGACGTGATTGAATCTGGGGATGTTGCTGATGTGACAGAAGGATCAGTTCCCCAAGGGGTACAAGGACGTTGACGTCCTGGGCAGCAGGAACCCGCGTTCGACGAGCACGGCGCAGGCGTCGCGTGCAGGTACACCAGCGCCCAGCGGGACCAACACCCCCAATGTCACCAACTAGGCCCGCATGCCGTTGATGATGGAGGTGAGGTGAGAGTGCTTGACAGATCGCACTCGACAGATCGCCAGCTCTAGGAGACATGGGTGAAAACCGAAATCCAGCCGCAATTCTCCACGACCTGGACCGCTGATGAGGGCGACACGGGTCCTTAATTCCTAGCAGCCGAAGACTGTGCCTCAACCAGCGAGTATAATACCCAACCTTGTGACACCATTGGCCACCTCTTGCCCACATCTCCATCCGTGACACGTAGAACCGTGACATTTATTGGGTTGATTGTTTGCGTCGTACTAGATAAGAGTCTCGACAGTTTTAGTCTCGTCTGACGTATCGTGGGTGGGCTGAAGGGACGAGTTGGAAATGGTGTCATGCACGTTTTGAGGGACTTGTGATGACTCATGGCCCTTTGGGCTGCTGCAATCCGACCTGTTCTGTTTAATCCGTTCACGCTTGGACATTCCGCACGATGCAATCGGCCGGAGTGAGTGAGATGCTCTGTCGACGTGCAGTGGGATACCTGAAGTCCTGGAAGAAGGGACGTGATGAGGTTTTAATGAATTGGATGATGGTGCAGATGACTTTGGGCCTGTTTGGCTTGTTGGGAAATTTGGGCTGTGTAAAGTCAAGTGTATCATCGCTTCCCGCCATATGTCACATGGCCTGTAAATGACTGTAGAGCTGGATAACCTCAGTTTCTTGGTCCGTCCACAATGGCCAAGTCTAGGCTTATCCTCCCCGTTATATCGGCCGTAATGGGACGTCCACCTGTCCGGGACACCTGTCCACCTGTCCATCTGTCCACCAGCTTATGCAAGTTCAAGTGATAGGAACCATGACGTCAGTTGAGTGACGTCACTTGAGAGCCCGTGGTGACTACTACTGTATTGACCCAGATCTCCGGATCAGGACAATTAAGGAGTCATGTAGGTCAACTAGGTGAAAATGAGGCTGCCGTTTTGCGGCTCGTTAATGAACACCTGACACATCAGCCATTACCGTATTCGCGCCTGCGAGCCTGGTCGCATGGTCTACCACTTCAGTTCTGACCAACCGTGGCTTGGCTCGTGAGTCTCTGCCGATATGCGCTCAACTTGTACCCTGATACCCTGCAACACTGTAGAAACCCGAGAGACAAGACCAGAAAGGTGACAGAGGTCAAGAGTCAAAGAGTCCCTTGACTCTTGACAATTCGGGAATGAACACACGACGTCTTACGGGGTACCTGACAGAGCTGTGGCAAATTGGGGAGCTAGGGATAAACGACGCAACTGTCCAAAGCTGCAAAGCCAGAGAGAGTGGAAATCCCGTCATGATGCTGATCCTTTGATCCTTCAGCCTCAGTTATTTCGCGCCTCGCTACTGCAGCAGCATTCAATTCTAGGTGACTGATTCCCCCCACAGTACAGTCAGTACAGTCAGTACAGACCACAGGCCTAGCCTCTTGGTCCTCGTGTCACCTTTGTCTCTTCTTCGACCACAACTTTGACGTCTTGGACTACTACCACTACCATCTCGGCTGGGCTTCTTCCTTCTCATCGTCACTTTGTCTTTGCCCACTTTGTCACTTGACATTGACTTGGCATCGCCTTTGAATTTTCACTTCTTACAATTACATTTGCCCTTCTCTTTCTCCAACGATCACTTGGCTTTTCGCTCATCGCTCATCGCCCACCGCCCACCAATTTGCAAGCCACCGCCAATCGCTCTCAAACACCCACTCGTCCACTCTCAACCCATTCGACGCGTTCCAGGACGCAACAACAGATCTTACAATCAGCGCGTGCCCTACCCGAGGCAACGCGGCGTGATACGGACACGACATCTATAGCCCCTGAGGCATCCAGCGTATCTACGTGCCGCTAGTCACCATCCTCCATCCGCGGCTGTGGCAAATTCATTAGCCTCGTCAACTGGGTCAAGCGTCTTTTACTCGCTTTACTTCAAACATCTGCCGTGTGCTCCGTGCGGTTCGAGCTACAGCAAGCATTCACCCTTCCACCTTTCTTTTCTTTTTTTCCAGCGAGGTGCCGTCTCACTCACCTCGCCAACAGTTGTAGCGAGGTCTAATTGACGTCATCAAGCTCCATCAACTGTCACCTACAAAACTACAACCAGCCTATCTTTCAAAGGCCAACTGGTGCTTTAGGTCTTGCTACGGATCTCTAGTTGACCCGCCCCCATTGTACAACCGAGCAATTCACCTTGGCAACCTGCAATCTTGAGGTCCCCGTTCCTTGTCCCTTCGCCCAAAGAAGACCCCATCTGCCAGCATCGCATTCCTCATTGCCCCCCCCCTTGCTTCGCTTGACTCTCTCTCGGCCGCTGTCCTTCCCGCCACCACTGTCATCTAAACTTCGCTACTGTACCGTGATCGACCAGCTTTTGTCCAATCCCCACGCCACTAAACTTTTGGGAACGCCTCACTGTCCGTCTCGGCCTTCAACCTACGTCGCCACCAACAACAACAACAACCAGCCGTCACTCATAGCACACGACTCCATAGCCCTCACTTCTTGCTTCTTGGTTCCCTGCAAACCCCCATCTCTGGCACACTCCTTGCAAACGCCACACGTAACTCAGCCATAGGCACAATACCAACCTTGTCCAGCTGCGATGGGAGGAGAACACAAGTGTCCCGTGAGTGTCGTTACGGCCATCTTGGATCAGTTTCGCGTCGCTCACATCCGCAGCTCTGCTCGGCGACGTTTACTCGTCCACAACATGTCGGTCGCCACCTGCGAGCTCACACCGGCGACCGGCCGTACGAATGCAAGGAATGCCCACTCCGCTTTGCACGCAGCGATCTGCTCTCACGACATGTCAACAAGGCCCACCCCAAGCCGGACGGCCAAGGAGGCGACAAGGGCAAGGACAAGCGAGGGAGACGGAGATCGGTGCCGAGCCAGCACCCAGCAACCGGCGGAATCGCAGCTTCACGACCGCCGCAACAGCATCCTACCGCCCCGCCGCCCCTCGCCCACCCCGGCCACCCGCCGGAGCACGCTGCGTTCCAAGCGCAGAGAATGTACCCTAACCATCCTCTACTGCAGCAGAATGTCACGACCTCGCCGTTGTGGACGCAGCCACCATTCTCGATTGGTCCAAGCAACCAGTTTGGTGCCGATAACATGCATAACCTCGTCATGCCCGGCGGCTTCGCTCCGATGGGCCATGAGCCAGTCAACCACCACGTGAGCTTTGACCCTCACCTCGCCCAAGGTGCTCCTCATATGGGAATCGATCTTGCCATCAAGAAGCGCGCGTGCGATCAGTGCAACCACTCCAAGGTGCGCTGCGACTGTGCAGATCCATGCAGTAAGTTTGTACTTGTGGAGACGCCCCTGTATGTGGATCGCTGACGAGAAGCTCGCTGCGCCCATAGGGCGATCCAATGCACTTACACCAAGCAACAACGTGTTCGTGGAAGCGGCTTCGGGCCACCTGTTACGACTGCCGTTGAACTTGTCCCCAACCTGCCACTGAGCGGCATCTCACCGACAACTGTTATCCGCAGCTCACCCATGTCATCGAGCCAGGCGCGGATGCCTGGGCCCGACACCATGGGAAACAGTGGCATCGCAATCGCACGCCCACTTGTGCCCGATCCACATCGCGACGCGAGCATCCAGCAAACGATCAGCGGTCAGGTGGGTAGATCATGACGCAATCACGCCTTCGCCACTGACGCCTCGCAGCCTGCTGACAATCCCGTACTGCACCAGTCTCCAGCCCGTCTCGCCATGTCGTTGACGCCCGCACTCACGAATTCAACGAGTCCTACCACTACCGACACCTCATCAGACCGTCGCGGCTCCAACGGCAACTGGATCCTTCCACTAAATGCTGTTCCGATCCAGTCACATGGAGACTTTGGCGGTATACAGATGGACGGTGTTGGCCTGGCATCCTCCTTCCATGGCTCGACCAACCTCTTCAGAGCCCCGGCCGAGTCGCTGTACAACGACAGCGTCGCGTCCCCCAACTACGCCCCGACACTCTTGACGGAGGATGAAGAGGCGTCACCCATCAGTTGGGCGGACAAGGATGTGAGAGGGCGTCGTCGCTTTTCCAGTGCTAGTGGTCAGTGGGCTGGCGCAATGGACCAGCTGCATCTCGACGATCCCCAAGGCCAGGGGGTAACCTTTGACGCCAACGGCAACATCCAGTTCAGGCTGCCACCACCGCAGCGCCATAGCACATTCCCCATGGCTCCTGGGGAGATATCGGCCAACTTGTCTCGCACTCCCAGCGGCCAGGACGTCAACTTCTGGAAGCTATTCCTCGATCCTGCTGCGCTTGCCAGTCCAGATATACAGGATGTGGCGCACTCTGCGGAGACGCCGCATGGGCTGTCCAAGTCGAATTCCATGCCTGACCTCAAGACGCCGCCCATTGTCACTGCCAACTATACTCCACTCCAGTTCCTCGACGCGATGTCCATTCCCACTGCCGCGCCCGGTGTTCTTGATCCTCAGCCGCTGCCGTGGCAGGGACAGCAACAGCAACAGCAACAGCAACAGCAACAGCAACCGCAACAGCAACCGCAACAGCAACAGCAACAACAACAACAACAACAACAGCAACAGCAACAGCAACAGCAACAGCAACAGCGACAGCAGCAGCAACAGCAACAGCAGCAGCAACAGCAACAGCAGCAGCAACGCGCCAACTCTGACGACACGGACATGGATCGCTGGCGTGACCACATCCACCAACGGCACTTGAGCTTCTCGATGAGCATGGACCAGGCAGCGCTCAAGGGTTCGACTGGTGAGCTCGGTACTCCCACATTCGCCTCAGGCAATTCAAGCATCATGCGGCCTCCGCCCAACCCTCTCCAGTTCAATGCTGCTATGCAGCAGACGCTCGCGCCTGAGCGTACGCCTAGCTTTGGTCTTGGCGCTTTCGACGCCACGACGCCCAAGGGCAACCCTCGCACGCCGACTGCCCAGTTGCTGAGCATGTATATGGGCTTGGACCGGCCAAACAACAAACGCATGGCGAGCCAGATCCTCGTTCCTGTCGCACTTCAAAAGCGGCAGCAGACGTACCCGCCTGACGATGAAGTGTTTACCGACTCGAGCGAGAACTCGTCCGGCCGCTCGTCTTACATGCCAGCACGGCCCGTGCCCTCCTCTGGGTTGCACCAGCCCTCTGTACCGCCCACCACGATGGGCTAACACGTCCGGATCCTGTATTGAAGCAACGGCCGCGCGGGCGCGGCCTGAGCACCCCTCCCGCAGAGCACCGCGCCCACCGCCTCTGACATGGAATAGAAATCTCTTCTCGCAATCTCTGTAGCCAAGTAGTTCGTATGAAGTTCGTAATAGTATTGCATGTACCGGAATCATTACAGATTAGCAGAGGTGTGCTGTCTGTATGTACAATACAGACCTCTGCCAGGTGCCTTGTTCGCCATTGGTCTTGCCAGCCATCACGAGACTGGATCTGACCCGGTCCGTCCACCAGCTATCTCAACGCCAAGGCAATGTGCCAACGCCACCCCACCTGAGCGCCATCTCGTCGATCCCTGTTCTGGCCCTCCTATGGCGGCCGGCACGTGGCCCTAAGCATAATATCCAGGGCATATCCCCAACCTGACCCTAGCCATTGTGCAATCACCCCACTTTTGCAAAAGTCACAAGACCTTTTCCATCTCGAAAAGCCTCTCCGCAGCTTTCCGATCCTCCGGAGACTTCGGATATTCCGTTCTATGCCTTGGTTACAGCAACCAAACTCAAATGAATCGTCATCCCGTCACATGCCCACTTGCCCACAATGTCAGCTGGTCACTACTATATCAAACATACATACCCAGATCTCCTGACGTTTCCGCGCATGGTACGAGCCTAACGTTCCCTTACGGTATTGGGTATTGCACTGGCCCTCTTTCCTCACCTCTAGTGGCCAGATGCGTAGGTCTTTGACTAAACAAATCAAACGAGACGCGTCATGTCCGTGCACCTCCTGACGCTAATTGAGGCACCAACATTCCATAACGCACAGATTGCGAGCCAGACCTGGATCTCGTTCCTCGCGTGACAGTCACGTGAGCTAAATATGACATAGGATAGAGTGGGGCAGCAAATACTTAGAGGTTCCACGGAGATATCCACAAGTCCGCCCCGTTTTCTCGATTTCGAGATTGGCCGGCAATCCGAGGACACCTCGTCGTTCTCTCATCTTGACGATCACCCTCTCTTTGACGACCATCCCTCTCGACGTCCCGATCTAGGCCGTCCCCGGGACGACTGCGCGTGCCGAACCTTCCCACCCTTGTTAACCTCTTCCCCTCGCCCTCACCTTTTTTCCCCGCTCGCCCACAATGCGCACTTCCCTCCGGCTCCTCCAGGAAGCTGTTGCCGCTACGCGTGCCGCCAACCCCAGCGTGGTTCGGGACACTTTCAGGCGGAGTACGCGGATGTCGTCTGCGGACGCTGGTGAGTTAACCTTGAGCCAAGGCTGGCTGGATTACTGGGTGTTGGAGGACACCAACCTGCATAAGAGGATGACCCTTTTGCGGTCGCTTTAGTTGCCTCCAGCTCGGTCAATAGCCAGCTGACGAGCGTCGTATAATATCGAACCCTCTGCCACATTCACGCATACTTTCGCCACGTGCTCACACCAGCCGGGCGGCCCGAGATGGACACCAAGTACGTCGTCGTCGAGGTGCCGTACACCGCACTGCCGACCGACGTGCACCGCGCACTCAGGGAGGTTGGCGCTGTCCCAAAGAAATTCCCTTTGAGCGCCGTCGTTCACGAGCCCGTTGGCGGGACGCGCAAGGCCTCCTTGATGACCCGGTACCACCTGACAGCGCCGGACAGCAAGAGTGGCGAGACCATGTACAACGTGCTCATGTCACGGCCGCTCTTTGCTGCCGGGAGTGCGCGCGCTTCTGCGCAGCCGGGACGCCCGGCGTTTGGCGCCAACGGACTCAAGAACGAGGCGCGTGTCGTCTACACCTCGCGCGACGCTTTCGGGTGGGTCGACGGTATCCTCCGGATGGTCTCGCGCAATCAGAAGCCGGACTGGCAAGCTTCGCAGCAGGCGGCTCAGGCTCAGCGCCTCGGCCAACTGCCGGACGCCGAATGGGCACTTGCGCCTAACATGAGCGGCCGGCGCGTGCTCCTCCGCGGCCTGCCGCGTGAGCGTCCCATCGAACTTGTTCGCGACTTTCTCCGCGAGGTCGGCGTCGAGGTCGACCGCGAGGGCATCAAGCGCCTCGTCAATGCCCAGCTTGGCAGCCGTTCGGCGCTCGTCGTCACGTGCAAGTCGGTCGCGGACGCACACTACCTTGCACGCCGTACCAACAAGGCGCCCTACCTCAAGGGCGTCATGGGATACGAGTACATGATGCGCTCACACGTCGTCTGGTAGTTTGTAGTGGAGGTATCGTTACATGCATGCTGCTCTCTGTACTGCTCTCTGTACCTTCTATGCCCACCGGCCTGTCAACTACCTAGTCGCGCTTGAGGTTGCGGTAGATCTTAAATGTGCGTTCACCGCCGCCCTCGCCAAGAGGCGGGACCTCCTGGACAGTTACGCCCTCTGGCAGCACGCCCTTGGTGAGGAGGTCGTCGGTCGTCCGTCCCTTCTTCATGACGACGTACATCTCGAGCCCGTCGCCGACTTCAATGTGGCGTTCGGTCGCACTCGTGAAGCTGTCGATAACGAGGCCGAGCACAGTCGACAGGGGGAGGTTACCGGGAATGGGCTTCTCGCCCGGGGGGAAGGTCATGTTCTTAAAGTAGATCTGGTTGTCGAGGAACGGCTGGATGAGCGACTGCGCCGCGCCGGCCGCGCGACACGCCTCGCGCTCGTAGCTGCCGACCGGGTCGAACGAGTAGACGGCGCCCGTCCCGTCCTCCTCGATACCGCCCAGAATGTTGTACACGTAGTAAGGGAAGAAGCGCTTGCCGTACAGCATCGTCTGGATCATGCGAGCAATGCTCTTGATCCCCATCTGCTTGTGGTGGGCTGCCTCGTACCATTCGAGCTTCTGCTTGACGCGCTTGACAAAGTTGTTGCCATCCGCCGCGAACCCGTTGACCGCCAGCACTGCTGTGTCGGTACTGCTGTCAGCTTCTTCACCATACATGAAGCGTACAGCTGGAACACCTTCTGGGCGTAACGTGTCTGGATCGAGTATCCCTGGGTCTGGCGCGTGTCGCCCGCAATCACAGAGAAGTCGGCACCGGCAATCGCGAGGATCGAGCCACCATTGTCGTCATAAGGGCTGAAGCGGCTGGGCATTAGCTCCATCGCGCGGGGATCACGCACTGTTCAATGGGGGCGGCGACTGGAGCCGCTGCGGCGTGTGTTGCAAAGAGGGCCATGGCGGTGAAGGATGTTGTTGATCTGTTCTGTTGATGACAGCCAACAACGCAGTGACGACTCGGAACCGTCGTCAGCGCTACAGTGCTTAGGTCATGAACGCGCGTCGGACCTCACAAATGCCACGTGGCAAAACCGGGGAATTTACAGGCACGAGGTGTGGCACCGGAGGATTGGAGGTGGAGGTGGAGGTGGTCCTCGCAACGTCCAGATAGCACAATGCAACATTGCAACGCTCATCACTCCATCACTCGTTCTCGCCATTGTCAGCTGCATCAAGTACAATGCAACGTGATGTTCAAGGGCGGTTTTTCCACACAGCCTCGTTGTGCATATCGCGACCCCGCATTAAGAAGAGCGCGAGATGACCACGACTCACGAACTGACTCCCATCACATCGGCGCCTACATTGCGCTCGTTCGGCCTTGGTCTCACCTTGATCCTTTGCCACTTGTTCACCTTCACCTACACTCACACCTACGTCTACTTCAACTTCCGCATTCACTTACCCACTATGCCACCACACACCGACGACGAGGGAGAGCGTGACGAACTCAAGCCCTTCTTGGGACTGGCGCCTCGCCTGTGGCTCACAGCGTTCAACCCAGGTTTCCTCCCCCTCATCTTTACCATCGCAAGCGTTGCAGCCACTCGCAAGTCGACGAACGAGCTCGCAGCTCAGCTCAAGAGCTCTGTTCTTGACGCATGCGCCCAAGTCGCCGCTGGAGCAGGCACGCTGCAGGCCCTCCCGCGCTACCTCGCGATGCAGACGAACGCAGAGGTACTGCGCGCTTCCCGAGCCACCGTCCTGGCCGTCGGGAAGGCGCTCATGGACTGTATCACGGTCATCGAGGTCGTGCTCAACTTTATCGTCGACACCTACCGCTCCCTCCTTCTATGTACGATCCAGCTCGTCGTACAGGGATCACTTGAGCTTCTCATCAGCGCCGTGCAGACTGTAAGCTGTCGTAGTGATGAAGCTGACGCAGATCTCGGATAGTGTTACAAGCAGCCTCAACTCGATCCGCTCAAGCATCCAGGACGACATTGGCAAGATGAACAACATCATCCAGAGCGCTGTTAGCGGGATCAACGTAAGCTCTAACCTTGGCCAACAAGCTGACAACAGCGCGTCACCTCACTCGTTAGCGTAGACCTCTCGGTTCCAAGCATCGACATTCCCTCCCTCAACTTCCTGGCTAATGTTACGATTCCTACCGGTTTCGAGGACAGCCTGCTCCGTCTAAACGACAGTTTGCCGACGATGAACGAGCTGCGGGACAAGATGAACGCTCTGATCAACACACCATTTGAAGTGCTCAAAGCGGAGATCAACGAGACGCGCCTTGAGATCGCAGGTCGTCTCAACGCGTCCACGTTTCCTGTACCTACCCTGCAGACGCTGAGCCAGGACGGCGGGCTACGGGACGAGCTGTGTGGCGACCTCGACATGGGGTTCATCGACGACACGGCGGCCGCGCTGCACAAGCTCGGTGGCATCGCTATTGGGCTTATGGTCCTCGCTTTACTTCTGGGATGGGGCGTGCTGGCATTCTACCAGTGGCAGCGGTGGCGTGCTCTCAAGGACACGGTCGCGGCCGTCGAGGCGGAGTGGCGTCACCAGACGCCCAACCCTTGGACGACGGTTGCTGTTGTCGACGCGCCGCTAATCGAGCGTTACGCCGTGCCGTTGATGAACAAGGCTCGCCTCAAGCCCCGCACCCGCAACAACGTCCGCTGGCTACTCAGTTACCTGTCCCACCCAACCTGTCTTACACTGCTCATCATGAGCGTCGTCGGCCTCATCGCCATCCAGGCCCAGATCGCTGCTCTTCACTCCCTCAAGGCTGCCGCGCAGGCGCGAGCGACCGAGTCAATCGGGGCCACAACGTCGGGCCTCTCAGCGCGTCTTAATGGCCTCCTGGCGAACGCTTCCTCCTCCTATGCCGAAGACATGAACAACGCCCTCGCCAAAATTGAGACCAGCATCAACGAAGACATGTTCGGCCACTGGGTTAACGGCACGGCCACCAATCTCAACGCGACCCTCGTCGAGTTCTACGACGATGTCGAGCACCGTGAGTGCATTCCCCCCTGCGGCACTGACCTTAAGTAATCAAGACGGCATTCGACGGTACGCCCCTGTTCCGTCCAATCAACGGGTTCGTGTACTGCATCCTTGGCTCCAAGATCGACTCGCTGGAAAAGGCACTCACATGGGTGCGCGAGCACGCGCACATTGACCTGCCTACCATCCCGGCCGACGTGCTCCAGCTCTCGCCCGAGAGCACGGCCGAGCTCGCGGGACCAGTCACTGCCGCGGCGGTGGGTGGGAAGGACCCAGACTCTGGAGCCGTTGGCAAGCTCGTCAAGCACTTCGAGGACGCGCTGCGCGCCCAGCAGCTCGTATACGGCCTCCTGCTGGGCGTGTACGCAGTAGTCGCGCTGGTCGGCCTCCTCGTTGTGCTATGGCACTCGGGCGGCCGCGAGTGGGTTGGGCGCAGGCGTTCTGGAGGCAGTGATGAGACGCAGCCACCAAATGGCTCGTTCATCCCATCCCCGCTGTACCAGGCCTACTCTTCAGAGGAGAAGGACCACCTGACTGTCCCTGCCGCTGAGGGATCGCACTCAGGTTCGCTGCGTGCGCTGGCCGCACCTGGTGCAGCATTCCTTGGCATGCGGGGATATGTATCCTCACCGACACCAGACGCCCCAGCTCCCATGGGGAAGAACGCACACCCGTGGAAGGAGCTCGACTCGTCTGACGACACGCACGAGAACGAAGGCTTCTGGATTACCCGCGCAGTCCACGGACGCCGCGTCCACTCGCCCGCACTGCCAGAGAGCGAAATCGGATCGAGGCATCCAACACGTGGGCCGACCCCCGAGAAGGTTGGTGCGCGGCTATCCCCATCTCTGGGACTTAGCATGCCGTCACGCTCGCCCTCACCGTCTGCGATTCAGGTAACGCCGGTGCACCATACCCCGCCGTCTCTTCCAACAGACAGCCCAGCCTCGATTCAGATCACGCCGCCGCGCATGAAGCAGCTTCCTACGCCGGCGTGGAAAACGCGAGACGAGGTCGACGCGCTGGGCGACGCCACCTCCACCTCCACCCCAACACCAGAACGTGCAGGCACCCCAGGCTCCCGTACGCCATTCGGTACGCCATCAGGTACGCGTCCGATGCCACACGCGTCGCCTGGGCGCTTGGGGGCTTTGCTCCAGCAGCTCAATGAGCAGCGGCAGCGGCGCGCTGAAGAGGCGCGCATCGACCCGTACTACAGCTCCAAGCCTGGACGCGAGGAGCTTGCAGAGGAGACGGGGCGGGCTTTGTGATGTGCGCCTCTCGATTGTGTACAAGTATTTGAATGGGTAATCGCATGTATCTTTGAGTGGAATCTGGGCGGCTGCAATTTAACCCTACAGGCGAATGTTGATCCGCGATCCGTGCCTGATCATGACGTGACCCAAGGTCAATGTCAAACCAAAACTTCCATCTTCACTCTGCATACACCACCTTCACTAATCCACAATGTCGCGAAAGACGGCGACCGGCCGCGTCCTCCGCGATATGGACCCCGACACAATCTACTTTACTCATGCGCGTGTGCGTCCCGTCTTCACGGGCTGCAACAAGCGTATCCAGGACACGTTGGACGAGATTGTGGCCGGCACAACCAAGGTGACCGACATTCCCTACATCACTGTGATTGAGAACTTTGAGCGCCCAGCTGGGGAGGACAGCGATGCCGAGGAGGAAGAAGATGGGCGCAAGCGCAAGAAAGGGGGTGGGGGACGGAAGGGAAAGGGAGCCAAAAAGGAGGTTGGGGAGGCAACACCGTTCTACTTTTCGCTCAATAATCGGCGGCTGTTCCTGTTCAAGACGCTCAAGCAGCGGGGGTTGATCGATACCGTCGCAGTTCAAGTTAAGCCGGCGCTCGAGCGCGAGCGGACAAAGTATACCCGCGAACGGTGCGTCTTGCGCGCCAAGCTTATGGGTGTGGGGACAAAGCTCGAGGGCGAAGGGGAAGGGGACGGGGAGGAGGGGGATAGGGATGAGAAGATGGATGAGCAACCATGGTGAGTAGTGCTGGCAGCTGCAGCGCGAACAGGGAGCTGACGACAGATCGCGCCCCCATCAACACTTCCTCGCGCAGCACATACTCGACTCCCTCCACTTTGCCGCAACTTTGCAGCACCGGCGTTGCCTGCTTTAGACCCCGCGGACCGACTGCTGGCACTCCACGACGCGCTCCGTGATGCCGCGCTCACCACGCAGAGGCGACTCGCGGCGTTACAGCGACATGGAGTGGAGATCTTTCGTGTTGACTGTCAAACCTTCGGCTTTGCCGCTTCCCTCGGCCGTGGTTGCATGGCAAGCCGAATTACCGACCTCTCCCCTGTACCTCACCCAAGATGTATGCATGTACATGTACGCAGTGGACTCTGGCGAAGTGAGCCAGGCCCTTTACCCGCACCATGCTTCCTTGTCAATCTCCATCTTCGACTTGGACATTGCGCAATCATGGGCATTGGTACCAAACATCTCTTACGGCGGCGCGTCGGACCGTGTACGGACCCTAAGCCCAAACTAATCCATACTCACCCCCTAACCCCCCTAAAGCTTCGGCTTCGGCTTGTTCCCACCGCCCAGGCGCGCGACAACCCGGTCAATACCCCCAAACAACCTCTCGGCGTTTTCGCTATTGACCGCGCCGAGGCTCCGGAACTCGCCCTTCAGCAGCTTGTCCAGCCGCGTCGTCTGCCTCAGACCACTGTTAAGAGGCGCATACGGAAAGTCGCTTCCGTACAGAATCTTGTCGGGGGTAGTGATCTGCAGCAGGCCATACAGTGCTGTTGGGGTCGTGCTAAGCGCGACGTCAAAGTAGAAGTGGCGGATCGCCTCAAGGCTTGGGTTAGCGCTTTCTAGGCAAACCTCACCATTCAGCCATGCTCATGGATGGATTGGCGATTCGCGAGGCAGAGGCCAAGCGGTCCGCGAGCCAGGGCAGGGTACCGCCAGCATGGGAGAGGATGACCTTGAACTTGCTGTCTTTGGTGAATGTGCGCGTGAGAACGAGGTCGGCCGCAGTCCGGGTAGTGGCCTGTGGATAGTCGACGATGGGCTGGGGCAGCTTCTCGGCAATCAGGCGGGGGATCACGTCCACTGCGGCGGGGTGGATGAACACAATGGCTTGGTACTGTTCCAGTCGCTCCCAGATAGGTTTGAACTTGGGGTTACCGAGGAGGAGGCCGCCGTACGTCGTCATGACCACGACGCCGGGGCAGCAGAGATCACGCATGACGTAGTCGATCTCGGTAAGGGTGCCGTCCACGTCGTTCCAGTCAGGCAGGCTACCGAAGAGCGCAATCTTTCCGGGCGCCAGACGGGCCAGCGCAACGCTCTCGCCGTTGCATGCGCGGGCTAGGACACGCCCTTGGGGCCCAGGCCCAGCAATAGAGGGGCCAGGAGAGGTCACGCTCATCACCGAAACGCCGACCCCTAGTTGGGTGGCTGCGTTGAGGGCAGCGTCGAGCGACCACGCCGGTATCACCCACCCCGATGGGTCGCCGTACTTGTCGATCGCGGCTCGGTATGACGGCTGCCATCAGCGATGTCGAGGGGGAACGTACGGGAATGATGTGGACGTGTGTGTCGATGCGCTTCATGTTGGTTGTGAGGATGCCGGGATTAGAAGAATCAACCAAATATCGCTTCGTTGCCGGCCGATTTATGCGCAACAGCCGGGCCCGAAGGTGCTGGCTGTCCAGATTAGATGGCGTAGAGGGTTGGGTGGAACCACGCACAAAGGCGTTTCGGCCAAAGCCGATTCTTGGCATCAGGCCACGCACGCACGCCATTGCGCGTCGCCTTCCGTCTCGTCTCTCGTCTCTCGTCTCTCGTCTCTCGTTCTCTCACCTCACATCGGTCTTTACAGTCGCACCAACACTTTCCCTCGCCTGCAACCACCCACCCATCCTCCACCTCGCCATGACGTTCCTCACCGCTGAAGCGATCGACCGCGCCGTCAGCCACATGAACGAGGACCACGCCGACGGCAACCTCTACATCGTGCAGGCGTTCCAGGACCGCGCCGCGACCCGCGCCGACATGGTGACCCTTGATGAGACCACCGGCACGTGGAGCTACACCCTGGAAGACGGGACGACCAAGACGGCTGTCATCGCGTTCCCTAACAAGCTCCAGAAGCGCGATGATATCCGCATCGAGGTCGTCGCTCTCTACAAGCAGGCGTGTACGGATCTCGGCGTCGCACCTGCCGGCCATGGGCACGGCCATGGACACGGCCATGGGCACGGGGAGAACCACTAGAGGTGAGCGGGACGGGGACGGAGACTGTGCTGACCGCAGTCGAGATACAGCTTAGAGTTGGGATGCATTGTGTCCTGGTCACGGGCCGGGTTGCTACGACGGTTGACTACACCGCCGGTCATCGTCTGCGGCTCGGAATATGGCTCTGCGCTACTTGGGTTTGAGGTGGGGGTTGTCACCGCCAGCATGCACGGTGGCGGGTTGCGCGCTCGCGCGAAGCGCGGTAGAGCGTTGAGGACGTGTGCTCTCGCCGAACAGATCCAGCGGGCCCTGGATGGTGGTGAACCTCGCCATTAGGCTGGCAGGACCTGCAATGCCGTGGCGGATCCAGTGACTGACAGATGGAGTTGGCAGCCTTGGCTCTCGAGACCTTGTTCGACTCCGTTGGAATGCAGGTGCAGGCTAACCCTGACACCATCACCTCATGCATAGTCCATGCATGACCCCTTATGGAGCCGGAATATTAATGAGATTATTACTAGGCCCCCTCCTCACATGTGGCCCTTGACTAGTACTGCTGGCCGCCCTGGTGCGGCGGGTACGGCGGGTAGTGCTGACCGTACTGTTGCTGACCGTACTGCTGCTGGCCGAACTGCTGCTGTGGATAAGCGTATCCCATCGGCGGCGGGGAGCCGGGAGGGCTCATCGGCGGCGGGCTCTGAGGCGGGCTAATGGGACCGGGTCCGATGGGGGTGTGCGCCATGCTGACAGGCGGGGAGAGTGGGGTGCCCATTGGCGGACTGGCGGGACCGGCAAAGTAACCTTGACTCGGCGGCCGCTCGCTCGGCACCATGTACCCGACGATCTGGGGCTCCTGCTGGGGCGGCGGTTGCTGCTGCTGGGGTTTCTCGTCGTCGTCCTTCTTCTTGTTCTTCCGGCGGCGGCGGCGGAGACGACGATGGTCGTGGTCGCACTGATAGTTACACGCGATAATGGAGCCAACAACGCCAGCTAGGAGCAGCGCGCCTCCGCCGGCCGCAACGCCGATGCCCCACGTCGGAATGCCCTTTGACTCAGTGCTCGAGTTGGACGAGTCACTCTTAGTGAAGGGGTTCTTGAGCGTGCCTGGATCCTTTGTATCCTTGGGGTCAACCGGCACGATCTCGACTGTCTCAACTGGCGTCGGGTCCGGAATCGTGTTGATCACCTCTGGGTTGTCGATGGGATTGGTCTCCACCTTGATGCACCACGCGGTGAGCGTGGTCAAGCTGGCACTGATGCTCGACTTGGTGTCGTCGGTGTACGTGCTGTTCCCGCCCTGGGAGCACGAGTTGCACGCCTCGAACGAGCCGAGGTTGTCGGGCTACGGTCAACTGAGAAGCCTATGAAACTTACACTACACATTCCCTGACACTTGGTCGCCTGCTTGTCCCGACACAGGTCGCCGTACGTCCCACGGATCGCATCACACTCCTTGGCACACCCCGTCTTGATCACCTCGGGTGGCACCTTGGCACAGAATGTGTTGAAGGAGCCGATTCCATCTAGAATCGTCGGCCCCTGGCTCCCCGTAAGACCGGAGTTCGGGACAGCATCCTCACACTGCTTGATGTCGGCCCAATTATCGCCCTAGGATCAGCCAACCCCAAAACATTTGACTCACGGTACAGATGTCGTTGCAGTGAGTTTGGTCGTCTCCGCACAATTTGCCCACATCGTCCATCATGCGCGAGCATCCCTTACCGCCGTCGGTAGTGCAGTACCACTGGGCGTCACGGGCGTAGCTCTTGTACTCGTCATACCCATCGCCGTAGCACTCGACGCAGGAGTTGATCGCGTCCAGGTCGCCACATAACCCTCGGCATGTGTCAGGGTTGCTCGTGTTACACGCAGTCATCACACGCGGGTAGAGAGCAGTGCATTGGGAGCATAGAGGCTCGGGGTTGGTCGTTTCAGGTGGCGTGGTGCTGGTGGGGCAAAAGCTGGCCATGAAGGATTCCCATGTCGCCACTTCTCTCTGTCCTGCCAGCGTAGAGTCGGTCTCGTTTGTCAACCCTTTGAGGCATGCGTCGCATTGACTCAGCTTGCCCTTGTAATCGGTCTGCTGTTAACACGACCGATTTCAGCGAGACCCACTTTACAAGCCGCCTCGCACACCGCGACGTCGCGCCTGAATCGCTGCTGGAGTTCGACGCCGCAGTCGTTCCGTAGCGTATCGCTGATGCCCGAGCATTCCGCTCCACAGGTACCCCATATTGACGCGGTCAACTGCTGTCGGGTCTCATGCTGTCGCGTTACAAGGTTCAAGCTGGCAATGTACCGCCCATGAGCAAAGGCACTCTCCAGTGGGAGGGCGAGAGCAGGAGCCACGAGGAGAGCAGCGGTGAAGAGGAGCATTTTCCTCGCTGTCTGGTTGCAGCTGCTCGTGCTGGCTGCTGACTCTGTCAGACTGTGTCGGGCGGGGGTGGGGGCTGGAAAAGGGCGACCCGGGATGAATCTTATACACAGGATTGATGCCTTTGGCGATTGGTTGCAAGATCTGTAAACCTGCCTGCTACGACTTGCGGAACCAGGAAACGCGCTAAGGCGTCGATCGCGCGTCAGGACTGGAGGTACAGTTTGAATGGATGACACCCGCCAGAGGGCCCGCCAAGGGCAGATCTTGAAGCGAACAAGCCATACCTCCGCTTCTGGTTCTACAGGTAGTGGGACGGTCAATGTCGGTTTGCCGCGACTGGCCAACAGAGTCAGGAATGGTCTGCTGCTTATTCGGATCCCGTCGTGGCCAGCTGAGTGAGATCTTAGTTCAGGGTCCATGGATGCCAAGACAGAGCATTCAAAAGGCACTGGTTCTCGTTCTGTCGGAACCCTGGGGCCCCTTCAGGGAATGATCGACCTCATTAACGACTGAATCTGCCATTGAATTTAGAAACAGAAATCTACCGCCACCGGCTGTCCCATGACGTGATAAGATGAGACTGTCCTCTAGGGTCTCCATCATCGAGCACAGCTTTGCGGCTGGCCAGGAGCAGCAGCAGAATGTGCTCGGTGAAGATGTGAGTGTTCACCAGCGTCAGTGGAGAGGGGTGAGCAATAGGCTGATAATGCTGCATCACTCGTATATTGCCGTGTCTCAGTGGGACTATTCTTGGATTGTGAGAGGGGGGAATGGCGAAATTAGTATCTTCCGCCCTGCTGGTACTGGCTCGGCTCGCCGTAGGGATCCTGCGGATACTGCTGGGGATACTGCTGGGAAACCGGTTGGGGATACTGTTGTGGATATTGCGACGTGCTGTAATCATGTGTTGGGACGGAAGCGTACCCCTGTGCCGGGACCATGTAGCCGACAACATGAGGCTTCTCGGGTTCCTGTTGCATCTCGGGGGCCGGCATGTTGTCGTCGTCATTCCTCTTCTTCTTGTTCTTCTTCTTGCGGCGGAGGCGGCGGTGGTCATGGTCGCACTCGTATCCGTTGGCGATGAAAGCGGCCGCAGCGCCTACCACCAGGATCACGCTACCTCCTACTGCAACGCCAATCCCCCACGTCGGGATGCCGCCGCTACTGGTTTGGTCATTCTTGGCATTGATTGGGACGGTAGTGTTTCCGAACGGGTTCCGGTTGGGGCGCGATGTGATGTTGCGCGGCGGCGGGTTCTTGTTCTCACGGTCTACAACTTCCGGGAGACCAATCGGGTTGGGGACCTTGACCTCCACGGGTTTGGATGGCGGCTGCGGTTGACCGATCACTGGAGTGGTGGGTGGGGGAATCGTCGTGTTGCAAAAGTTCCTCACGTCGGCCACGTTGGTTTGAATCAAGCTTCTGACGTTGTCCGAGTACAAGCTCTCGTTACTGACAGCGCAGTTGCCGCATACCTCCATCTCTGGGAATCGCTGGCATGAGCACTTGTCATTGGGGCGGACTTCGCCTCCCAACTGCACTTACCGGACAGATCCCCCTGCATTTGTCGGCATCTTGACCATTGCACAGCCCGGGGTATACTTTGGTGATAATCTCGCACTCCTTCTCACAGCCTTTCGGGACTGGGTCATCATCTTTCTTGCACATCTCGTAAACTATGGCCAGAGAAGCCAGGACCGTCGACTTCTGCTCCGTGTACAGAAGTGAGCTGCGTACGCAGATGTTGCACCGGTCGAGGGTTGGCCTGGCATCCGCACCATTGCAGAGCACACAATCGCTTGGATTCTCAAGGTTCTCGCACTGCTGGGCGTAGGTGTCGCCAACCCATCCGCAATCTTTACCGCATGATTCCTCGCAGTAAAACTCGAGGGCCCTTTGAGGGTAGGCGTACCCCAGATGGTACTTGTTCGCGCAGTCCCAGCAGCTACTGGCGAGGTCATAATTGGGGCAGAGACCGTGGCAGGCAATCTTGCCGTCGGTGCAGCTCGCGTTCATTGGGGCGCCGATCGAGCCGCACACGGATTCGCAGGGATCACAGTTCTCCCGGCGGAATGCGTACAAGTCGTTGAATTTGTTCAACTCCTCATTGTTGTGCTCGGGCTGGTCCCACACGCATTTATAGCACTTATCGAACTCGGACCAAAGGTCCTCCTGGTTGGTCAGCCTCTATTCCCAACATGAAGGCTTACAGAGCATGCGGCTTTGGTGCACTCTTTGTTGTTGCAGCCGTCGGTCAAGGACCGGACCTTGTCGTAAATGGGCGGGCACATGGGGCAGTTGGGAAACGGTATTTCAGTGGCGCCGCAATATGTGTCCCAAGTAGGTACGAACCTTCGGCCGAACGCTTCCTGCACTCTCGGGTCGACAGCGTTATCTTTGGCGCACCGCATGCACCTTGAGATTGGGCTATTTGTCTGTGTGTCAATATCATTGATCCCTCAGTGTACTAACACAAAGAAGAACACAAGACTGCGAAGTGGGGACACCGCACTCTTTCTTGAGTATGTCCAACTCGATGTAGATACCGTCGTCGACTTCGTCCACTTCGCTGCACTCGGCGATACAAGGCATTTCGGTGACGATAGGAACGTCGGAGGTGTTAACGGGCTGCGATGGCGGCGAAGGAGTAGGCGTCACAATATCCGACGGCGTTCCTGGGCTTACGGATGGCGGTTCGGGGATCACGGGGACAGGATCCGGGGTAGGACTCGGGCCGATGGGAGAGACCACCGACACCGACACCGACGAAGGCACATCAACAGAAGGCGAGGGTTGCGAGGGCGTCACTGACGGAGTAGGAAGCGCGCCTCCCGGTTCCGAGGGAGCTTCTTGGCGGAGGACATACGGCCGACGTTGGCGAGGTACCGCTGCAGATGCTGTAGCGGCGGCGAGAATCACCAGAAGTCCTTGAAGAAGGCGCATGACTGGTGAGGCTGGGGAGATGTACTGTGGTTGGAGATTGACAGAGTCGTGGGCGCTGGTCGGTAGAATAATGCCATTGCTGCCAGATTTATAGCGAGACCGAAGAAGAGGTCACACCACGGCAAGTAGATCTCCTCCTTCCAGTCCCTTGATGATGGAGATGGAGGTTCCGAGTCGCCAAGAACAGGCCAGCTGTCAGTTGTCAGATGACATCCTGAGGCGGTGTACCCATTACCGTATGACGATAGCCACAATCCTCGTCGAAATCCCAAAGCTGGCTGCCCATCTGAGACGAGTGCAGTCTTTGCCGACCAAGTAAGGATTCGTCTGTCGTCATGGATCGACATTGGAGAGGGGAATATCGGGTGCCTATTGAGGGAATCTGAGTGGGTGGGCCAGAAGTTGGCAGGGTCAATTTTGTGGAGGTTGTGTTTGTAATGTCTTGGCAAGATGAAAACGCTTTGCAAGGCATCAGAACAGTCAAGCTCAGGGTAATTAGGCTTATCTCACTTTTCCGATCCGAAAGTGCCCGTTCCATAAACCCTGACCTCTGTGGGAAGCGTGGGCGGCATGAGAGGTTTGACGGTGAATGAAGTAGATGCGTTCAACAGAGTCGGGAGTGGCGGATGGCGGATGTGATCACACCGCCTCTTTGAGCTTGGCGTTGGGGCTGGGAGGGAACGCAGGGATGAAGATGGTGAGGCTTCTACTTGATTGTGGGCACGGACATCAACGCCCTGATCGCCCTTTTCTGGTGAGGGTTCCAGTCCAATTCATTTTCGGGACGGTCATCAATCCCTTCCCGAACCGAACAAGAATCCGGTCACTTGTTTCGTCAGCTGCCAGGTCTTGAAGACCACCGTCAATAGCGGGGCTTTTTCGTTGCCTGATGTCCGTGCAAGACTTTGTACAGGGGTGAATCAAATCACCATGGCTTCCAGGTGTTCAAGGGAAGTGACCGACTTGGTTCCAGGTGTTCAAGGGAAGTGACCAACTTTGCAACGACAGAGGTTATAGCCGGAAACCAGTTTGTTTGCAATCCTTTTCTCCACCTCTGCAACCCGATGCGACTTGGAAATTCAAATACATTCGTGTTTGATGAGAAATATAGAGAAAGCGTTTTAAAGATTTATTGCGGAGGACACTGGACGCTTAGCAGCGGGAAATGGACTGGTGATCAAACTGCCACGAAGGCAAGGATTGCAGCCACGAATCCAAGGGCAGCACCAGTGTGGTCAATAGCGATTGCCTGAGCAGACTTCCGTCAGCTCTGTCTAAACTGATTTACTCACGCTCTTCGGCTTGGCAGTGGTGCTCGCGGCACGTCCAGAGGTGCTCGTGGCACGTCTAGTGGAGCTGGCACCGGCCGGAGCACCGATGGTCACGCGGGTGCCAGTTCCGCCACCTCCGCTTCCACCTCCGCCGCCGCCGCCACCTGAGACCGAGATCGAGATTGGAGGTGGTGGCGGCGGCGGCGGATCAGGACCACCTGAGCCATCCGTCTTTTCGTCTGTCTTGCACCAATTCTCGAGCGTGTCCTTCCACGTTCCAAACCCCTCCTTGCCCCCTTCCTCCCCTGCAAAGTCTGGGTGATTCACGCACACGTTGCAGTTGGACACGGCGTTCAGATTCTCAGTCTGTCATTAGCCATTGGGGGGGGGGGGGGGGGGGGGGGGGGGAGACTCACTGAACACATGCCCTTGCACTTCTCGGTGTCAACTCCGTCGCAGAGATCAGCGCCAAGGGCACGGATTGTGGTGCACTCATCGTCGCACGTTACAGCTCCGGCTTTGCACAAGTCCACGACCGTAGAGAGGGTGGACAGCTCGTCTTTTTGAGACTGAAGAATGGGTGCGCTCGGGAAGCAAGAGATGCACTGGTCGAGCTTGGACTTGGAGTCGTCCGTGCACATGGCCGTCCTGCACGCCGTATCGTCTATGCACTCTGAGTTGACCTTGTCGACCACCTCCATACAGGTCGATCCACAACTATCCTTGCAGTAAAATTGGAGGGTGCCCCAGGCAACCGTTAGGAGATCTGTAAGGGCGCCGCCCGGCCCCTCCTGGCATGACATGCAGGCTGAGGCCGAGTTGAACTGGGTGCTGCAGAGATTCTGGCAGCCAGAGAAGCTGAAACTCGAGGTGCCGCATTGCTCCTCTAGCTGGGGCTGGATCGTACTGCACTGGTCGGTGCAGCTTACCCCTTGGTTCTTGCATTGCGCGTCCATGCTGTTCTGCAAATCCTGTACCTGGGAAACGCTATCCGGCGTTGCACTGTCTGCGTTGAGGTTGATGCATTCGGAGCACTCCTTGAGTGGGTCAAGTAGGTCCGTCTACATGTCAGAGAGGCTGGGCAAACGCTCACCGTGCAGGCAGCAGCACAACCCGCAGGCTGTCCGCCGCAGAGCGAGTTGATATCCGCCACAGCTGTGGCGCACGTGCCACACGAGCCGTATTCAGTCTTCGCTGTCCCCTGGCAGTTGGACACGAGGCTACCAAATGAATCGACCATGGTCCGTGAGTCCGAGGGGACAGTGGGATCGTTCCCAACGCAGCTCACACACTCGTTCACTGCTTCGACGATGTTGGTCTTCGGTTATTGATGTTTAGAATAGTACTTGCCTTGCACACGGCTTGGGGTCCATCGAGGCTGGCGGACCTCGCGTTATCAATTGCGCCCACGCACGACGTGCAGGTTCCATAATTGCGGCCCTGGCGGGAGTGCAGCGACGTTGGAGTGGCTGAAGCGACCACCGCCGACACTGCGAGGGTGAAGAAGGCCTTGGAGATAAGCATGAGGAGTGAGGATGCTGGCCTCAAACTGCCAATCCTGCCGCCATTTATATACTGCCCTCTTCTGAATACTTGCTCTCCATGCCACGGCCGGTAGCCAGCCAAGCTGCCACAAAAGCGTTATGCTGTCATTCATGCCCAAACCGCCCATTTGCTTACTCGGATGCAGCTCCCTGCCAAGAGTTCATGAATGTCTCGTGATTACCCACAAGCCGCCACAAGATAGATTTCCTCACCCAGGGTCTTGGTTAACCTGAAGGAGTCGCTGAACGAGACAGCTTACAAGGTAAGGCTGTGCATCGACGAAAGGGACTGATGTCAAGACGGGGCTGTGCACTATTGTGCAAGACCGAGGAACTGACGGACCAGTTGGGTGAGTCATCTGACAATTGCATGACAATCTGTGAGACATGATCGGATGACAAAAGAATGATGCCAAGACACCGGAACTAGGCACCTAGGCACCAGTTATGCCCCTAAACATTCCACAATCTACTTTCAAACAAACCTTCCGAGTTACTGGTAGTCACAGACTTCACCGGCATCTCCGTCGTGCATGGGCAGAAATATAGTCACGAAAAAGCTGGACGGGTTAGCAATCCAACCAAAGATCTTGTCAAGAGACAGTAGCACGCGCTGCCCGCTGCCGATGCTAATGACACGCTCTACCAACTGAGCTAGACGCCCTGTCACTCGAGGAGCCAGTTCTTCCCTGATCAATGAATCGTTCGCTTATGGTGTTCATGGCGGAAAGACATGTCCGGTGACTGCTCTGTAGGTATTTCATGCACCGCATTCTTGTCAGGAAAGTTCCAGACGTGCGTGCGGGACCCTGTTCCTACTCGGAGCGGTCAGGCAACCCCTCCGAAAGGTAGCCGAGGTGGATCTTCGGCATCAACATTGTGTTGGTCTGGAATCAGATTGGGATTGGGCGTCGCCTATGTCTTTCAACGAAAAATTAGGTTGAAGGCGGTGTAAGTGGGCATCCCGTTTCTTACAGGGACTGGTCGGGACGGCGTCTCGATGGCATGACCTTGCGGAGACGGAAGGATTGAGTTTGGCCCAAAGACTGTCAAAAAACGTTCACCTCGGTCTCTGGTTCTATGGAGTTGACCCACGATCGAAATACACGACACAGCAAACACAGGGAGAATGGAACATTGGGGTTGAATGGGAAGAGAGCATGACGGCAATGGGGATGGTTCCATGGAAGGAGTTCAGACGAATGAAAACCGTCGACTTTGGGAATGTCAAAAACGCCGAAAGTGGGTTGAGACAGGCTAAGGCTACAGTAACACTCGCGCTAGTTTTGCAACCGCGTTGCATTGTTTGGATTGATCTATGGATGGTAGACATATTGTTGGGTACGTTAGGGATCCATGCAGCCAGGCGGGCGCGCTGAGAAAGTGGCAGTTTGCAGCCCACATCTTCAGCTCAAATAGAAGGGATGAAATGTATCGCGGTAATATTGTGGCAGAAGACGGGCTGGAGCGGAAACTACAACCCTGTAGTACGAGAGCGGGACATCATACACCAATGATGAGCCGCTTTCATTCCAGCTTGAGGTGCGGCGCTTGATGAGACGGTGGAGCTACTGACTCACGGAACAAGATGTGGAGCAGGCCAGGGAGAGTTGAGCGCTGACCCACGTGACCTTCCGAATAAGCCTCAGCGGGTCACGCACGGCGGCGCCTCAGCCACCCCTCGGGCTAAGCGAGTAAATACCCACAGTGGCTTGGGCGCAACGACATGCCATGCTTCGGGGCACGTCAAAAAATCCCCCTGCCCTGCAGTACCGCTTGTTCGGACAAACCACGCAATTGAGCGTCGCTTCGGGATTTCCACTCTCCAGAAACGGCTGTCGACCGGACCAGCTACTGCTTTCGGGTTTCAGAGCGATTTCCCATGCAGGCTTTAAAGCAGGCAGGATAACGTGTGTCTGCATCCTGAAGCCTGGACCGATCGCCACATCGGCTATATTAAAGGTTAGTTACCCCTCGAACAGGGTGTGATAGAGCATCAAGAGGAACTATATGTCGCGACCAAGTGATAGACGAAACTCTCGTCAGAAACCCCGTCGAGCGACATCCGCACAATCTGCCAACGATGGCAGTGTAAATTAGCCCGACAGGGATTTGCTTGTGAAGCTGGGATAATCTAGTGGAGCCCACGTCGCGATGGGTAAAGAATGAGGAGACGGAGATCGAGTTTTGGCGGTGAGCCAGGAGAGGACCTCGGGTTGATAAGATAAGGACGGAAGTGAAGGAGGAACGGCGGGCAAGAGGGACGAGGGACAAGGGAGAAGGGAAGGATGAGGCGCGATGACGGCCGAGGAGGAGGAAAATTGTGGCTTGAGATACAACCTTGGAGGTCTGAGTCGACCAATGGACTGTTCTTAGTTGGGAAATTGTAGAGTAGTGGCGTACCGAATACCGCTGTACATCTTGACTAATTGTTAATACTAGCTCACTAACCATCGCTCGTGAGTGACGGGCCTTGTAATAAGAAACGACAAACTCGTGTGCCAGTAACGAGCCGTCGTACTTAATACGACGAGTCGTTCCTTGACTACGACAGCTCGTTCCTCAGTAACGAGGACTCGACACTGTCACGTGATATATAGTAATCTATATATTAGTGTTCGCTATTACCATCTAGTTCCAACGTATGTATCTCCTTGTTACCCAGTCAAGAGGCTACATTGGAACTATATCCACCCCCCGCAGATTTCGAGTAATCGACTATCGGCGAATAGTATCTATCCGCAACAGAGATATCGCGAGACAGGCCTTCTGACTTGTTACGGGAATGAATCCATATGGTGAAGAGCTTGTCGAGGGGATAAACCCGCCCCTGCTTCGCTAGCTGGGACAATGGTATTGTGTATAATCTCCGACGGTGTCGATGCGTGGAGTTCGGAGACCATGCAAGTCTGCCACAGTCGCTACGCACTCTGGAAATACGGTGGTAGACAAACCAAGGCGACGCAGGGCCGCTTCCCAACCGAATTGGCTTTCATGGAATTCTGAAGCTCACTGTCTGGAAGTTCCGACGTCGACTCTCTGTTCGGCCAGGAACCCTCACTCCAAGTCCTGAAGAGACGCTGAACTTGTATAGCCTTGATGAATCGCGACCGAATACGAGGTGCGATGGCACGGGCGCGATAAACAGCGGCGGGACGAGTGTGGCGGACTGAAAGACTGCGGTATTCAAGCAACGACGATTGATCCGTTGTGGAATATACCTGTCGATAGATTAGGGTAATAAACCGGCGGTTTGGGAGAGGCGGCTTGTGATGGCGATGTTGACTCCTATCGATCACGCTCCGGCAATCTGGCCGCTTGGCGGCCTTTCCTTCAGGTCCATCGTACATCCTGCACGTCATTGTGTGCCACCTCGATCAGTTGGCTTGTCACCGACTTGGCGTGGTCGGCCTACTCTCCTGTCCAGAGCGACGACCCGCAGTTTGTATTCCCGATCCACATTCTTCTCGACCTCGAAAACCTGTCCCCAGCAATCGGATTGGCCGCGCTCCGCGCATCTGGCCATCTCAGAAACACCTGGTATATCAACTTGTATCACTCTCTCTTTCATGTTGGAAACTGTCTTTAGTCGTTAGCAGCCTCTACTTGACCGCGGGTTTGCTTCCGGTTGACATCCTCATCGTCCGAGCCACTTGCATTACATCTACCTAGTATCCATCTATGCATACTGTACTACTGGGGACGGCAGGCTACGTTGCCTGCCATCCCGAACCTGCAGCTGAATCTGGCCGCTCTACTTTGAACTACAGTAGCATATCGTTAGTATATTCGCCTCTCAGTAGAGAGCCACCCCGAAAAGGTCAGCCACCCACCCATATCTGAAGCATGCACTCTCTGTGTCTGTGACGAACCAGTCATACATTCCGCATGAGACATGCATGCTGGAACACCAGACCGTTTCAAAGGCCAGGCATATTCGGCCTTCGGTCATGTCCGGAAATCCGGTATGCGGTATGCGGTATGCCGGTTGTTCTTGGCGTGACGCGTCCGCGTCCTTCGCGTCTCGTCGACTGTCGTCTTTTTTTCCGGACGCATGCCCATCCCCTCCACCAGCCAGCACATTATGCAAGTCCGGTATGTCCACATTGCCGCCATCGGCTCAGTTCGCCTGAACCGAACTCAAGAGGAGAGCACCATAGGGGTGTGGCTTGCGGCACGCCGCTCGGACCGCTCGAGCCTTCGTCTCGAGTGTGCAAACGTGGACAGCCTTTCTCATTCACCACAACAATGCCAGACGGTACAGCTCCGCTTCCTGTCGCCATCGCCGGGCTGTTCGACAAGTGTCCGGTGACAGTCCTGGACCACTTGGCCTTCCCGCACCTCCTCGAAGCCGTGCTCGACTCTGCATCCCCGTCGTCCCTCCTAGCACTCCGGACAGCCTGTCGCGCACTAAAAAATGCTGCCGATTCTCGACTGGCCCACCACATTGTCCTTGTCGACGCCCTCCGCACCCCCGACCTGCTACTACGTATCCCACCAACACTATTCGCACACACACGTATCCTCGAATTGCGTGCTCTCAAGACCGAACACCAGCACGCCGGGATAGCATGTACCGGGTGCGGCGTGCGCCGCCGCGACGCAGCCATGAAAGCCCTCCAAGACGCAATGCCCCTGTTTACGGGACTGCACGTCGTTCGCGTCGGTGACCTGGGGTGTGACTGGGCCGAAGCGGCACAGTTCAAGCGCCTCCGCACGGCATGGGTGGTATATGACGCCGCCGATCCGCTCCCCGTCAACGCTGAGAATGTCGTCCTCAACCGAACGGTGGGTAAGGCGCTCTATGGCCTTAAGGGACACGTGTACCTCTACCCCCCGTGTGTTGATGTACTTGCCGACCTCCTCGATACTGTTGCGGACACCGTCTTCGCCCGGCGCCAATCCGCGACATTCACTCTCGTTGACGCGGAGCGGTACGGCCTTAGCCCTGGTTGCGTGCGCCAAGTCCTCAGTAGACGCGGTGGGCAGAACGCACGTGTTGACCTCGTACGCTTCCTCTCGGTATCCGAGTTCGGCGCGGTGGCGGGCGAGGAGGTGCTACGTCTCCTTTGACCTGTGCTCGGCAGGCACCGGGGGCCCGCCTCCACTTTGTTGGGCGGTCGTTCTTGTCGTGCCGCTGCGGTTCAAGTCCGCTGAATATGCAGCAATGGGCAATGACTGGGGAGCGTGTTGGTCTCCACGCCAATTGGAATGGCCGAGTAGTTGATGGCTAGCCGGATTGTCGACCGTGAAATGGGTCATCCTTTAGGACTAGGCGCTGGAAGTCGACAGGATACATTCTGGGGCGGTGCTCGTATGTATCTCACATGACATTCCTCTCCGCATTGTCCTTGCCACTCGCCTCCCAGCTTGCAATATGCTCAATGCTCAACTACACCATCCGCCATGCCGCTCATGAGACTCTTTACGACTTTCGAACGGACAATGTCTCCACGATCTGAGGAAGAGTGAGTCCCTTCGAGATCCTGGCTAGCCCATAATGGAAGTTAACGGCAGCAATGTACCCAACACCGACACCGTTCCTGAGGAGGAGCTCTGGCACCTCCTCGAGGACGACAGGGAGCGATACACCGATACCTTACCATTCAGCGCCGTCCGGCTGCATCCCCAACAACTGGGGAGCTACCGTGGACGACGTCGTGCTTCGTCCCGTTGGCCACCCTCCCGGACTCCTATCAGCCTCAGCCCCGTACCTGCGTCCTCCGAAGACGAAGACGAAAGTTGGTCGCTTACTTCCGAAATCGAACGTGCAGAGGACGACGAAGCCCACCAGCCGCTTCTGGAGGAGTTGAGGTCGAGCACGCACAGTCCCTCTCCTCTGTCCATTCGGTGGCTTCCCTCCCTGCCCGGTGGCGAACCGTCTAGTCTCCAAATGCGGGAAAATCTCGCCGAGCACGCTGAGGCGAATACTAGCATGTCAGCCTCAAGAGGACCGAGTAATGAGCCTATACACAGGCCCTCGGCTCCTCTCCCATTCGCTGCCGCCCTAAAGGAAGAGCGAGCCTTACGCTCTCCTCGTCGCTCCGGCGACACTCCAGCTGCTCGGTACGCTGCTGCGCGCGATAGTCAGCGCGAAGCAGAGCTCAAACGGCTCTCCCAGATAGTGGAGGCACAAAGCACGGATGCCATGGCGATGGGTCGGCGCATATTAGCACTCGAAGAGGACTTGATGCGGAGTCAACACACGCTGAGGCATATCCTCGCTGCGGTGGAGGACCAGAATCAGCCACCAGCGTACACTGAGGATTGAGGGAGGTAAACGGAAGGAGAAGAGGAGAGGAATGAGGAGACGGAGGAGGATGATGGGAGGCAAGGTCGCAAGTAGAACGGTAAAGTTACCGATCGTGTGGGTGGAAGGTTACTGTAGGAGCTAGAAATCGAACTGTGTGACGGCATGTACCAGATTTCTGAGCAGAGCGTACACTCTCGTACACTCTCGTACACTATACACGCGACCCACAGCGACCGACATTCCAAGCCCGAGTGGACGGTGGTGTCACACTTACATATGTACATGCTTACAAGTTGTTCTATTGTGCAATGTCCCTGCGCCAAAGTCTATGTCTTTGTCTATCTCGAAGACACGCCGTTCTATGTCTTGGTCTATCCTGAAGACACACCGTCCGCGGCGGACGGCACGCCTTCCCAACCCTCCCCTCCGGCGCTACTCTTGAGTGGTGCGAGGCCGACACCACGGGGCTCGACACGGTACGCGCTGTACACGTTCTTGAGGAAGCTGTCACCGAGGATCCACGCATCGGCTGCTTCGGTCGTCGACTCCCAGCTCGACACTGCGCCAAAGCACCACGTTCCTGGCCGCCCACGCAGGGCGTCGTACCCGCCAGTGGCGGCAAAGTCTTCTCCGCTCCCGCGCACGATAGCGAGGTCCGCGTTGCGCAGGTAGAAGTGCTGCTCGGGCAGAGCACCCAAACGCGTGCCCCCGTAGTCGCCGAATGTAAAGGACGCGTTGATGCCTAGCGAAGCGCTACACTCAAAGGCGTACGACCCGTCCTTGAGGTCAATGACCTCGGTGTTCAGGGCAGCGTAAAAGGCGTCCACCTCAGCCTTGGGCCCGACGATACCCGTGCTCCCGCAGTCGAGCACGGCCATACGCACAGTAGAGGAGAGGCGGCGGCCATTAACCGCGACACCTCCAGTGGCGATGTTCCAACCCGCCTCCCATCCCTCCATTGCCGTGTGCGCATAGTACGTCAAGCCGCCGTCGTACAGACTTTCGTCCACTCCGCCAAAGGTCACGCTACCCTCGACTCCGGGACGGCCGAGATACAGCCCGAATTGGCCGTCGTCCCACTCCCTCGAGGCCGCCTCCCACCACGGCTCGACACGCTTGCTGCTCCCCGCGCGCGTCGCCAGGCCGAGTAACCCGCTCTGCGCGGTACCCCAGTTGGTAGTGTGTTTGCTGATCCCAAAGTAGGTGTTGACAGCCTGACCGCCGATGCGGACCACGTCGCCGCCCCATACGCCAGTGGTCCGGCCACCGTCGATGTAGTTCATGGCAAAGAGCTGGTCGGTAGGAGTGTAGGTTGACGAGGCGGAGGAGTCAAAGGTAGCCGTGTTTCCACACTCCGAGTTGTCGTCGCAGCTGCCGATGACCCATAAGTCTGTGCTGCCGGTGTCGACGTAGAGGTCGAGTTGCTGGGGTGGGGTACCAATCTCTGCGCGGATCGAGTATGAGTCTCCCCATGCTTTGAGGCTTGGGTTAGCGACGGGGCGTTGGTTGGAAGGGTGTGATTTGTTGTGTTTGGTTGAGGGGGGGGGGGGGGGGGGGGGGGAGGGGAGGAGGGGAGAACAGGGAAGGGTTTGTTGTAACAATTGAGGGGTTGAAGGATCAAAGCATCATCAGAATTCTAGGATCTATTACTCATTCATCTACACCTTGTTCTTCCTCGAGCCATCTGCCCATACTACCATTTCCCTACTATCTACTCACGATGCAATGCCCCTTGGCTGGCGAATATGTCTTGAACCGTGACCATGTCTGCGCTTCTGTAACCGCTCTGAACCGGATTCAGAGCTGTATCTACGCTTTGCCCTTGCAGCCTCTTGTTGAGCCCAATGGAGGTCGTGCCCTTGACTCGCAGAGTTGACGGGGAAGGAGATGGGGTTGGGGTTGGGGTTGGCGTGTTGGGGGATGGGAGAAGGGAATGCCACCGGGGCGAGGGCGGCCAGCGCCAGAACAGCGAATGCTGACATTTGGAAAGTGAAAGGGGATGAGATGGAAATGGAGAGAAAGAGAAAGAGAGATTAGATGTAGATGTAGTGATGGCTTTGGTTTCTAGGTACAACTGCCAGCTGGTCAACTCTCACGCCATTTTCCTTATTATCCTAAAGTGGCGTCCGAGGCTTTGAATAGAAACTGATGGGTTTGCCGAAACAGGACAAGAGACATGATAAGATCCAGGGATATCTAGGATATCAGGGAAATTCGAGGTCGGGAACACTTGGCAGATCGACGGCCCCAGATTTTCATCCACACGTTTTTCCTCGAATTTCAACGTCATAACTGATGCTCAGACCTCGTTCTGCGCATCTGACGAGCAGACGACAAAGTCAAGCCAAGCCAGTTGTCATGTCCATCCTGTCCATATCCATGCTATTCCGTCCAGTCCTTTACATAAGCATCATCACTCTTTCTTTTTTCCCCTGCCGCTGCGCCGCAGTGCCAGTGAGGCCTTCAATTCCATCCCACCCCATCCCGTCCAGCCACCCAGCCTCCACTCCACTCTACAGCCTACCCCGGAACCATATTCTCCTGATTTTTCCATTCCTCTCCTGATCTCCTGAGTTCGAGCCTGGTCGGGCCAGTTCGGGCCCCGAGTCGGGCTTGTGGGGGGGGGTAACTCGCTTCAACTTGTTCCATGATCCGGAGCATGAGACACAGCTCCCATGCTTGGCTGGCAATGGCCCCTCTACCAACTTACTCCACAAGCCAAACAGATGCATGTCAGTCTTCCAGCGTCAGCATCCAGCACAAGGTCGTAGAGAGGCCCGAGCCAGGTGCGCCTCAACTGCGTATTTACTGCGTACTGCTCTCTGCGGTCTGTTCATCGCAACCACTGTGCTTGAAATAGATTCTCGCTATGACATTCATTGCTGAGGCACACATAAACCGCATGGTCTATGCGCGTTCAGATCATCACCATCACATAACATCACATCAAGGCTGTGCAATGTGAATGCCAACGCACAAACCAAGTTGGCTAACAACCACAATACACAGTGCACGGTGCCCATCTTCCCCTTCCCGAGGAATGATGGCTGCTTCATTAACCAGGCATAACCCTTCACCCAACTCCTTGATCCTTGAGTCGTTACTTCATCCATCATTAATCGTAATCTCTCGTCTAATCTACTAACCCCCCAACAGCCTATTAAGAGCAATATTAGCCTCCTTGACCATCCCCCTAGCCGCATCACTCAACCGCCCAACCTGTACCTCGGGTGGCTCGAGCTGGTGCGCAACATAATTATGCTGCAGAAAAGCGTCTCCCAGACCCCACTGGGGAAACTCAGTCCCAGCTTCGTCGCTGCCCAGAAGCGTACCCGTACACCACTGGTCCGCCTCTCTATTTGCCAGCGAGAGTTGGTGCGGAAACCACCTAACCATGTCGTCTCGCCCTCGACATTCCGCCACGTCCACCCATGTGGAAGGCCAACAATCGCCAGCAAAGCAAAACTCCAATGTATGAAAGAGGCGGGGAAGGAAATACGTCTCCCCGTCGACAGTAAACGCCCCGGGGATGGCCGCGTATATCTTCTCGACGGCACGAATCGGCCCAACCAGACCACTCAATCCCGTATCCAGCATAGCGCTTGGACGGCCGCCAACCGTCCCAAATGGCGTATCCTCCAACCCGACAGCAATGTCTATGTCTGCGCCATTGATTCGCACACCGTCAATCCCGACAGACCACCATTTCGTCAGGTTGGCCTCTGTGCCCTTCAATTCACCCTCAAAGAGAGAGCGGTCAACACCGCCCAGAGTAACGCTTCCTGCGCCGCGCACCGTCGTGTTCAGAGGAATGGGGGAGAGCCAGTCTGCCGTCTGGCCGACGAAGAGGCCGAACCGCTTTTCTGGCCATGTGTCGATCACGCCTACCCACCATGGCGGGATGGAGTAGCTGCTTGGTGGGCCGAAACCGGCTAGGCCCGATGCTGTGTGGCCCCAGCTGTCGGTGTGGCTCGCGAGTCCTGGTGTCAGGTGGGTTCGAGCGATTCGATTGTTGAATGAGCGGGGATGGAACAGACTCAAAACAAGCAAGCACATTCAATAATTGAATGGAGGAGGAGGAGCACGCACCCATCAACGTCCTGGCACGCATGGACCCAATACCGATCACATCGCTCGCCACGCCGCCAGATACCTCCCCCGCACCGTAGATCATTCCCCAGCTCGCTCTTGAGCGGGTTAAGGAGGAGGAGGAGGAGGCGTCGAAGAGGGCGCTGTTAGCGCATTGGGGGGTGGTACATTCCTCCATTACCCAGAGGGCGGGGGAGCCGGTGTCGAACATTAGTTCGAGAGGCTGGGAAGGGGTGCTGGGGTTAGTGTGGGAGCGTGGGCAGGGTTGGGAGGGAAGGAGGTGGTGGACAGGTGAGGCCGATTGGCGTCTTTTGTGGGCAAAGACACTGGCGATCGCTGAACGTCTCAGCCAGTCCCAGCACTCACCCAATATCCATCACGATCGAGTACTGCGTCGCAAAGCTGTGGAGGGAGGCGGAGTTGGTGCCATCATGTTGGGAACGTCGGGTGCGCCGCGACCTGTGGGCTGGTTCTGGGGTGTATCGGAGGGGGAGGGTAATGGGTCCTCGGGGGTGTCGGTCTGTCGGAGCGGCGAGGGCTGGGGGAGGGGCAAGGGTGAGGAAGTGGAGGACGAGGAGGGGGAGGATGCCGAAGAGAGGGAGAAGAGGAAGCGCCGGCATGGGGGGCTGAAGGTGGGAGGGTGGGAGAGTGCTGCGGCTGATCGATGACAAACGATGGATACGACGCTGCGCTTCAAGAAAGCGTAGAATAGATAGAGTAGTGAGTAGATGTAGGAAGACGATGTATGTCAGGTAGAGGTAGTCTGCTCGCTACCGCAAGGGTGTGTGTACAGTCCGCAGTCGGTCCCAACTCGGTTGATCATCTGAAGATCAGGCATACCTACCTGGATACCGGAAAGAGGTTGTCAGCGGCAACGTAACAACTTGGAGTGCCCCAGGCTGCAGCCTGCCAGTGAAGATGCGAGGACTGGTCCATGGCCACGAGAACGGGTGTGAACAGAAGAGCAATGACAAGGGCGGAGGCCGGATAGCAGTAGAATGCGCAGCAGCGGGGAGTGCCTATGCCGTGATTGCAATGTCCCGCGTCATCTCGTCGTTTCTGCATCAAAAAACATGAAATGGAATAGAGTTGAGTTGGATACCAACATGGCTGTCCTGGTGTCCATGTCTTGGTCTAGAGGTACAGTTGTGCAGGCCAGGCAAACTGCTGGGATCATCAATCTTGGCCTCGTGGGGGGAGGAGTGTTGACTGTGGACCGAACCGGAGATGCCCGATGCATCTCTCGATCTCTCGGAAAGATGTCATGATTGAGTCATTCCATCACAATGAGGCGAGGCTGCAAACCTGAGCTGGACGCCGTGCTAACGCAGTGGCCGAGGAACTGTAGTCACGCCCACCAGACGAGACGTCGAGAGGAAAGAGGCCGATTGTCCATGGACGACTGTACGCGCACCTGGGCGGGCGGTACTCTGAGTGGGCTACAATGCGACATTGTCAGTACACGACGTGGATGTAGATGCTCCAGCAGGTTTAGACTACCCTTGCCAACGTTGCCAAGTTCGCTCACTGCATCGTTGTTGTCGTGTCTTACAGTGACGGACGCGCCCGAAGTGTCTTCGTATCCCGGCTTCTGGCGAGTTTCGGGAGCGACAGGATCAGCTGAACAAACACGATATCTCGGCGTCTATTGTTACGCGACCAGGTATTGGTCAATTCGTCAACAACTGTCGGCAATGTGGTATGTTGCACGTCTGTTGATGTATTCGAATGGCTCGATGCCCAGTATTCCGAAGCAGCGAGAGGACCGAGCAAGCCTTGGCCCGTGCCAGATCTTTTTCACGCGCGTGACTTGAGGCTCCTGATCGGGCACTTGTCGTGCGATCAATGCGTCGGACCGCGGACAAACCGGGCTGACTACTGATTGTGTATAACAGTCATCATCTCGCCACGGTTCGCACAGCTCGCCAACATTGTCTAGCTGGTGTCGGGAGATTATGGACTGACAAATGCCCTAGCCAGTCAGAGCTATTGTTCTTACTTGATGCTTTGGATCAAATTGGTATTGAGGGTTCACACTCTGATTTTCCAGGGAGCTTGACCGTCATTCCAACAACCTTCAGTATCAGTCTCCAAGATAGTATAGCCCACGCACGAGGTCTCCGGAGATAGTATAGCCCACGCACGACCTCGGAGACCTCCGGCAAGCATTACCTTTGCTCGGTGTAGTCGATACTTGACCCAGCGCCAACCCCTTATTGTCTACCTGGTGTCCATTTCGAACGGCGATGGTGGCGTCGGAGAAATGAGGAGTACACCATTACGCCGGATCAACAATGTCTGGTCAGATGACTTGTTGGCTGACTGCGTGCTGAAACAACCGATAGTGACAGCCACCTCCTTGGCAGTGTGCTAGTATACAGCCACTTTTGCACCATACATGGCCTTGGAGCTATAAATGTAGCCAGAAGAATCTTGCATCTCACACCGCCCTAACGAAACCTACCAACAATGTCTCTCCTCCGCACCACCCGCGCCCTTGTCTCGGCCCGCTCGGCATCAGTCCGCACCATGGCCACCGCCAGCAACACCGTCAAGGTCCACGTGATCCGCGGCACCCTCGAGGGCCGCGACGTCCCCTCCACCCCCGAGGCCGTATACACCGCCGAAGTCCCCCACGGCCTCAGCTTTAGCGAGGTTCTTTCTCGCGTTACCCCCGAGGCCTCGATGTCGGGCTGTTCGTGGGTTGCGCGTGCCGGCACTGCACCGGCGGCTGTGTGGTCTGTCGATGAAGGCGTGCGCCTCCTTTCCACCATGGCCGATGTTCCCGTTACCACTGAGACTCGCGTCGACTGGAGCTACTTCCGTGACCTGCCGCCGGCTTGGATCCACGCCCGCCTCGCGCAGGACGCTAGCCTTACCCCTGCTCAGCTTGAGCACGAGTTTGGCCGTATCGCCACCCAGATCTAAGCGAACCACATTTCACCACGCCACGCCAGGCCACGCCAGGCCACGCCACACCTCGGTGGCGGCCGACTTGGTGCCCCGCCCCCAGCACTCCACACTCCACACTCCACTGTACCACTCATCACCTACGCCCCTCGGGGCTGTTGTCACCTACCAGCATAGCTAGCATAGCCAATAGTTTGTTCCCATGGATTATATCTGAGCACTGTCGTCGACATGGTAGGCATTCTACAATCCACCCACCCTTCTAAACCTCCACGCCGTCGTGACGCAGCCATCGAGCACATACGCGGCACAACATTGACCGAAGTTGTGGTTAGCGTCAGGAGGGACGCGCGCGTGTGTACTAGGTGCTTGAGGAATCTGCCTGTGATGGTGCAAATGTACAGTCATGTCATGGAGACGGGACTTGGTAAAGATTCACGTTGACTTGATAGTTGATAGATGAGAGGCGCGTCGAGTCTTGTTGTTGCCAGGTGACCAGAATGTCGTTCCTGCCGACCCAAGGCTGTGTGGCCAGGCTGGTCTGATAGTTGGGTTGCCTGGTACCTTGCAACTGTAAACTTGGAATGGAATCCGGGATCCGTGTAATCCCCTTGATTCGTATTAGAGTCCTATTGCTTTTGTTATGCATTAGGACTGACCAGTTTAGCTGTGTGACTGTGGCTGTGTGCCTTTGTGCCTTGTTACCGATTTATGGTTGGACCGTTGACAGGCTAATCGACGCGCTCCTGAATTCAAGGGTGATCAGAGGGTAGAGCTCAAATGACCTGACCTTTGAACACGCACTGCCTTGCATCCTTGCATCCTTGCATGCCTTGATCTCTCTCTTCTTGTTCAACATTACACTACACTCTCATCTCTCTCTCCCTCTCTCTCCCTCTCTATCACTCTACATTGTTCGCTTGCCACACATCTTGCCCATCCAGCACACGCCCACTCCACACCCCACCCAACCCCAACCCCAACCCCAACCCCGACGCCACCGCAATGGCCTCCCCACCTTCCTCACTCGTACCCCCAGTTGGCGCATACAGCTCGCCATGTTTGCCTCCAGAATGGTGCGTCCTTTGTCCCTCCATGCTAACACCAGGATGTGGCAGTACTCCCCCGAGCTTGACGAAGTCTACTTTATCCATCCACCCACTGACCAGCGAGCATGGGAGCACCCCCAAGGCAAGGAGGCTGAGACGGCATTCTACCAGTGGCTGGGAGGCCAGCTGGGTGCAGGCGGGTTTGGGGGCACGCCGCCTCCGACTTCGCCACCGCTCAACCTCAATGTCCCAGATGGCGGCCCACTCAACCGCTCCATAAGCGCACCCACAGCCAGTGGCGCAGCCGCCGAGTTCTACAGCTTGGGCCCCGTCGCCCACGAATACCCCGACGCCTTCTCTACGTCAGTGGTTCCTCCCATGTTGCCAGATGGGCCAATGGACCGTGGCCTCTTTACACACGGGTTTGGCAAGCCCGTCAAGAGCTCGGCCGGGTGGAGCTTCAAGCTCAAGGACTTCTTCGTCGGTGACTTCCAGTACCGGCCCCCTCCCCCGCGCCCACAGCCTCTCAAGCCCAGCCACCTCGCCCTTATGGGCCCAGCACCGGGCAGCTCTGCCACTCACGCACCGACGTACGGCACGTTCAAGCCGCCGTCGATCAAGTACGGCCGGCCAAACAGCTACTCGGAACAGTACCCTGGTCCGGACCCGCTCGTCACTCCATTCCCGCTACCAGAGGCACCGAAACCGCCCTCTGTGCCATCTCACCTGCCGCCTTCGTACCAGCAGTCATTGGGATTCCAGTCACAATCGCAGAACCCATACGGTGCAACACCGTTTCCGCAGCCAGCAACGACCTCGCCTTATCAACAGCCAGGCCAATTCGGTGCGACCCCGCCTCAACCACAAACGTCACCGTACAACCAGCACCAGCAGCTCCCAGGCGGCAACCCTTATCCTCCCCGCCCGACCAGCGCATACCCTCCCAGACCGTCGGGCAACCCGTACCCTCTAATGACTCAGCCAAACTACGGCCCGAGTCCGACGATGAACGCGCTCTCACAGGCGCCCTCTGGTGGTTCTGGCTACGTCCCAAGTTACAACAACTACGCACCCCGGCCTCCAAATGTGGGCGGCTATGTGCCAGGCAAGATCAACGCTGGCGCGTTCAAGCCCCGACCGCGCGGGATGGACGACGACGAGGACTGGACCGAGCAGCCTGTCGAGTGGTCCCAGCCAGTTTACGGTGGTCCTGATCCCTCACCGCCGCTACCGCCGCATGGGCAATGGTCGACGCAGGGCCAGTGGCAGTGAGGAGGGATGAGTGTTGCGGGCGAGCATTAGATTACGAGACATAGATATGTAGACGCGAACCGACACACGCGCATGCGGGGAACGTTGAATTCATTGGGTGGACTGGTCTGTGCATACTGTTCCAGCGTTGCGGCTTTCCGTTTGATGGTGTTCTGTTTGGATGCATGCTTAATTGCCCACTGCAGGTTAACGCAGGTTGAGAATGTTGGTAGAGTTTAATAACAAACACTTGGCGTCATGGGTAAAAGCTAACGAGCTGACGCCCTGGTCGGTTGGAATGACGGCATGTCATTGTTCATAGTTGGAGCTATTGGAGGTTGAACCGATCCGGAAATTGTCCACGTGGACTGCTAATGGCGCCCAAACCCGCGTAAGTCGCTTTTTTAACCCTCAAAATGCCCTGAGGTAGTTTGACCTGGGAATGGTTAGAATGAAGAATAGCGCTCTGTTGACTATTTCAACTCACCAAATTCTTAAATTACCAAATTAGTGGACACAGTGATTTGAATGACGCGGGCTCGGTTTGCGCAGTTTGATATGTTGGATAGCAATCGTTTAAAAGTAACTTGAATTAAATATATATACTTGCACTACTCACAACCGCATTCCGCAGCAACAACCCAACACCACTCAACCACTGAAACACGGTAATATCCGGTTCCTATTCCATCAATCCATCTTGATGCATGTTTGTGCAAGCCGTGCAAATAGCGTTGTGTTGCAGCGAATGGACTGTAACACTGTTGAGTCTTGGCGGGAAGACAGGGGGAGGCGTATTTTCTAACCCACCCAGGCCACCCACTCAACCGCCCATCATACTGGGGGGGCAGGGGTTCAGGCACCGCAGCGGCAACTGCGCAGTAACCATAAACGCGCAGTCACTAGAAACGCGCAGTCTCTCTTCCTTGAACATTCATCACTTTCTTACTCGTTTATCAATCTTTGCTCACTCTTGATAACTCTTCTACTCAACCCTTTGCTCATCATCATCATCATCATCACCATCATCATCATAATCGCATCACACCTCTTGCCCATCGCCCACTCCACTCACTGTTCAGTTCATGCCGCATGTCGGCACGAAACCGTGCGCCCGCTCCATTTGACCAGACGTTAACACTAGGCCCACGCAGCATGACATGCGCACCAACCTTCCCCTTTCCCTCCCTTCCCATCCTCATCCTCGCCCTCCTCTTCACCGCATATGCTGCTCCGTCTTCAGCATCTCCACAGCCCAGGATACCCCACCCAAATCCCCAAGTGCGGAATATCCGACCACGGGCCGAGGCCATGGCTGCAGCCCACCGCGCCGGCACACGACATGTCAAGCGCGACCAGCAGGCTGGCGTCGCGTACGTCCATCCCAAAACAAGCTGACCCCAGGCTACTAGATACGGGCGCGGCGTACTTTGCCGAGATTGAGATTGGGACACCACCCCAGAAACTCAAGGTCATGGTTGATACCGGGTCGTCGTTCCTCTGGGTGCTGGATGGGTGTATCGATCCGTCAGAGTGCGGCAAGAGTCCAAAGTTTAATCCGGGGGCCTCGAAGTCGCTGTCCCAGACGACGAAACCGTTTCACATTCCATACATGGACGGGTATACTACAGGGCATGTGGCTTTCGATACTGTTACGCTTGCCGGCCAGACTGCCAACCAGGTCAAGTTTGGTGAGTTGGTTGGGAAGCCACAGCTGCGATTCAACCAGTTGAATGGCAGCTGCAGCGAGAGTTGGAACGCCGTCGGTTGGTGGTTGCAGTCCGCAGCTGGATGCCGCTTAAGCCGCAGTTGAGGCCAGGGCGCTCCATCTCCTCCCCTTCCGCGCTCCAAAGATTGCGCGCTGACTCTAGGCTTGTCAGATAACCTCACCGAGTGGAACATTGGCGCGGCGGGTCTCCTCGGGATGGGACCTGGCCCGGACTCGTGGTGGCGCACAGTCGTCAACACCTGGTCCAAACCCTACTTCTCCCTCTTCCTCGACCCATTCTCCCAGGATGCCGACAGTTACAACCCGCAGAACGGCGGCGCGCGTCTCATCCTCGGTGGAACAGACAGTTCATTATTCACCGGCAACATGTCGTGGGTCCCTGCCCAAACCGACTTGTGGTGGGCGGTCGGCCTCGAGTCGGCAACCATCAAGGGGCAAGACGTCTATCTGAACGTTGACAAGAAATATTGCATCGGCAACCGAACGATTGCCATGTTGGACAGCGGGAGCACGTTTATGAGCATTCCTAACGACGCGGCCGAAATAATCTACCCTGCGCTCGGGATGCAGACGATTGGCGGCTACGACTTCATACCCTCCGACAACATGACCGGATCAGACACGACCGTCATCTACACCTTTGGCGGGATAGAGTACCCCGTCGACGGGGTGTGGGGATGCGACACGGCGGCCGATATTGCAAAGGCGTTCGGATTATCCGTGCGCGACCTCTCGGGATCGCCATACTGGTGTGTACCGAACGTGGTCATCAACACCGAGCAGTATTGGGTGTTTGGCGCGCCGTTCCTCCAAACAGTCTACTCGGTGTATCAGGCCAACCCACCACAGGTCGGATTCGCAAGATTGTCCAAGGCAGCAGTGGATACGGGCAACGGGAAGAACGGGACGACGCACGTCGCTGGTGCGGACAGCAGCGCGCGGAGGAGAGGTGTCGGTCTGGCGGTGATGGTGGCGGTCGTGGTGAGCGTGCTCACCAGTATGTAATGGGGCTGTATCCCTTAGATTGTACAATAGTAGGCTGTATGGCAAGGGTAATTGGTCGTACGGGCTTTAGGGGGGTGCTGCCGGCCTCACGTTTGGCAGTGGTCCACCCAACTGCACGTGGTCGTACATGTAGGGGTTGAGCCAGGGCGCGGGTTCCTTGGCGTCCTTGAGCCTCACTCCGGAACAACTGTGGTACTGATCAATCTGAGCCTGGCCAAGTGGTGGCCAGGAGGTGCGGTTCGACCCGCTTGGCGCACCGAAATTTCCAAGGAGCGGCTTACCGGATCGTCTTCCCAGTGGGTGTTGGCGTCGTCAGAGGCCTCTCACTCCATAACTCCCACCTTCAATCCTCCCATCGCCCATCAACAGATAGCCCGATTCGCGGATCGCGGATTATGTCTCTCACTGTGTTTACATGAGCAGAGGGAAGTGCGTGTGGTGGTGCAGCCGACTGATAGCGTGCTGGTTGTCCTCTATACTTGCCTGGGGGGATGAAAGCGGATGTTGACAAACCTGTGAATGAGTGGATGGTGGCATGACGATGATGATGTGAGCAGTCAAGCCTCGAATCTTTGGAGCCCCACGTCAAAGCATAAACAAACAACAAACAACGGCACTGCTTTTGTGTTTTCACGCCATGGGCCACTTGGAAAGAAGCACATTCTGCACAAGCACTTGCACTAATTACTTGCACTTGTGGTGCAATGACAAGTACGAGAGTGCGAGAGTGCTGGGAAGAGGTAGATACGCAGCTGCGGTGGAGAGCGGGCATGCCAGATCAGTTTATTTGCACGGGGCGGCGAACGCCACTGGCTTCACTCACCAGGGTCAATGTGAACGCCAATTTCAATGGCCATTTCAACATCTACTCAAACGACTGATTCAAAAGACTACATCACCACGTACCGTATCGTACATTGTGCCAGTCGGACCGCTGCGGCATGGCCATCGCCCACACGGCCCCCGCTGTCTATCTCGGCCGCAAACCTCGGCTCGCGCGCTCGCGACCGACCTCGACCCAACACTTACCACCTTGCCTCAACACCTACACCTACACCCTACCTCAAAGCCCGACGCCTCTCGGAATCTCGCACAGACCACATACCCCGCATCGCCCAGGCTACCCGCGCCGGACTTGTCATAAAGATAAACCCAAGGACAAGACCCAAGCCTTCTCCATCACTCTCATTTTACACACATGCTCCTCGGTCTGTTGTTGGCGGCCGTCGTCGGCGCTGCGCCAACGGCGCAAACGGGAATCTCACTCCCTCTGCGTGCCCCTCGTGCGCCGCTTGGTGATGATGCCGATGCCTTTGCGGTCGCAAGGGGAGAGCATAGGCGCGCTCTGGCCAAGTACGGGTATGGGCGCCAGAAGCGCGATATTGAGTGAGTCTGGCGTCCTCCATGGACAACTTCTCCCATCCTCGCCGCTTCTTCTCCCCCCTCCGTTCCATGGATGCCTCACCTTCCTCCCTCCCTCCTTCCTCCCTCCCTCCCTCCCTCCCGCCCTCCCACCCTCCTTTCACAACTCCCACCCACTGACGGCAGCCTCAAAGGATGGGGATACGGGTACACCGTCTCGGTGCAGGTCGGCACCCCCCCGCAGACATTCGACGTCATGCCCGACACCGGGAGCTATGACTTTTGGCTGATCGGGGCGTGCGACAATACCACCGAGTGCGGCGATGCGAAAGTGTATCGCACCGCCACATCCAGTTCCTTCCAAACCACAGACATGGAGTTCCAGGCTGGACCGTATGTGGACGGTGGCGTACAGCGCGGCATGTGGGGTTCCGACCAAGTACGCGTGGGCCAGCAGGCCGTATATGCGTCCGTGGGCGTGTCGAACGAGACACTCAATTGGCGCCTGGCAATGGATGGGATCATGGGTTTCGCACCCGGGGCGACGAGCATACACACCCTTCCTTGGTGGTTTCTGGCGGTGGCAGAGTGGACCGACAAGCAGTTCGGGATGCACCTCGGCCGTGTGCCGCCCAACATTGGAGCGAACAAGGCGGGCGCCGCGGGGTATGGCGACCTGACTCTTGGGTGAGCTTGCGTTAGCGTTAGGAGACGGCTGACAACAGCGGCGTGAACCACGCGCTCTTCACCGGTGAGATCGTGTACTATCCCCTCCTAAAGGGACCCCAGTCGACACATTGGGAGATTTCGATGCGCGTGGTCGTAGGCGGGAAGAGTGTCGGCTCGGACCTGCCAGCTCTCATCGATTCGGGGACTACTCTGGTTATCGGCCCTGCGGCATACGTGGAAGCGTTCTACGAAGCCCTCCCCACTCTCGTCCTCTCGGTGGGCGGCGGGCAATACGTATACAAAGCCGCACCGCTGGGTGCGGGTCTCAATTTCGGAGGAGAGACGTACTTGTTCGACGACGACGACCTGTGTCACCTCCGCGGCAGCAAGGCATGGTTCGCGGCCAACGGCGTCGACCTTCCTGAGGACGGGGACTGGTGCCTTGGCGGCGTGACGGGTCAAGGCAGCCTGTCGAACAGCGGCAATGTGGACACAGGCGACCCCGCCATGCTCGACTTCGACTTCTGGATTGTGGGGATCACCTTCATGAAGAATGTGTACACTGCCTTCAGGGCCGAACCACCAGCAGTGGGATTCGCTCAGCTTAGTCCCGAGTCGAATAAGAAGTACGCGGTCTCGTCGGCGGCAGCGACGCCGACGGGACGCGTGCCTGTCGCCACCGTCTCTGTGGTGAGCGGTGCCGGGAAGATTATGCCGTCGGTAGCGGTGCTGGTGCTTGGTGCTGCGCTCGTCCTGGCGCTATAGATTAGGGACAATGCGGACAGCTGGGGCCTGTTATTTCTAGGTGATACCTTTACATGTGTATAATGACATCTGTTCTGAATGTCTTGAGGGATTTGGAGGGGAGAATGGACTGTGACACCGAACCAGACGGCGACAAGTGCTCATGCCACCTGCCGACGAGATACTGTCCAAGGCTGTCATGGATCGATCGGCGTTGGGTGAGGGAGACGGTTGTAGGCTGCTGTACGCAGCACTCCTGAACGGCTGCGCGCAGACATGGGCACCTGGAAAGGGCCCTCACCACAGGCGAAGTGGCGGAGTGGTTAACGCGATTGACTAGAACTTGGTAATCAATTTCCTTCGGGAGCGCCCGTTCGAATCGGGTCTTCGTCGATCTTTTTCCTGCGGCCCAGCGGAGTTGAGACCACCCTGACGTCATGCGCTATCTGATAACAGACCTGTAGCTCGCACACTTCACCGAGTCAATCTCGCTCTCACCTCTTGCAAGTCAGGACCTCCACCTTTCGGCCGAGTGACACTTGGATTCCACCCACTGCCCACTCTTCTCTTCCCACCACCCACTCTTCTCTTTACTCCACCCACTCTTCTCTTTACTCCACCCACTCCACCCACTCCACCCCCTCCACCCACTCCACCCACTCCACCCACTCCGCCCACTCAACACACTCCACCCACTCAACACACTCAACAACCATGCAGATCCCCCTCCTCGCCACTTTTACTTGCGCGGCCCAGTTAGCGGGCATGGTGACGATCAGCGGGCCCGGCGCGTCGGGATGGGTCCACTTGCAGCAGAACGGGCACAAGATGAGGGTGACTGGCGAGGTTAGTTGTTACAGTTCCTTAGGTGGATACTCATATTGTGCCCCTACGCCCCCCGCCACATCGCGCTGACTCCAGATCCGCGGCCTCAACCCGAACCAGGAACACGGCTTCCACATCCACGAGTTCGGCGACCTCAGCGACGGCTGCATGTCCACTGGCGCGCATTACAATCCCTTCGGGCACGACCACGGTGCGCCGTCGGATAAGAATCGGCACATCGGCGATCTTGGGAATGTCAAGGCGGACGAGAATGGTGTAGCGAGAATCGATATTAAGGATTGCGTGGCGCGGCTCTGTGGAGAACACAGCGTCATGGGCCGTGCGGTGGTCGTGCATTATGGCACGGACGATCTTGGGCGGGGAGGGCACGACGACTCGAAGAAGACGGGCCATGCGGGTGGCCGGGCAGGATGTGGTGTCATGTAAGTTGCACAGGGACGGGGCTGACGATAGCGCCTACGCGCCGCTGCGCTTGCTCGATTAAAATATCTGGAACTGGACGCACCGTGTTATGCGCAACTAGTTGATGATGCATCTATACAAAGTACACAGGGGCGGTTGGACGCCCCGACTATAAATCCCTAGGTACTCTACCCTCTACTGATCTATGTATCTATGACCGCCCCTCTTAAGTCCAGAGGAACGCGAGGCGGTGAGGCTTGGGCACAGATTGTCCCTCGCGACGAAGCTTCCTACGCTCTTCGAAGCGGAGGCCCCAAGCAATGGCGATAAAGCCGAAAGTGCAGATGATCATGCACACGAGGTAAAACTTGGCTCCGACAGCCCAGTTCGGCGCCTGCTTGGTCGGGTATGTCCAGAGGGTGATGAATCCGTTATTCAAGTAGGCCATGATTGTTCCAGTGGCAATAGTGATTGTGCGAACTTCAGGTGCGTCTGATAGGAATGTCGTCGCCCATGCTGCGAGAAGGACATAGGAGACGTTGCCCATGTAGTTGAGGTACCATCCGACCATGTAGGTGATGCGGTTCTCTGGGCGGATGGTGAGGATGACTTCGGATGTGAGATTGATTGCCGCGTGGATAAGGAGGGAGGGGAGGCGGACTCCCAGCCAGTCCGAGAGGCCGCAGAGGGCAACGGTTGCGCCGAGTTGGAGAGAAAAGCCAATGACGGGGAGGTAGTTGAGCTGGGCGATGGAGTAGCGCTTAGTACCATCGTCGAGCGTGAGGCTCTTGAGCCACAAGTTGAAGTAGTTTGAGGGAGCAATGTTGTAGCCGAACGCCCAAGTGACTGGAAATTAGATGGGTTATTTGTGAGAGAGAAAAAAGAAACTCACAGGCAATAGCCCAAAGCTGCCAGTACTTGAATGCCTTGAGGAACGACTTTGCGTTAATGGGCTTGAGGGGTTCGCGCTTGACGCGGGCGGTACGGCGGCGGGCAATCTCATAATCCTTTTCAGAGAGGTACCACTTTGCCAGGGGGTTTGGGCGGTCGGGGAAGCCTGGGATGGAGAAGTATGCGAGGAGAGCGACGAAGATTGTGCAGACGCCATTAATGATGAATCCCCATCGCCAGCCAGACCGACCGAGAGCGCCGTCCATGGTCGTGCTGAGGGCGCCCTGCATCACGCCGGCAAACATCGATCCAATCGACTGGGCCATTGTGAAGAATCCCATACGCAGAGCCACCTCCTGCGGCATGTACCACTGGGACATGACGGTGATGTATCCTGGCCAAGCGGTGCCCTCGGCAAAGCCGATGAGGAAACGGAGGGCATAGACCTGTTTGTAGTTTTGGACCACGGAGAGGCAGCATGTCAGGACGCCCCAGATCAGCTCGGCGCTGGGAAGCCAGTAGTGTGGGCCGATATGAGAGACGGCGATACAGGACGGGTAGATGACGAGAACGTAGCCGACGTTAAAGAGGGTGGTGAAGTAGTTGTACTGGTTGCCGACAATGTTGATCTCCTCCTTCATGCCCGAGACGTAGGCGTTGGCCTGAGGTCAGCGCTGCAAGAGCCAGACCAGAGCCACACTGCCGAAAACAAGGATCCACTCACAATGTTTACTTGGTCCAGGTACTTGAAAATGTAGCCGAGGAAACCAACAAAGGTGAAGATGATATCGAGCTTCCAGAGCTGCCGTCAGTCATTGACTCTTGCGGATGGACATCAGGGCACTCACGAACCAGCGCTCGGCCTTTTTCTCAGCCTCGCTGAGCTCATCAAAAGGAATAACGTCGACATCCTCTAGAGACTGGTTCTTGAGTGGTGTCGGGGCACCTGACGAAAACTCGGTGTCGGCATAGAGATGGCTATCTTTTTCCAAAGCCATGGTGAGTGAGTGTGGTTGTGTGATGGGGGATTGGGATTCCATGTTATCATGATCCTTTAAGAGGGCCATTGTGAGTCAGTCAAACTTGCATTTTCCACCGCCATGTCTGGCGCCATCGCATTGCGCGATGGGCCTACCTCCCGCGGGAATGACAACGGCGCTGTGGAGGAAGAGGGTTTGCGGCGTGCAGACCCTGGAACTCGGCGCCGTCGTCCAACCATTTCCAGACGCTGGTCAGGAGTCCGCCGCAATGTGCGGAGTCCCACTCCATCCCTGTACGTATGGCATCATCTGGCTCTACTGTGCGCTGGTTGAGCGCGGGAGCGATGGCGTGCGCCGTCGCGATCAATAACATGGCCCGGTGGTACACGGTCCACCGGGGGAATGGCCGAAATTATTGAAACCAAGCCACTGGAGATAAATGGCGGGAATAAACCGGGATAATAACGCGACGTACTGGATCTATGCCGTGCCTGGATCTAACCATTCAATTAATCCACCTCGCAGGCTCGATGCATTATGCAAGCATAGCAAAGTAGAGGCATGCATGAGTGCGTGTTCCAGGCCCGTGCCTGTTGAGAGTGCTCGAGTGTATACGTCACGAGGGCTCTGAAGCACAAGCAGAGCAGAAGCACAGGCAGAGGGTGATGTCGGCGCGGATTGCCAAAGTTGCCAGGCGGCACTCTGAACGCACAGGCCAGTTTCGCGTTTCGAGAAGCTGAAGAAGATGACGATATGTTATGTTGCGATCACGTTGGGCACGTGCTCGACGCCTCGACTGATCGGCTACTCGGCTTGTTGCTCGCACGCTGTGTCCTGGGAGCGACAGAGTCAACTGATTGGATGTGGCTCATATTCCACTGGAATGGAATGTGGCGTCTATAACTCTCTTGCCCAACTTTCTCGCCTGCCCAGCATTCTTCACCTGCCCAGCTTTCTTCGCCTGCCCAACTTTCTTCATCTGCCCAACTTTCTTCATCTGCCCATCTCACTTCACTTCCGCCCACATCCTCAGAGGACAACTGCAATGCCCGAGCACCATCTCATCTCCAATCCTCAATCCCGCACCGGACACGGTTCGACGCCTGCGGTTAGCCCTCTCCTGACGTTGAACTAGTTGAATGGCAGCTGCCGAGAGATCTGGCCGGTGCGGATTTACCATGTTGGAGAGATTCTCTGCCCACTCTGTACACGCGCTCCAATTTGTATTCCTGTCTTGGGTCGCTAGTTGGGGCCGGCTCAGGGGAGGTGCGTGGGATGGGTTCAACTGCCCCACTCCAAAGATTCATTAGCAACAGAAATTAGCTCCGCTCTATTGCTTCACTATACAGCTTGGAAATTGCCTCTTGAGCACAGCGTATGCATCTACTCTGGCACCGTCTCATAAGGACTCACGCCCGCCATCTGATACAGGCTCTGCAGATACAACACCTCCGCCAGGGGCTGGTCGTACTGCGGCCGCACAAAGCACAGTTGAGCCATTTCGTCATCAATCCCCCTCTTGTCCAGCCACTCGTCTACAGTCAGGAAGTGCAACCTTGCAAACCCGTCACGGGGCACGTCCACACCGATTTCGCTAGCCTTCCTCTTCACCTCAGCAATGTGATTCTTCAAATCCTGGTCTGTTAGGGCCGAGTGGTTGCCCTCGGGTCCTGGTCCTGGGAAGAGGAGCTCGAGTCCGATAACGGAAATATCCATCTCGTCTAGGAGTTCGGCGAGCCGTACCATGAAGCCAACGAAAGCATCTGCCCACTTTGACTCTTGCTCGGGTCTGACCGGATCACCGTGCAGAACGAGATCGAGATTCTGCGCCCGAGTGGCGCAGAGCAGTCCGAGAACCTGCAGGCCATAATCATTCTTGTTCCCTTCAAGGGGGAGTAGGTCGCTGACGTGCACAATGTGTTGCGAGCAGCGACGGGCCATGGGTGGATCCAGTGCCATCAACGCACCAAACAACGGTTCGAGGGTGTGCAGGTCCGCAAAGTCGACCAACACGTCTGGCGTCCATGGGAAGAAGATGGGAAGGGAGCGGCGAACAACGCGCGGCTCGAGGGTGAGGAGGAGGTGAGTGTCTGGCACGTCGGCGACCAAGTCGATAGCCTTGATGCTGGGCCCGACGCGGCCGAGAATCTTGATGCGCTCCAAGTCGTCCTCCTCCTCCTGGTTGGAAAGGTTGGCGGCATCAAAGGGAGCCGAGCCTCCAGGATAAGGGAGGAGGGTGTGGGGTGCGGTCGGGGTACGTATTTCGGTGACGAGGCGCTCCTCGAGACGGGCGCCCAGGACGATGTGCGACCACAGCGCTGCCTCCTCTTCTGAATGTGGCTCGGGGGCAGTGGCGAGGGCCACGGCCAGCTCTTTGGCAAAGTACGACGCCGGGGCTGGTTCCATTTGTGTTGGTGGGATGGGAGGTGAAGCGAGAGGAGGGAGTCACACTTAAGACTGAGGGCGGTGCGCAGGGGCCGCCCAGTCCCCACGGCCCCACGGCCCCAGCTGGGGCGGTGGTGGCGTCGACCTGCCCAGACCGGGGGCGAGACCTAACCCGTCATAGCAGGAAGCATCAGAAGCGCGTTGTAAACGTACAATGCGTGGGACGGAACGTGCACGAGCTTGAGTGCTCGGGTCAAGCTCGGGTCAATTGTCAACCGAGTGGAGTGGCCAGATAGAGACGATACAAACCCGCGGAGCTGTCGTTTGCTGAATTGCTGACTGTGTTGCGGTGCTGAAGCGAAGAGCGATCCGGTTCGTCCTAGATCCTAGATCTTGGGAGATCTTGGGAGATCTTGGGAGATCTTGGGAGAACGAGATTGCTGGAATGGATAAAGGCGATGCTTCTGCATCCCCCGAGATCCGAAGACCCAACCGACGCGGCTGTCCCTGGCATGCCAGAGGTGTTGTTTTGTAACACGTGGTTCAACATGTGACGATTTGCTTCAAGATCCAAGATGAATGTCAAGTTAAGTTGTCAACTTGTCAACTTGTTGATGGTCGTCAGATCAACAGATGATATCGAGGACGCATTTGAATTGCTTTAGTGTGTTGTGTTGCTGCGGGTGCCTGAAACCCCTTGCCTTTGTAACTTTGTACAAGATAATTAGTCTCGAAAGCCTGTCTGGCGCGATCTGGCCGAGGTGGAATGTGGTAGGGTGGAGGGTGTTTAGCACGCACGCGTGGTGTCTGCGGCCTTGTAGGGTAGCTGATTACCTAAAGTTCGGTTAGAATATCTTGCCCAGTTGAAGTCGTAAGCTTGCCATACCGCCGTGATCCTGTCATCCTGTGAGGGTCAAGTTGGTAAACAAAAGCAGTGTGTTGGACGGGACAATACAACTCTGTATTTCAAGTCAACTTTTGTAGTGGAATGCAAAGTAATCCGGTGTGATAGAATGACAAGAGAAGCGAGAAGCGAAAGGGGAACCATGTGGAGTGGGGACATCGCCTCTGATGATCGCAACGGAAGGGATAGATGCAATTCCGCGGTTGCCGCTCATTCTTGGCACAGCTCTTCACTTTCCTGGGGCCCAAATCCAACCACCTCGACTCTTCATCACTCTCTCTCTCTCTCTCGCTCTCTTCATCTCTTCAACTCTTCTCTCTTTACATCGTTGCACATTTGCATTCATTACTGCCTTGACTACCTTCAATCGTGCACAAGGGATACCCCCCCCCCCCCCCCCCCCACCAACCCACCACCCCCCCCCCCCCACCAACCCACCACCCCCCACCCCCCACCCCCCGCCCCCCGTCCCCTTTGCATACACCACTCCCGTACCTTGACGCATTCGCAACGACCCATCACACCCCCCACATTCTCGCTTGATCACATCCCCTTCTCAGCACCACCCATCAAGTCACCATGCTCCCAACCCTACTCTTATCCGCCTTGGGCGTGGTCGCAGCACCCCTCGAGGAGCGCTTCAACCAGCCCAACGCACCTGTCGATCTCCACCTCCAACCCATCAGTCATCGCGCAAACCACCCCAACCCCGCCGTCCGCGCCGCTTTTGCTCGTGACGAGATGATCACCAATCGTATTCGCTTTTCCAGGGCACTTGACGCAGAGGGACACGCCCACCTCAAGCGCGACCTCGAGTTTGTCGAAGAATCGGACCGCCGCCGTCGTCGTCAGGTCGGGCCGCAGGACTCTTCCGACGTCCCCGTCTCGTCCAACGACAACCCGGGTAGCCAAGCCCAGGGCGGGAGCTCGACCGCCGCAACACAGGAGGGTGATATTACGTGAGTAGAGGGAACAAGGCGCATGTCATGTTCCATATACCTTCCTTTGACATCGTCACCCCACACACACGCTAACCCCAGCCTCATCAACTACAACCGCGACCAGGGATACGCCACCCCCGTCAACGTCGGCACACCGCCCCAGAATTTCCTCGTCGTCGCAGACACGGGTTCACAGGATTTTGTGCTGTTCGACGAGTCGTGCTCCGGCTGCGAGGGTCACCCGGTTTTCGTTGACTCGCGCTCGTCCACATTCCAGCCGACTAGCACCCCCATGTACGAGTCATATGGGACCGGCGAGGCGTCTGGTATCTGGGCACTCGACCGAGTCGAGATGGGCGGCTACTATGTTAACGACCAGCCGATTGGTGAGTTCGGGACCGTCTGGCTCTGGCTCCACTCGCACCCCTGAGCCCCACTATATGCGGGTGGCCGCCAAGACATAATGCGCTTTCCACAAGCTGACCCCACAGCCCTTGTCCAGCGAGGAACCGTGGGCCAGTACATGAGCTCGAGGCTGTCGGGCATCATGGGCCTTGGCGTGCCCTCCATCTCGTTGCAGGGCCCCAACGGCCCAGCGATGAAAGCTCCACCCCCCTTCTGGGTCACAACCGCCGAGAACGTCTGGGAGGACAAGCAGTTCGGCGTCTTCCTCGAGCGCATCAACACCGACCCTTCAAACTACGTCCTCAGCAGCAGTCTGACCGAGTCCAGAGAACCCAACGGTGGCATTCTCACCCTGGGTGGCCTCAACAAGCAGCTCTTTACCGGCCAGGTTAACTACATGCCCGCCAACACGACTTATTGGTGGCAGCTCCCCCTCGAGGGTTTCTCGGCCAACGGCAAAAAGTTCAACGCCAAGCTCGCTCCTACTGTTATCGACACTGGCTCGACCGCTATCATGATGCCTGACGCCGCTGTGCGCGCGTTCCACGCCCAGATCCCTGGTGCCCAGGAGCCAAACAACGACGGCACCTGGGTCATCCCGTGCAACACCACCGCCACCGCGTCATTCTTCTTTGGTGGGATGGAGTACCCAATCCAGACCGCCGACATCCTCCGTGGCTCCCTCGCAAGGGACACGCGCTACTGCCTGTCCAACATTGGCCCCGGCCCGTGGCTACTCGGTGCTGCGTTCATGAAGAACTATTACACGGCGTTCCGCATGGCTCCTGAGCCGCAGATTGGCTTTGCGTCGCTCGCGCCGAATGTTGTCAACAACGGCAAGTCCGGCTCGACTGGTGGCCCTGTCCAGGTCAACACTAGCGGTGGCGGCGCGATCAAGTCTGCCGCAGCATCCGTCACTGCCAGCAGCGCTCTGCTCGCCCTTGGCATTGTCGCTTCGACCCTAGTCTAACTTCTAGTCATAATCTACATCCCGGGATAATGTGCTTGTACCAGTAGCATTCATAGACAATACCAAACAGTCTCCGCAGACTTCTACCATGGCAATGAACTTTTGATGTGGCATTGATTATGTGCGACTCTTGTAGAGGGGGGGGGATGACGGACACCTATATGCTACATGGAGTGTTGAATTTGGTTCCGCTGTTTCCGCTGGCTGGGATTTCAAGCCATGAGCAACTAATCGCGCCAACCCAAGACAATTCATGACCCAAGACAATCGACAATCTCATCAACATTCCCTCCTCTTCACCTCTCTGTTGGCCGGTATCACACAGCAATGCCACCAACACGTTCCCTCCCGGGTCTCCCCAAAGACTTTACATCAAACGTGTGTCTTCCCTCGTCGTCTGGGCCGCTGGCGCGCGGTCACGCTCTGCCTGTCACAGTGGCTGACTCCAGTTCTTCCACGGTGACGTCGTGACCAAGAAGACCGAACCATCATACCGCGGCAAGGTCGTGGTGAGTGCCCGAGGGAAGCCGGAGACGAGGAGACGGCCTGGTTGCTCAGGCACGGTGGCGGGGGGTGTCCCGCACGGAACTCTGACACCAGCGCGGATGGGCTGACGAGGACGCGCCCCCAGATCCCGCCTTTGGGGACTTGCAGTCGCTTGTGCGCGGCGAGGTGATGATTAGGTAGGTCTGACCAGTGGCAGATGAAGGGACAGGTCACCAGAGACCAAGGCCGAGGTGTGGCGACATGCGGTTTGGCGCGGCGTGCATGCTGTAATGCGGCCGACTTTGTGCTCCTTTGCACGGCGGGGCGGAGTGCTCGAGTGACGCGGTTCCCGGCAAGGACATTGCCCTGTCAGTTGGGTGGCGCGTTCTGCCGATCCCGGCATACCTGCGACGCCTATCGGACACTCTATCGCCACCCACTAGCAGCCTTTTGCTGTTGTCGCATCTCATGTTGCTCTTCACAAAGTCTTCCCATACTCCTATTCAACGTTGTCGTTCCGCTGACCAATCTTCGAGCTCAGCTGACCCCAGCAATGTCTTGAACGGCGCCCTTGAGGTCGCATCGGAGCTCGATCTTGAGCTCTTCGAGCGCGCATTCCTTAAAGGTGACTTTGTCAAACACTCCCTAATGGACGCGGAGAGCGCTCTGGTCGTCGACGTGCAGACTGAGTGCCTCATTGAGCACGTCATCTCGGGAGAGCGCCTATCGCAGTGGGCATCGTGGGACAAGCTGCGGAACGCTGTGCGGATCGAGGCCAAGGACAAGGTCGTGTACAACGAGTGGATCGGAACCGTCGAGGAGGTGTTCGAGGACGGACTGATGGAGGCGACCGACGGAACGGCGTACCGCATAGCGGAGATGGGTGGGCTACTGGAGACGGGGCGTTACGCGAGCGAGGTGCTACCCGAAGGCGCCGAGTTCATGGCCCAGTTCGGCCAGTTCCCGCCCGCTGCCGACATCAACTCGGACCGCGTAATCCGAGTCCTTCCTTTGATCGTCTATGTGGTGTGGAACGCTATTAACCAGACTGTGAGCTGGTGCTCGTCCTCTAGCTGACAGCAGCTGCCGGTCTCTGAACATGACAAGCATCCCGAGCCCCAGAAGTTTTGGTGCGGGGACGAGATTGAAAAGCTCACCCACTTTGAGGCGATGAGGCATCAGTCGCCGCCGCTGAACACAACTGTCACGTTCCGCGACCCGGCTGACGAGGATGCGTTTGGCGTCCACTCGACCTACCACCTCAAGAACACATTCCCTCTCCGTGTTTACAAGGTCGTTCAGAACCGTACCAAGCTTCAGCTTCGGTGGCAGGATGGCACTGAAACGGAGGAGTTCTCGTCTGGCTTTGTGCCGTACCGCAATGTCGATGAGTGAACCGAGGCAATTGCACAGAGCTGACAACAGTTACGAGGCGTGGCCAGGAGAAGCGTTAGTGTGGCGCAGTGATTCGGGCGAGAGGCGACCGGCAGTCGTGCAGACATACAACCCGAAGCAGCGCATTGCCGAGGTCCTGCTTTTGGACACAAATGAGAAGGAGACTGTTTCGGTGCTGGAGCTCGATACTGGCGGCTTTGGCCGCGTCAACTATGGAGTCGGCCTGGGGCAGATTGTTCTATTCTGCGAAGACAACGGCGCCGACGTGCCAGAGGTCCCCTCACTTGGCCAAGTCGATCCCCCCGATGACGGACGTGAAGGCTTCAGGGCGGTTCTCCACAGCCTGGGCTTGGAACACGGCGGCTCACCAGACAAGCTTGGCTCGTCGTTACCAAAAGGCAATCCTAACGCCATCCAGTGGTGGGGCGAGGTCGCCGACATGCACCTCGATGGCAGTATCAGCGTCGAGGTCTATTCTGGCGAGCTCAGGCGTGTTGACATCAAGAAGGTGATTGTTTTGAACGAACCCGAAGGCCCGTTCCCCGGCGACGAGTTTGGGGACGAATACTCGGATTACACGGACGCCATGTCCGATAAGTCGTGGGAGACGGTCGGGGAGGAGGGCGTGGACGAGGAGTCCACCCGGGTCGACGGGGATCAATATGATATCCCCGAGGACTTTGGCACTTGGGGGGACGAGGACGACATGGACATTGACGGCACGGACGGGAACAGCTCGGTGGACCGTGAGGCAGTCGACATGGGCATGGATGAAGACGAGTCGGACGACGAGTCGGATGACGAGGCGACACCGGCACCTCCGGAGCCGAGCGCAACGCCAAAGCCCGCTGAGATCTCCAACCAGTCCACCGCCGGCCCCTCAACTGCGCCTGCTTCCGTCCCCTTCCGCCAGAGCTTGGCGGAAGGCTCGAAATGGCTGCGCTTCGACATCCTCGAGACTGCGCCAGCGGAACATCACTATTACAACGAGCCGGTGCTCCCACCGTCGTCCAAGGCATTCCACTCTCGGCTGCGTAAGGAGCACCGCACGCTGTCGACGTCGCTGCCCGAGAACATTCTCGTGCGGACGTACGAGGACCGCACGGATCTGATGCGCGTCCTCATCATCGGCCCAGAGGGCACTCCATACGCAGATGCGCCCTTCGTCTTTGATCTGTACCTCAACCCAACAAAGTTCCCAAACGAGCCTCCACAGGTCTACTTCCACAGCCACACGAACGGCCTCGGAAGATGTAATCCGAACCTGTACGAGGAGGGCAAGGTGTGCTTATCGGTCCTCGGGACATGGGCTGGCGACAAGAGTGAGAGCTGGAGCCCAACCAAGAGCTCGCTGCTCCAGGTCTTTGTGTCTATATCGGGCCTTGTGCTCGTTCGCTCGCCGTACCACTGCGAGCCGGCCTTTGCCAAGCTCGAGGGTTCGCGCGAAGGACGCGTCAACAGTCGCCTGTATAGCGAAAAGGCGTACGTGCTCTCGCGCAGCTTTGTGCGCACCGCGTTAGACCGTCCGCCTGCTGGCTTCGAGGCCGAGCTCACGCACGCCTACTTTACCAAAGGGCGTCTGGCGAGCGTCATCGACCACGCACAGCGCCTCATTGCACAGGGCCACGTGGACGACGACAACGAGGACGAGATGGAGGAGATGTGGAATGCAGACGCGATTGGCCGCCTGTCGATGGGCGCAATCCTGACGCTCAAGCGCACCGTCGCCGCGCTCGAGAAGATCCAGGCTCGCGGACCCTTGCCGCTGTCCGAGAGCAGCTTGTAGTAGGGTATATCTCGTTATTCATTGACACTACATGCATAGTAATCTGCTATTAGAGTGCGCGAACGCGGCTGGCTCGCCTGGAGAAGGTGAACGTAGGCCCTTTGCCCTTTGATTTTATGAGTGGGCTTTTCGGCCCAAGCTTACGAGCTTGCCGGAATCCGGTTATGTCCGGGACAGATTGTGATTTATGTTCCCCACCCCAGAGGACACCAGGCCACCCCATCCAACCCAACCAGATCAACTCGACTATGCCTCCAGTCGACCCAACAGCACACGTCATGGACTATCCCGCCCTCGACCTTGGCCACAAGCATGCGTCGCGAACAACTCTTGCGCTTGTTGACCTCGACGTGCATATCTGGGGTCTCGATGAGATTGCCGGCAGCAACCTGCCTGTCGGGGTAGTGGTGAGTTGGAGTGGAGGCAAGGGGTTGAGCTGGACGCAAGCAGGCCGTTGCTTGGGTCTTAAATCTAAACCCGGGAGAGTCCAGTGACTCACACAGATCGCATCGCACGGACGCTGCAACAAGGCGCGGGACATGGAGCCCTTTGCGCGCGGCATGCTAGGCGAAGTATCCCGCCTCGCTGCGGAGAGTGGACGCCGGCGGACGCGCGATCTGTTGGTTATTACGTTGGACCACCGGAACCACGGGGAGCGGCTGCGGCACAAGAAGACGAATTTGGCGTATGACAAGAACCCACATCATTTCGTCGATATGGCGGCGACTGTATGTGAGTGCGGATGGTGGTGGAAGAGCGCTATGCTGACACTCTCCTCGACCTATTCACCGCCACGTTTCTCATTCGCTCACCCCCCTCTCACACTCCAGACGGCGCATGCCAGGACCACGACTTTGTCATCCGCTTCCTGGAGCCGTACCTCTGGCCCAACGGGGAGCGCAAGGTCGTCGAGTGGATGGCGACCGGTATCTCGCTCGGCGGTAACAGCGTATGGCGCATGCTTCGTGAGGGTGAGTGCGCCCTAACCCTTTACCTTCACTCAACTAACACCAGACCCCCGCATCACCATCGCAGCCCCAATCATCGGCCTCCCCTTCGAGGCCTTTGCCACGTACCTCGGCGCGCGCGCCGTGCAGTCTGGCCTCTCGTGGGGACCACCCACTTACCCGAAGTCGCTCGTGCCGCTCATCTCGGCGCCCGCGCAGCCCAACGCGTACCAAGGCAAGAAGATCCTCTCGATCCACGGCGCAGAGGACCAACTCGTGTCGTACCGCTACGGCAGCGCCAAAATTGCCGAGATCCAGTCGGCCGCACCGGCAGGCGACGTCGAGGTGTTCGTTCAGGAGGGAAGGGGTCATGTGTGTACGCCAGAGATGCTGAGGCGCGCGAGCGAGTGGTTCTGGCGCTGGGGTCTTAGTGCTTAGTGCTAGCTAGATGTACTGCATGGTGTGCTCGTTCTCGTTCTACCAGTTTTCTGCTCAGTGGGATGAGAGAGGCCACGCAGTGGAGGAGTGCAGAGTGGGGCAGAGGGCCAGTTGGAGGCACGGAACCAAACAGCCAAGCCCTAGAGATATGGCCGAGGCGCAGTACATCGCAGAACAAAGCCTTCCTCAATTCCAGTCGGGAAGCGGTTGCCATTGTTGAAGCCGACCGAGATCCTCGGTCGCGTCGCCCAGCTCGACATGGTGTCGAGGAGCTCGATGATCTCTTCTTTGACTGTCCTCCCGGCACATCTCTCCCCGATCAAGCAGGGCATAGGTGTGCAGCAGAGCAACCTCTGGACATGGGGTGGGCGACACCAGAGGCCGCAGCCCTCGTAGCAGCCGACCCAACAACCCGGATGTCGTGAGGCGCCGCTCAGGGTTCCGCGAGGTCAAGCTGTGACAGAAAGAGAAGAGCTTCCGTAGAGACCGCGACCACATCCTCGCGTCGCTCCTGCGCATCCTCCAAGCACTACCCATCCACCGAATCGGTGAGTAAGCCCACTCTTCCTGACTGACATCAGCGTGCAACGCGTTCCCCGGCCTGCAAAAGATCCGGCACACGGCGTCAATGCTGCTCAGCGACTTTGACGGGACCAGTGCACCGCCTGGTGACGCGGACGAGGCGAGCAGGAGGAGCTTATAGGCTCTGACGTACCTTCTTGGCGTCCCCTTCGCGCGAGGGGGACGCCAAGATGTAGCCTACTAGATGTATGTTAAGCTGTAGAATAGAGTCGGAACAGCGCGGAATTGCGGATCTCGTTTCTTGCCAATGCTGGTTAGCTGTGGGAATGTGGCAAAGGATATAAAGAGGGGTAGCGAGAGCAGTGTCTGTGACCTTGTGACTTGCCTGCGCCTTCCCAGGACTGTGGACGTATCCGAGAACATCGGCTGCGTCACCAGCTAAAAGCTCGCTCGTTCAGAGATTCCACACCTCCACCCATTACTCCCCCCCCCAACCATTGCTCCGACCACCACTCCAACATGCTGCCTGCCCTTCTCTTCACCGTTGCCGTCTCCGCGGCAGCGGGTCCAATGGCGGGCAGGGACGCACGCACACTCCCAATCCGTGCCGCCGCAACCGACGAACACAGCACCGACCCTGCTGCGCGCCTCGCCTGGTTCCACGACGAGGCGGACCGCGCCCGCTTGAAATATGCCGACCATCTCCACCTGAACGTTGACCACATCAAAGCATCGCGCAAACGGGCCGTGCAGTGCGTTGTCTCTCGAGGAAAGCTTACTGTACAGAGCAGAGCTTACCGTACAGACTCAAGAATTGGGGCGACTCGTACTCGGTCCAGATAGACATCGGGACGCCGCCGCAGACGTTTGACGCATTTGTCGACACTGGTAGCAGTGACCTATGGGTCGTGGCACAATGCCAGGACTCGAGGGAATGCGGGATGAGCAAGCCATTCGTCCCCGCCAACAGCACGTCGTACCAGGGGACAGGGCAGCTGTTCAACATCACGTACCTCAAGGGCGAGACGTTGGGGGAGTGGGCTGCGGATGTCGTGGCTATCGACGGCGTTGGGATCCGGACAATGTTTGGTATGTCATGCCCAAGTTGAGCTCATCCCAGGCGTCGCGGACTACGTCACAGCATGGGGTTCCCAGCAGAGCGCGTTGATGGGTTTCGCGCTGGTCAACAGCTCGATGGGAGGTGAGACGACGTGGTGGCAGGCCGCCAGCGAACAGTGGACAGACAAACGGTGGGGAATGTACCTCGCGCGCACGGCCAACTGGACCGACGCGCAATTTAACCCGTCAGTGAACGGCGGGGAGCTGACGTTCGGCGGCGTCGACCAGTCCAAAATGGCCAGCGAACCGACGTACTACCAAGTCGGGCCTAATGCTACCGCAGGGGGTGTGAGGCTCTGGACAATAGTGTCGCAGGGCCTGGCGTTGCACGGGAGTGTCGTTACGCCGTCGACGGTGTCCGCAACGACAGACAGCGGGACGAGCCTTATCATGGGGCCCGATGCCGACGTTCGCAGGTTCTACGAAGCGATCAACACAAACGTTGTGGCATTCTCAGACGGGAGCTATGTATACGAGTGTGGACCCGGGGGAAACATCAACGCCTCCTTCGTATTTGGTTCACCAGACGCGCCCGACTTTGGCCAACCCATGCGTTTCAATATATGGGACGGCGATCTCGTGTCGTTTTCCGGAACGCGCGACGACTTTGCCTCGTCGGGCATGCAGCTGCCATCATTCATGAAGGGCGAGCGGTACTGCATTGGCAACATTGTGGGCTGGAACGACCCGACTGTAAAGTACGTCCGCAATGTCCCGAGTTGACAGCAGGGACAGCTGGGTTGTTGGCAGCCCGTTTCTGCGTAATGTGTACAGCATCTACCAAGCTGAGCCTGTGCGCCACGGCTTCGCGCCCCTCACACCTGAGGCGGATGTCAAATACGGCGAGGCGTATGACCCCATCCAGTCCGGGACAGGCGGCGGCGGTGGTAACAGCCCGGACAGCCCGGACGTTGGTGGAGGGAACGGCCCGGCAGACGGGCCTGGCACGACTGTGATGCCGAGCGGTGCGACGGCGGTGCCAAACAGCGCGGGGCGGTTGGACGTATCGGCGCTGCTCGTCATGAGTGCGATCTTGATATTCGCATAGTAATGCGCAGTCGTGCTGTGCTAGGTTGTACGTTCAAGTACAGAGGTCGGGAAACAGGCTCCGGACGTAGAGCGGCGTGGCGCGGAATGATGCTTAATTGTGTATTAAGTGGAGCCGATCGTCGTGGTGCCGATATATTGGGGATGGGATACTCTTCGTGCTTGCCACCATTAGTCGTGAGAGGCCATCAGTAGTCAGTGCTACGAACGGGTGCGGCAAGCGTCCATACGATACAGTGACAACAAGTCGGTCCATTTGCGCGTGGTCCTTGTTCAGAATCGAGCCCTCTCCGTCTCTAAGCCTTCATGCCCTCTCCCTCTCTAGGCCTTCAAACTGTTCCAAATCCCAATACCGCGCTGCACGACGCCCTCGATCCCTTCCAACGACTTGATGGCTGCCCACACAGCCAGCCAAGGCAGCACTCCTACGAGAACGAGGTTGACGAAGAAGACGGCCCAGTACGCGACGAACATTTCGTAGTCCTCACGACCCTTGAGTCGTGGTCCTGTGACCAGGCAGCGGAAGAAGTAGATGAAGATGTACAGGCCGTGTGCGGCGAACAGCATGAGTGCGAGTAGTGGGAGCGGGCCAGGCGGCTGGACGTAGGAGAGGAAACGGGTGATTTCGTTCTGCTGTCAATTACGTTTCGGGCGCGCGCACCATTGTTTCGACCGAGGGGGAGAGAGAGCGATGCAAAGCAGATGAGAGTTGAGCAGAGGAGAGTTGAGCAGATGTGAGTTGAGCGAGTCGAAGCAAACCAGAGTTGAGCGAGTCAGAGCAAACGACAAACCTTGAGAGTCAAGCCGATCAATATGGGAGCCAGTTCATATCCTCAAACCGTATTCATACTCTCTCTCGTCCCATCTTTATTCCATTATTATCCCTGAATTCCAGCAGACTTTGTATGGTATGCAATGGCTCGCGACACCCGCTACCGTAGGTGGCTGCCAGCGGGTCGTGAGGGCGGAAGGCAGGGGGACGGGGTTGCGGGATCAGCTCCTCCAGTAACACTGCAGTGGAAGAGCAGTCAGCCACTTTCACTGCGCATATGCCGGCAAGGGACGCCATTACTTTGCGGATGCAGATGGCGCAAACTGAGGCAAGTACGGTATTTGGGTTTCCCGTGTCGTCATACCTTAAGCCACCTGCATGAGACGGCCGGGGAAATGGGACGAAAGGGTGAGGCGTTTCGTGTCTGCGACTGAGTCGGAGGAGGGGGAGATGCACCAGATGAACAAAACGCTTGGCTGCCCGAAACACCTCTTTAGTAATGTCCAAGCTGGTCTTGAACCGCTCCCTCTATGGTACCAGAACGCCCTCTGGCTCAAGGCACGCGAGTTGTCCACGATATGGATCGCATGATACCATGAGGCACAGCTCGGCACACTGTCAAGCAAGCGTGCTCCGACGTATCCGGCGCTACGTAATGCTGACTTGGACATAAAGTGTGCAGAGTGATGCCCTAATGGCTGCTTGGAACGGAGCCCACCGGCTGACGCTAGAGAAATCACTCGGCCATCACTAGTGCCCTACCAAGTGTTCGGACTGATCGTGAAATACGCTGGAGGCTTTCGGCCCCTCTGGAGACCGGGTCACAAATGTATTATGAAACCACCTTCAACAGAATAGGCAGTAGGCGAAGGTGAAGGTACAATAGTACAACATGCGTAAAGATCAGTGTCAGCATGCGAATGGCGTTCTTTTCATCACATTTTTCAACTCGGTCGGAATTGCTTTGCTCCAAAACAGCGTGCTGCAAGGTCATGTACGAAACTACCTGCCAGCCATGCCAGAGGCTCTACCTGACTGAGTCTCGTCTCGGTATTGTGGGCACATGAGTCAGGACACCGCCCGGCTACCAGACGGCTGCGCGATTGTGAAGACGCGGCTGTCCTGGTGCATCTGCATCATGTTGATTACTACCACATTCACATCGTCATGGCTGCACGGTCGACGCCAGACTGGATCATGTGATAGCGGAGGAGGCGTGTAACCGGCGTCGGCTAGGTCGTTTAGGAGGAGGCCGAAGCCGAGATTTGCATTCTGATTGCTGATTGCTGGTTGATGATTATCGGGCAAAGTAATTAAGCGTCCAAAAGGCAGCATGTATGTAGAGGAGTGAGTATACGTGCAGCTCTTTGGCTGCGGCGTTCGGTGTGCCTGAAGAAGGAAAGCGGCCAAGGCGAGCCCCGCGGCCGTGTAACCCCGCATCCGCGGTCAGTCCAAACTCCAGACACATGACTGGCTCCCACGAACCCTCCGTCAGCGGCGGCCTTTCCAGCCTTGTCCGTAGTCCTCGGAAGTCACTTGCTAGGACAAGTCCAGTAGGGGCCCCTCCCGTGCCGAGCCTGCCGACCCGAATCCCTTTGGAACGCCTCCTTTCCGACTAACTCCCAGTTATCTCCTGTCTTGGCGGGCAGGTCCGACCAACACCCAACACCGGTAACTACATCGACCCAAACTCAACCACCGATGTTGAGAGTCACTTACACTCACCCACTCACTCTGGCTGGACGCCAATACCAGCGATGACTGTGGCGTATCCGTCGACCGCGACCATGTCCTCGACTCCAACGGAGAGCACCGCCGAGCGCGGTCTCGCAGTGGACTTATCCCTCAAACGCCGGTGGTGGAGGTGGCGCGCACACATCACACCGTGGTCCGAACTCACATCGCACCAGTACAAGGGGAGCGGGACAGCCGAGGACCCCTTCGTCGTAACTTGGCTAGAGGACGACGTGGAGAACCCGTACAATTGGGGCGACGTGTATAAGTGGTTCATCACATACATTGTGGCGGTCGGCATGCTCAGCGTCACCATGGGCTCGTCGATTCTGTCGGGCAGTATCCAGCATGTCAAGAAGGAGTTTCCTGGTCATCATTCAATGTCGTATATCATGGGTTAGTACTCACAAAGTCTGAGAAGACGCTCGGCCTTGCCTAGGCATCTATTCCCTTCCCGCGCCCTCAGACTCTGACCCCAGTCACTGGCATCTACATTCTCGGCTTTGTTGTCGGGCCTTTCCTATGGGCGCCGTGGTCCGAGGTATTTGGCCGACGCTCTGCCTTCGTCTTCACCCAGATCCCCTTTACGGTGTTCGATGCTGGGGTCTGTGGCGCCAACAACCTGTATACGCTCCTCATCCTTCGCTTCTGTGCAGGTATCTTTGGATGCTGCGCGATGACAAATGCCGGTGGCATTATTAGCGACATGTTCCGCGCACACAAGCGCGGTCTTGCGATGGGAGTTTTCGGCGCCATGCCGTGGATGGGCCCCGTTATTGGACCCATCATCGGCGGTTTCTTAGGCAACCCCGCGGGATGGCGATGGGTCGCGGCCGTCGCCGCAATCTTCACGGGCTATCTTGCGTTCATGCACCTCGCATTCCTCCCCGAGACGTATGCGCCTGTGCTGATGCGCAAGCGGGCATTGGCTCTCACAGCCGGCGACCCGCACGGACGCATCTACAAGTCGGAGCAGGACGTTGCCAGGCCCCTCAACACGCGCCAGCTCATTCGCAACCAGCTCAAGGTGCCTTACGTCCTCCTCTTCACCGAACCTATCGTCTTCATCCTCAGCCTGTACGTGGCGACAATCTTCGGCCTCCTCTACATGCAGTTCACGAGTTTCCCGATCGTCTTCCAGCAGCAACGCGGATGGGGCCCAGGTCTCGGTTCACTCGCCTTCCTGGGAATCTGCGTGGGGTGCAACCTTGCCCTCGTGTACATTGTCGTGTGGGGCAACCCTAGCTACGCCCGTGCCCTCAAGGAGCGTGGTGCGTTGCCACCCGAGGCGCGCCTCCCGTCTGCCATGGTCGGCGCCATCATCCTCCCGTAAGCTCATTCTTATGGGTGACAGCTGACATCAGGGCTGGCCTCTTCTGGTTTGCATTCACGTGTATGCCCGTCTCGATTCACTGGATCGTTCCCATCCTCGGGACGGTTCCATACGGTGCAGGCCTGGTCGTCCTCTTCATGTCCGTGCAAAACTACCTCGTCGATGCGTATCTCCCGCTCGCGGCATCCGTCATGGCCGGCGGTACCGTCACGCGTTCACTCCTCGGTGTCCTCATTCCTCTCTTTACGGTGGACATGTACAAGGCTCTTGGACCGCGGTGGGCGTCGAGCATCCCGGCGTTCCTCGCGCTGGCGTTTGCGCCCTTCCCGTTCATTCTGGTCAAGTACGGCCAGAGGATTCGGCGGTGGACAAAGTACGGTCGCGAGGCGGACGACGTTGTGCAGCGCCTTGCGGCCGCCAAGATGGCGGCGCGCCAGGCCGAAGCGCAGGAAGCGGCCGAGGAGGAAAAGGCAACCTCCAGCGAGTACGAGGGCGAAGGACCGGGGCTGGACCATTTGAAGATAGACGGCGCCGGGAACGCGCTCGACGACGGCGAGGTCGAAGTGGAGATCGAGGAGACGATCATGGAGGCGCACGAAGAAATCGAACGCATCCGCTCCCGCGCTGCGTCGCGCGCGGCAAGTGTGCGTTCCGTGCGCTCCGAGGCCGCGAAGAGTGTGTCGAGCACCGAAACCGAGTCGCCCAGCATGTATACTGCGCTCGAGGGTGGGCGGAGGACGCCGTTCGAGGCTATTGTAGGTCGGGTCAAGCCGTAGTAAGGCAGGGCGAGGGTTGTAGATAGGGCGAGGTGGTTGGGCCGGGAGAGCATAGTATCAATCAGCATAAGCGGAAGGTGGAAGGCTGTTATCATCATCACATGCACTATATTCGGATACAAGTTATATGTACTAGAGTCCAGACTAGAGGAACACGTCGGTGCGGTATCGCTCGCGAGCGAGGCGCTCCATGATTGACTCGACAGTCTCGTCGTCGCCCTCGGGCCTCTTCTCCGCGATAATCTTGACGAGTGTCTGTTTGAGGTCGTTTCCGAGCCGCCGGCCACTTCCGCACGTGTAGTATTGCGCACCGGCGTCGTACAGCTCGGCCATGTCTTCTTTGTCCGCCCACACGCGGTCTTGGACGTACTTTGCCTCGGGGAGGAGAGTGACACCGGGCAGGCCCTCGACCTCCTTGACGTCGGAACGCGACAGGACGGGTCGGAATTCGAGGAAGCCGTCCTTGACCCATCGTGCAAACTTGTCTTTGCGCACGATGTCGGTCGGCGTCCGCGTGCCATAGTACAGCACGGTACGGCCGACCTTGCGCCCGGCGGCAGCCATGATCGCGCGCTCGGCGATGAAGCCGATGAAGGGGGCGACACCCGAGCCGGCAGCAAAGAGCACAACGGGAACTTCAGGGTCGGCAGGGAGGTAGAAGCCGGCTGAGCCCTTGACGGTGCAGAGAAGGTTGTCGCCCTTATTCAAGAAGGCGACATAGTTGCTGGCAACGCCGAGGACGCGGTCACCTGCCGCACTCGGTGCGGTGTGTACCGTGAACGTGAGAGTGACGACGTCGGGGCTCTCGAGTGGCGTGGAAGAGATCGAGTACTGTCGGATCTTCATCTTGGGTAGGTTGGCGAGGAAGACGTCGAGGGGCGGCTTGCACCCCGGAGTGGTGAGGACGATGTCGAGGAGCGAGAGGCGAGGCCCAATAATGTCCCGGGCGTAATTGTCCTCAAGCACCTTGAGGCGAGCCTTGGCCGCGTCGTCCGAGTATTCGGCGATGAGGGGCAGTACCTTCTTTGAGACTGGCTGTCCGAGCTCCACAAAGGACGAAAGCAGGTCACCGAGACGCATGGGTACTTTGAGCGGAAAGAACGATGTTGGCCTGTTGAATACGACTGTGTCCTCGGTGCGGTGTCCGAAGTGCTCGAGCGCGCGGTCCACCGTGGGTTTCGGGTTTTTGGGGAAGATGGCGAGGTAATCGCCCGCCCGATACGTCAGGCCTTTGGGGAGCTGGATCGTGACCAGGCAGGTCTGCGGCGAATCGGGCATCACACTTGTGAGTACCTCGGAATCGAGCACGGTGCCGACGGTTTCGATACCGCAGCCCAGAGCTGGTGCGGCCATGTTGGCCGAGCGTGGGAGGAGCACGAATGGCTCCGACGCGTCCTCCTTTGCCGGAGTCGATTCACGACTGCTGCCGAAGCGTCGCCAGACACGCGCCTTGAACGCCTCAAAATCACCCACAATGTCCTCCCCCGCGTCGCCAACTGAGAGCGGCTCGATGCGTTCCGCTCCGAGCTCCTCCAGCCGCCTGTCGATAAACTTGGGAATCTTGTGGAACGTTGCCGCCCAATCGTGATGACCCGCCCCCATGACCATGTACTTGACACCCTTGAGGCTTTCCGCATCCTTGTTCTCTGCTAGGGCCGCAACAAACATGCGCGCATTGTCCGTCGGCTGGCCCTCGTACGATGCCGTGACGATGATCACTGGCGCGTCGGTTGGGAGCATGCCGCCGCCAGCGACCGAGTCGAGCTCGCCGAGACTCATGTTGAAGCCGCGCTGGTCGCCCTCGCTCACAATCTCCTTTGCGAGGCCCTCACATGAGCCCGAGTTGGACCCGTACAGGACATGGATCTTCTCGCCGTTGCCACCGGACCACTTGGCCGCGTCTCGCTTCGCCTCGGTTGTGTACGAGCTCCCGCTGTTGCCGGCTGCCGACGAGATGAGCTCGGACAGGATGCTCTGGTTGCGGCCGAAGCGCGGGCGCGCGATGATATGGAAATCATGCGGCTTGAGCGTGAGTGTCTGGAAGACCTTGAGGTCATAGGACGGATCCGCCATCTCAATGTCAAAGCGCGCAACGATCAGCGCAAGCGCCAGGACGGCCTCTTGCAGAGCAAAGCCGCGGCCGATACACGCGCGTTGTCCATTACCGAACGGCTTCCACGAGTCGGGGGGAATCGTGCTTCCGTCGATGAATCGCTCGGGCCGGAAGTCCTCGGCATCGGCGCCCCACGCCTTGGGATCGCGGTGAAGCATCGGGAGGTAGACGAACACGACCTGGTTCTGGGCGACGTGGTAACCACCTGGGAGCGTCTGACCTTCCGGGTTCCGCGGCGCCACAGCCCATGAGGGGGCAGACGGGTGCAGTCGTAGCGATTCCTTATTGATCGCTTCGATGTACTTGAGGTCGGCCGGGTTAATGTCGAGCAGGCTGCCGTTGGCCTTCTTGATGGCCGCATCGGCCTCCGCGCGTGCCTTGGCGAACGTGAGTGGGTTCTTGAGCAGGTAGTACATTGCAAACGAGAGCATGCCCGAAGTCGTCTCGTGTCCTGCAATCAAGAACGTGACCATCTGGAAACGAATGTTCTTGTCGGGTAGGTGTTCGCCTGTCTTGGGGTCAGAGTCGAAGATCATGTTGTTGAGCAGGTCGTGCGCGTCCGGATCGGGATTCATTCTCCGGGCTGCCACAATCTCGTCGCAAAGGTGGTGTAGCTCCTTGACGTTGGCACGGTGCTCGGACTCGCTGCGGAACATGGCGGTCTTGATAATTCCAGGCCTGCGACTGCGAGCTTGCGCCTCGAGCATGAGCTTGACCATGACTTCAATGAACCGGTGAACCTTCTCGGAGTGGAACGAGTTGAAGCGGTACCGGAATGCACAGTATCCGATCGTGTCCTGCCGTCAGCACCGCTAGCAATGTCAGTTACAAAGGTGAGGCGGGTGAACTGGTCGGCGGCCTCGAGGGGTTGGCCCGCGTGGTGTTCCCAGAACATGAGCATCTGGGTGATGACGTCGAGCATCATCGGCTGCATCTTCTTGATGGCCAGCGGGCCGAATGCGGGAATGAGGATGCGGTGTGCGAGGGCCCAGTTGGGCTCTTCGTTGAAAGCCGTGAACAGGCCGTCGCCTGCAAACTCGCGCACCTCCATCAGCGGCAGGTGTACGACCTTGTCAAACTTGCTCTCGTCAGAGAGGGCGTGGGCAAGCTTTTGCGACGAGACGAAGATCATCATGTCGAACAACTTCATCTGGAAGATCTCGCCGTAGATGCGAGAGATGCGCGTCAACGATTCCACCATGTTGTTAATATCAATGTCGAGAATGTTGCCGACAATGAGCTTGGGCGCCGGCTGGGGGATCGGGCGCTTCTTCTGCTTGGCGTTGGCCTTGGTGGTGGACTTGTGTTGAGACTCAGATACGGCCATGATGGGTAAGTGGGTCAGAAGCCCGTGAGAAAGCCAGGCATGAGGAAGGCATGGCTTTTATCCCAGCGCCCAGCAAGGCTTAACAAGTGATGATAGAACGAACGGGACTTGCTAGTGGCCATGGCGACAACTGTTGCAAACTATGCCTATCCACGTATGTAGCTGCCAAGTGCCGAGGGCTAGTGACACAAGCTGAGACGGCCAGAACGGGGAAATGACGTTGCCCCACGCACCTGTGTCGCCGCGCAATGACAGGTGTGTGGGGTTTAGCATGTCGCTCCCACGACAAGTCTGTCTCATCTGTGGTTCAGTCTACGAGTCTCGTGACTACCATCGCACAATAGCTCGGTAGTTGGTTAAGCAGGTCAGGTAGGTGAACGGAGGATGCCGAGAGTGAGCGTGGGGATGAGTTGGTTTAGGAAGATGCTACAATGGCCGTGCACGTGACGTGGATTAGTGTGACCACCGGATGTGAACGTATCCGATGAAGCGGCGAACACCGTTCTACTCTTAGTCCTCATGGATACTCAAGGATCGAACTAACCTTCTCAAATGAGCTAGCCTTCCCACTCTCTCTTATATCTCACACATTTAGCATTGAATAGTCGCCAACTGCCACGACTTGCCAAGCTACGGACTCTCCTCTGACACATTCTCTCTCAGTACACCCACGCAACCACCATGCCTCCCACTGCCGCAACGAGTACGACGGGCTTCTTCCAAGTCCAGCCCATCATCCTGAACCAGTGGGACGAGGACACGGGCCTGGCACGTGCCGCCGGCCTCTTCCTCCCACCCAGCCTCGCCGCGTCTCTGGCGCCCAAGCTGCGCTCCTTTGCCGCTGACGTGATCACGCCCGATATCACGGCCTGGATCACCAACGCCGAGCACGACCTCCCCTACATCGCGGGCTCGGGGTTCACCGCCTTTGGAAGCCCCCAGCCCAACTCCCTCGTGACCTCTGATGGGTGGAAGAAGTTGCAGGATTTTGGGCTTCGCGCTGGCATCGTCCCGACTGGCTACGAGCATGAACTCGCCGCCTACTCACGCGTGTACCAGGCCCTCCGGCTGTACCTGTGGTGCGGTAACGCGGCGCTCGTGACGTGCCCCAGCGCGATGCAGGACGGAGCGATCGCCGTTCTCCTGCGGGAGATGCTCAAGGACGGCCCTGCGCCGGGATATCCCGCCGAGCTGCAGGACGTACGCCGCAAGGTGTTTGACAACGCGCTCGCCCGCCTCATGTCCCGCGACCCTGCATACGCGTGGACGTCGGGCCAGTGGATGACGGAGCGCGCCGGCGGGTCCGACGTGGCCGGCACGGAAACGGTCGCCATTCGAGCTGGGCCTGACACGTCAGCCACGGACATTGACGGCAACCAGCTTGGACCGTGGAAGGTGGACGGATTCAAGTGGTTCTCTTCTGCAACGGACTGTGGCTGTGTCCTCTTCCTCGCAAAGACCGACGACAGTGGTAGACTTTCGTGCTTCTTCGCTCCGACGCGCAAGTATGTCAATGGGCGCGAGGAGATGAATGGCATCCGCATTCAGCGTCTCAAGAACAAGCTCGGCACCAAGACGGTGCCCACTGCCGAGCTTGAACTCAAGGGTATGCGTGCATGGCTCGTCGGCGAGGAAGGCCGCGGCGTCGCGCAGATCTCGACCGTGCTCAACATCACGCGCCTGCACAATGCCATCGACTCGGCCGGGCAACTTGGGCGTTGCCTGGCTATTGTACGCTCGTTTGCGCGTGTCCGCACGTTCCCATCCAAGAAGGCACCCGAGAACCTCCTCCGTGAGGTGCCGCTGTTCGCCAAGTCTCTCTCCGGCGTGGCTGTCATGCTCCGCGCCGACACGCTACTGACACACTTTGTGGCGGCGATCGTGGGCGCTGATGACCACCCGACGTCGCCACATGCGCCTATCATCCCGCGCGACCCTGGAGCTGTGAGCGCGCTTGTGCGCATCACCACCCCGATTGCCAAGGCGTACACTGCCAAGCACGCCGTTTGGGGTGGGCAGGAGTGCATGGAGAGCCTCGGCGGCGTGGGGTACATGGAGAACACGGAGAACCAGGAGATGAACCTCGCACGCATCTTCCGTGATATCAACGTCCTCCCAATCTGGGAGGGCACGACCGACGTGCTCTCAACCGACACGGTCAAGGTGCTGCGCGGCAAGAGCGGCAAGGCCGTCACCGAGACGCTGACTGAGTGGATCGAACACGCTCTTTCGCTTGGTACTGCAATCAACGCCCTCACGGAGGAGAAGGCGGCGATCCGGAGCGCCTGGGCGCGCACCCGCGACACGGTGGGACGTGTGAGCTTCGACGAGGCTGTGTCGCGTGGCCGCCACATTCTCTGGCAGCTCGGCGACATCATCTGTGCCACGCTGCTGGTGGCCGATGCGCAACGCGACAGCGACCCGGTTGCTACAGAGATCGCGCGTCGGTTTGTCGGCAAGCACCACATCTTCCGCCTGCACCGCGAGCCTGGAGACTGGCGCGAAGAGACGGCGTGGGACAAGAAGATTCTCTTCGCAGGCGACACCAACCCCTTGCTCGAGATCAAGGTGAACGCCAAGTTGTAGCCCAACAGCGACGAGGGAACAGGCAGATGGCGTGTTGTGTGTACAAAGTTGAGGAAGCAGACTGTAAAGCGAAGGGCAAAGAATACATGCAATCTAACGCTGCTGGGGGCGCCAGGCCACCCGTCGAAGAATGTGCCGTGCACCCAAAGCTTAGCCGGGGATAAAGTTGCCGACCTGCTCGCCCTCCTGGCCGTAGATGTTGCCCGCGGGGGCGTGCTTGCCTTTGGGTCAGCTTTGCTGTTGAATAAAACTCACAGGAGAGGAAGACAGAGTTATCCCAGTTGCCGAAAACGCCGCCCTTGCAGCCGAGGTTCCAGCTGCATCCAATGGAGGTCGTGTCCTTCCACACCATCTCAGTGAGGTGGTTTACCGTGACGACCTTGCCATTAACGGGGTCGCCGCCCGCAAAGGTCTGGGGCCACTCGTTAGTCCACATGTCGAGCAAGGCGCTGGCCTTTGGCAAAGCCCGGGTTGGTCGACGACATGGTCGAGAGGTTGTCGTCGCCCCTTGGTGTCAGACCGACTCTACACGGGAGGGGTAGAATAGCCGATAGTGGTAACTCACTGGTGCTCCCAGTTGCAGTTCTTGGTCCAGTCCGCGGACTTTTGAGCGAGCGATGCGTCCCACGTCACCGGCGCGGAACCATACTGCGCGCGCACAGTGTTGGTATACTGCAGGAGCCAAGAAGCGATGGCTGATGAACCCGAAATGTCCTCGGGCGTAGGGTTTGCCGTGATGGTGTTGTTCTGCGGGTCGACGGGGAGCCACGGCTTGCTCTTGTTGGTACCGGCGGGTGCGACTGGAGCAGAGGGTCCGGGGCCAGCAGGGCCCGAGCTGGCAGCCACGCCTGAGGCGCTAGCGCTCGGGGCTGGGGGCGAGGACACGGCAAGGATGCCCGAGCTCATGGGCGGGGGGTTACTACTCGGGCCTGCCGAGACAGAGACAGAGACCGAAGCCAATGGGGCGGCGCTGGTGTCCCCCGAGCCGGTCGGAGAAGCGGAGGGGCCAGGCATCACTGGAGTGCCTGAAGACTTGGACGCCTTAGGCCGGCAGACCGGACTGGCGTTGGCGGTGGCAGCCAGGGTGGCGAGTACGACGAAGAGGAGGTTGGTCATGCTGGAAATGAGTGTAGGCGTAAGGAATAAAGAACGTCAAGCGGATTGAGGTAGAGGTACAGTGTCGCGCCAGGCGATGGTTTAGCTGGGGATGAAGAGTGAGTCTGGGGGGCTTTTATGTACTTCTGGTCGCCTGACGTTTTGGGTCAGGGTGAGTCAGTCGCGACCAAAGTCAAGGGAGGGGCAAGTGCCGAGAAGGAGTACGTCAGTTGTTGTATCTGGCTGTTGACTGGGATGATGTGAGGCGCGTTGTGATCTCTACTCTCGTCACGTTGTGAAACGCCAGGCAGGGCCAGGCCCAGGCTAAGGCGGGGCTGGCCGGATGGAATCTGAATCTGGTCGTTCGGGAATGTGCCATGTCAAAGAAGGGGTCGTGACTTTTGGATTGTAACACAAGCTGCAAAGTATTTTGGGTTTTTGGGTTCTGAGAGGGCCCGAGGTGAGTATCTGATGAAGCGGTACGTTGTGTAGGAACCAGTATCAATGGCGTGAGCTGTTCACGCTTGCATGTCGTCGTTACAATGCCATTGTGATATGTCGCTTCGCGACATTATAATGTTTGGGGTCGTCGCGGCGCGTGAAACTCGTTCTACGATCGAGAAAATCTGAACGCCCTATGGTCCGTTCGCATTAGACCGTAAAGAAAGCCAGTGTCGCCGACTTGTTCTGTTGCTAAGCACTGAAACTACCGGGGCTCACTCCTCCAGTTCCAAGCTCCTGCCAGAGTTCCTGCTCCTCGCGTTTCCTCGACACATAAACAGCAACTGGGTCTGGTCAACAATCAATTATGCTAATTTTGTTGTATCCAGACGGCTTTAGCTTTTCACCCACGCTGCGACGCCGCCTCACCCCGACGCCAAGAGGTGGACAGTCAGTGGTCGTAAGGCGACTCGGTTGCCAATGGTGATAATTGTGAGGCATCACTCTCAATCCATCGCTCGAAAGTCACTACGCTATGGATAGACTAGGCATATGGCACGTGGGTAGTGTGGGCCCCTCCAGCTCAGTCAATGCCGGGTCTGGTCTTTCGACACCGCGTCCGGCGTGCCTAGTCGCGGTACGCGCCCCCGCTCTCCTCCTCGACGAGGTCGAACTGCATCAGCTCCGCCAGACAATCCACTCACGAATGGCAGGGCCTCGAAGCGGCCGGCCTCCTCGCTCCCAGTCTCGCGCCACGTAAACTCGGCGACAGACGGCGAGATCGTCACGGGTGGACGACCAGTCATGGCAGCGGCAGACTCGGCCGCCAGTACGCAGCGGCACTCGTTCTCGAGCCTGATATCAGCAGCCACTTTTTCTCTCCGACTCACAGCATGAACCACGCCACAGCGCTCTCGATACTCCCCCCCGCAGCGAGCAGGCCATGGTTCTGAAGAATCACAGTCTTCTTCTTACCGAGGGCGCCAACAATCTCGCCACTCTCCTTGGCACTAAGCACAACCCCGCCGTGGGCAGCATACAGCGCGCAGTCGTTCCAGAACACGGCGCTGTCCTGGGTATAGAAGGGCAGCGAACGACCGAGGGTGCTGAACGCCTTACCGTGCGGCGTGTGGGCGTGCACGACGGCCGCGACGTCTGGACGCGCCTCGTGGATCGCCGAGTGGATCACGAAAGCCGCTGCGTTATACGTCTGCTTCCCCCGCCTACCACCCCCGACGACGCGGCCAGCGTGGTCGACCAACAGGAGGTCGGAGGCGGTCATTCGCGAAAAGTGAAGGCCAAAGGGATTAACCTTGTATCAGTAGAGCGCAAACAGGACATGAGGTAAGGTTGGGGGAGACGTACCCAGAAACAAGCCGGGTCGACGGGGTCGCGCACGCTCAGATGACCGGCTGAGCCTTCGGGGTTACACTCGCGCGAGAGGACGCGGTACGCAAGTGCCAGCCGTTCCTTGAGGTATTTGCGCTCCTCGTGCTTGTCCTCGAATGTGGGTGGAGGCGGTCCATAGTCGAACTTTGCAATGTCCTCTTCTTCCTGTACCACTGTAGGCTCGGGACGGAGGGTGAGTGTAGGCTGGGTGACAGTTTGGGTAAGCATGTTGGATGGGGAGAGCGAGGACAAGGAGTCGATTAAAATAGTGAGCGATATGGCACCGCTCTGTTATCGGTGGGCGGCGGTGGCGATCGGTCATGACCCGGCTCAAATGCTCAAATGCTCAAATGCTCAGATGCCCACTCGGCATTCCGCGGCTTGGTGGCGAGGAAATGCGAGATATGGCGACGAGGAGATGTAGAGCGGGATATGAGAATGTTGAGGTAAGAGCTGTGTCGAGTGAGCTGAGTGAGGTGAGGGAGCTGCGTCCACATCTCAGCTGACGTGAGAGCATCAGAGTTGGATGCCAAAAGGCAACTAGATGCTGAGGTGAGCATGTTCGGTGATCTCGGCAATCACCATCGCAGCACAAGCGCCACCGACACCGTTCCCCCGATTCAAACGATGCAAAACAATGACGCCTCGTCTCAAGAAATAGAGATTGAGCTGCATTCTGATTACGAGGCATAGCTTGAAGCGCAGTCCAAGCGAGAGTGCTCAAGACGATGCATACAGCGTGAGAACAATGTGGAGCACCGGGAATACCCGACGTCATCGCCCACCACGGCTAGAGGCTAGAGAATGCGAGAACGAAACCCAGGACGGTCGTGAGGTCATTTCTCATATCACTCACTTCTCGACTCCACCATGGCAGAATTCAAGACGGTCACCTATGCCTCTCCCGACGGCGTCGACATTGGGCTCGACTACTCTCTCCCACCCGGCACAGGCAAAGCGCCAATCCTAGTATGGTTCCATGGCGGCGGACTCCTCCAAGGTTTCCGTAAAGTGATGCCGCCGCACATCCAGACCGCGTCCGCGAAACACGGCTTCTGTGTGGTGACAGCCGACTATCGCCTCGCCCCGCAGACCCGTCTTCCGGGTATTTTGGCCGACATCAAGGCATGTATCGAGTATCTCCGTTCTCCGGCATTCGCGAGCGAGACGGGTGACAGGGTCGACCAGAGCAAGCTCGTCGTCTCGGGTGGAAGTGCGGGGGGATGGCTGGCACTCATGCTCGCTTCGGGGATTGGGTTCAAGGAGTGTGGGATTGAGCCACCGGCGCATCCGGCGGCTTGTGCAGCTATCTATCCGATTACGGACATTACGGACAAGTTCTGGACGACGCCGCAGCACCGTGAGTCTCTCGCTTGAGGAATGCTCACACAAGCCGTCTCATACCTCGGCTACGAGATCGACCGCATCCCGCTGTACCCGTACCTCGACCCGAGCGCTCCCAAGACGTCCTACTCTCTTCCCACCGACGCCAGGAGCCAGATGTATCACTACATGGTGCAGGAGGCTATTGAGCAGCAGCTCCTCCTCGATGGGGCGGGCGTGTCGCCGGCCAGTTTCCGTATCGCGGCTGGTATCGGAAGCGGCAAGTTTGTCCTCCCGCCGACGTACATTACCCATGGGACGTGAGTACAGAGTTTGAAGGGGGCTGATCCAAAGGCTCGACGATAAAGTGCCGCCGCGGCAGAGCGAGGAGGTCGCCAAGGCTGCTGAGGCCGCGGGCTTGCCTGTTGAGCTCGAGCTTATTGAGGGTGCTGACCACCTGTTCGACTTTGATGAGGGCGTGGACATGAATGATATGTACAAGTTCATCAAGTCGTCGATTTCAACTAGTTAGTTGGTTAGTTTTAATTTAGGAGCTTGAATATGCAGGACTCTGAACACGGCGGTGGGAGGAGTTTGTCTGTACATACACAGTTACAATGCTTCAATCATGTTGTAGGTTGTAGGATCCCAACACCCACAGCTCGTCACCCTATCCCGCCCCATTGCTGCTCCGCGACTACACCTTGCTCTTCGGCATCTTCTTGAGCTTCTTGGCCTTGCTGCCTCCAAACTCCATCTGCTTGATCTCCAGGATCTTTTGTGCGTCATAGTCCTTCCCCAGCCAACGGACCAGCACGAGTGGCCCGGGGCCTCGGTACATGTGGTCCTTCTCGACTTGGTGAGGTAGGGGCTCGTGCTGCTCGGGGTGCAGGCCGGCGGGTCGGGCCTTGAGAGCGTTGACAAAGTCCGGGTGACGCGTGAGGTACTCCTCGACGTGGACAAAGGAGCGCTTGCGCACAAGGATGTCGGCCATGCGCTCACGGATGAGCGGCATTGAGCCTCCGCTGACGACCCACAGGTGCTCGCAGGGACGAACGAGCTCGGACTTGCAACCCGCCACGGCCGCCTCGGTCGTGCGCTGCTCGTTCATGGCTTGCTGTAGTTGTTGGACCTTGGTGATGAGCTCGCCTACTGATAAGGCCGAGTGGTCCTCTCCATCGGTGCCCTCGAACGGGATAAGCGTCGAGACGAGTAGCGAGCCACTGTCCATGTCCCACTCGCCACCCCACATCCCGATCAGCTCGGACCCAGGTGGGATCACTGCGGTGGCTGATGTCAGCTGTGTCCAACAGGTTGCTCAGCCGACTCACTGCGCTTGACATTCGCTAGCACCGTGCTGACATTGTCGTCATCGGCCTGTTGGTGGTGTGCATACTGCTCTTCGATGTCGACAGTGCGCACGCTGCGCCGGCTGCGCGCATGTGCCCACGTCAGCCCTAAGAGGCGCTTGAAGCGAGCGGGGTCGGCGCCCTCGGCGCGGATCATGGCCTCGCGCGAAGGCCAACAGCGGTGCACAATGTTCTCGACGTCGTTGTAATTACGCAGCGGGTTGGTGATGTGTGGCGGCAAGTCGATTCTGGAGTCAGCTAAACGACGACGTCTTTGGCAAGCGGACTTACTCTAACATTTCTGGCACGGCCAAGCGGCTGAGCGTCTTCTCTGTCCACAGTGTCTTGCAGCGCGCGACAACCTCCTTGAGCTGCTCGGGGGTAAAGTCGGAGGGAGTTACATGTACACCAATCTCGCGTGGTCGGTCGCCCAAGCGGTTGTGCGAGAGAGAGCAAGTCTTGCGGCCGACCTGGAACACCTGCTTGAGGCGCCACTTGCCGATGCCGACACGTGGCCCTCCGCCGCCACCGCAGTCCGTACACCGCTGGTACTTGGAATCACAGGAGGCGCACACGATCTCAGTCATGTTGCCGAGAGGCTGGCGCTCAGGGCCACCCACCACCTGCCCGACACACACGACGCGCTGGCACACGTCGCAGAAACAGCGACGACGCGACGGGTCGTCGCTGAGCATGTCGTCGTCCTCCATCGCCGTGCGCATGCGCTTGCGCGTCTCCGTGCTGCCTATCGCTGGCCCCGAACCCATTGCCGCATGCGGGTCGAACGTTGGTGGCTGGTGCACCCCGGTGCAGTCGGGACACCGAAACTCGACGCTGATCGGCGACGGAATAGCGCTCTTGGGTGCGCGGATGAGCACACGCGCAATCGTCGTACCGCACTGTTGGCAGCACGCATGCTGCTCAATCACGAGTTTCTTCTCACCACGCACCTTGCCCTTTTTTGCTGGTGGTGCGGCTGGCGACTCGTCGCTCTCGGGAGAGTGGGGCCGCTTGATGGGTGGTGACGCCGGGGTGATTGGCGTCGGGCCGTCCGTTATAGACGAACCCATCGGCATCATCAGCTCGCCACCGACAAGGAGGTCTGCCGGGTTCGCGGTCTTCGGCATGTCGGTCGCGCCGTTGTCGGGAAGCCAGGCGAAGAGATTGTCGAGGCTGTTCCCGGCGCCTTGGAGCATGGCTTCCAGGTCGAATGGTGACATCGTCATCGGCCCAAGCTCGTTGCTGAATTGTGCCGCCTGTTGTTGCTGACTCAGCTGTTGTTGAACTTGTTGTTGTTGTTGCTGCGGCGGAGGCGGCTGGGCCTGCTGGGCCTGCTGGGGCTGCTGGGGCTGCTGGGCCTGCTGGGGCTGCTGGGGTTGCTGGGGCTGCTGGGGAGGTGGCATGGTAACGTTAGGCACGGCCTCTGGGAAGCCCTGTTGGGGTTCAACAGCGGGGGAGCGGGCATGAGCGACCAGGGGGAAGTTGCTGTAGTTGGCACCCTGTTGGAATCCGCCGACTTGCAAGCTTTGGCGGTTCTGGTTGATCGAACGGATGCCCTGCTGCAGCTTGAGGAGTGTGACCTCGGCGGTGCGCTCGCGGGCGCGGGCGTCGGCAATGGCATGCTCGAGACTCTTGGTCTTGAGCTTGATAAGCTCGGTCCACATTGCGCGCTGTGTCGGTTCGTTGACTGCCGCCGCGAAGCCGTCAAGGAAAGGCTTGACGGGGTCGTCCTCCACCATAACGCCGGAAGCGCTCGGGCTGCGCGCCATCGCCCCCGGACTGTGACGGTGCATCTGGAGTTGGGGTGGGTTGGATGGGTGCGTGGGAGCCGCTGTGTGCATCCCTAGTGCGGCTGCAACCGCATCCTCGGATCGGCGGCCTCGTCCTCCCTGCGCCCCCGACTGCGTAGGCAGGCCTTGCTGGTACCCCGGCAGCATACGGGCATTGTAGTACTCAGTCGGGTTTGGGCCATTGTTGCTGTCGATTTGGGCGGCGGGGAAGAGGGCGGCGAGGTCCAGGCGGGTCGGCGACAGCGACGGGTGGCCGGGATGAGGGTGCGAGTTAGCCTGACCGTGAGGATGAGAGGCGTTGGAGTGGGGCTGGCTGGGCGGGGCGGGGTTTACGCCGAGGTTCTGGAGATTGGCTTGCTGAGGAACCTGACCGCCAGAGACGCGGCGATTCATTGCCTGCCAAGATAAGCTTCTAGCGGCAGGAGGGTGGTGGGGGAAGGGATAGTCGCTTGGTATCACGGGGAATGAGGGGAAGAGGAGACGGACATACCTGATGCTGAGGGCCGTGCATGATGGACGCGCTGTGGACGCGCTGATGGCCGGCGTGGGCGGCGAGGGCTGCTCGGGCCGGGATGGTACTGTAACCGGTGGCCAAGTCGTGATGCTAGTTGTCGCAGGGTATGGGAGAGCTGGAGTAGGGAAAGGAGCGCTGTCTGGTATGGGTAGGAGAACAATGGTAGCACCCAAGAGTAAGTCAATGTTGACAAGTAGATGGAAAGAGGATGGAAGGGAGAGAAAGAGAGTTGCCGCGTGCGAGGTGCAAGACCACAAGTGACTAGGATGTATGGGGAATTGGGGGGTGACAACAGTTCCAGGAACTAAGTCGTTATTGTTCTCCAACTCCAACTCCAACTCCGCCCCTCACCAACCACCCTCTTTACACTCCAAAGCACATGCTCACAACCCCTCTCTCAAAGCATCCACAGTACACGGCCTTCGAGCTCACTACCACAGCTGCAACGGATGACAGCAGTGGTGTGATCACCGAGCACCGTGTGACACCGCGGACTCGGAACAATCTCGGCCCGTGCGCATTCCTGCTTGTCACAACCATTGTTCTCATCTGGTGGCGTTTCCCCAACCCGTGGCAACCAAAACCGCTCCTTGCCACCGTGGCACTCGTACTCGTATTCACATTCACACTCTCATCGTGCTGGCGTGTGCTCTACCGTGAGTGCGGTCCTAGTGTGCAAATGGGTGAGCGGAAGGCGCCCCACGGCGCGCCCATCACCGAACCTCGGCGATCCGAGGTCCACGTGGGCGGGCTGCTTGATGTCTAAGAGTATAAGCGTGTCTGAGCCAAGCAGCCAAACTTGGCAGGAACTCGCAGCACACTATATTAGGGCTCACTGAGACACGGCTGACTCGTTAGAATCTGTCACGCCACTGCCTGGCCTGGGAGTACAGCTCGCAACCGTTCGCGGGTTCGGCTTGGGCCCTAAATCCATCGCCCGGAGGTTTGTGCCGCTAGATGACATCTCCACCGTTATCATTCACGAAGGGTTGCGCCGGTGGAATGTGCGGTACTACCTTGGCGTAGTGAGGAAGCGAGGAAAGGTTGTCGTCGCATTTGATGTGAGCTGCCTTGGTGTTTCTGTTCAAGCTGACAGCAGGCGGTGCATGCCCACCCCGAGGTGCTGCGCGAAGTTTACCATGGGGTACGAGAGGCGCTATACGACGAGTATGCCGACGAGACGAGTGACAAGCGACTAGAACATTGTACCTATAACTCATCGCTTCATGCATTGCATTGATTCACCCTGTCTACATGTGCATGGCGGCCATGCGGTTCGAGAGGCCGCCCTTGGCAGTGACGGTCCAGATGACCAGGCGGCCGTCAGCGCCAGCGGTCGTGACCCTGTCAACCGAGCCGTCCTGGGCCCACGAGTACGGCTGGACAAACGTGATCGAGTTCTGGTGAACAGTGACGAGGCGGTTGTCCAGGCCAACGGGCGTGGTGCCGGTGATGAAGCCAGCGCCGCCGCCGCCGGGGAGTGCAGGCTTGGACTGGCCGCGCGAGTCAGCCTGACGGAAGAGGTTGAACGCCTCGTTGTTGAGGCGGCCGGGGCCCGAAGCGGAGCGCTGCCCAGTCGGAGAAGGAGTGAGCCCCCGCGAGTCGGCGTTGGCAGGGTCGTCGAGCGAGTGGCTGAAGACCCAGCCGTTCGCGTCGCCGGTGAACATGGTGGGCTGGCAGTCGTGGCCCCCAGCGATGATCGCGTCCTCGGCGGTGAACCCCAGGCTGAGGTAGGGCAGCGACGGGGTGCGCACGCTCACAAAGGCCTGGAGCTGGCCGGCACCCGATGGGTAGACAACGTTGACGCTCGAGTCGTGGCAAACGAACGCGAGCGCGTTGCCGGAGGGCGAGAAGGCGACGTCGTCGACCCAGCCGCCGTTGGGCGCGCGGAAGTCGCCGCAGATGGTCCCGAACGGCAGGCGGTCGCCCCATACCGTCGCCTCTGGCTTGCTGTCGATGCCCTTGATGAAGGCGCTGAAGACGTACGCCTTGGCGTCGGTCGTGCCGGCCGCGAGGAGTACGTTGTTCGGGTGCCAGTCGATCGAGAGAACCGTCGAGCGCAGCGGCTTCTTGATGTGCTTCGAGACCCACCAGTTGTTCTCCTCGTCAAACGAGCAGACGGCAATGACGCGCGCACCAGAGCCGACGGCAAACTTGTCCTCGTTCGGCGACCACTTGACGCAGGTCGCAGCACGGTTGATGCGGAGAAGCACGAGGGCGGGCTTCCACTCGCCGGTGGGCTGCTGTGTCCAGACGTACGCGTTGCGGTCCTGCGAGCAGGTGACGATGCGGTTCGTCTGCGGGGCCCACGAGATGGCGGTGATGAGCTTGTCGTGCTGGTGTGAGCGAGTGCAAGCCCGAGGAAGGAATAGAGAGATACGGGGGGATGTAGAACAACTCCAACTGGGAGAGGAATACAGCCAGCTAACATATCGAACGCGAGCAGACAGCTGCCGAGTCCACACCACTCGTACACCCCGCCACACGCACCTCAGCAAGAGTCGCCTCCAACTCCCACTCCAACCCCTTCTTGCGATAGATGTGAGCCTCATTGTTGTTGGGCGAGACGCAGACCTCTGTCCGTCAGCCCAACCTTCCAACCTTCCGGAGACATACGAGTACGGTCGGGACCAAAGGCCACTCCGGTCAGGGGGCCCATGGAGAGCTGTGCGACATCGGGCTGGGACATGGTGGGGTTTGCAGGAAAGAGGACGGGGAGGCAGTCGACTCTTAAAGGGATACGATGAGGGTGAACACGGCGAGGTGACGGGGTGTCGGGGTGAGTAGACGGTAGATGTTGAGTAGTGACGAGATGGTGAGAGATGAGGGAGGTGGTCGTGGGCGGGGCAGTGACGTAGCACCCCGCCTAAAGTGAGGAGAGCTTAGGCACACGGAACTGGCCACGTGGGGGATTCTTCTTGCGCGCCTACCTATATTATTGAGGACATAGAAAAATATTAATCCCATTAGGAAATTGAATGCCACAATAGGTAACATACGACTGTGGTACAAAGGTACAAAGGATGCAGCGCCCGGGTGCGCTCGCCGACCCAACGACGAGCGCGACGAGGTATCGAGGTATCGAGGTAGAAGAGACACCAGCTCTAGATATAGATAAGCTGACGGAGCCGCTGAAGCCGCACTCACTTGGCGACCTTACGACCTTGCGCATCTGTCAATCAGAACACCGCAAAGTACCGCTTACACCCCTGCCACTGTTGTCAACATGATATAGGCACCACAAGAATCGTTGTAGGCACGGATACACGTGTGAAAGACACGCCTAACGTTGGGATAAGTCCATGTTGCTCTTGTCATGTTTGGATGTTTACAACATCCGCACTATGCATGCCGCTAATGCTGCCGTTGGCGTTGCCGCTGCTGCCATCACTCGGGTTACATGTTACATCCACTACTTCTCTTGTATACCTACACTCGATCCCAGCCATCGCGTCCCCATCAGACGATTAGAGTGTGTGTGGTCACGCTTGGACCTAACTGCTGGCTGCTGGCTGCTGGCTGCCTGGTTCGAATCCTAGCCGGAGCCACGACGGTTCCCTTTAACCGTGTCTCACCTTTAGAATCCTTTCAATTCAATCACAAACGCCACCCCTCCTATCCCATATCTTGTGTCTAGACGCGCTATCAACACAGGCGCGTAAAGCGCTCTGAGCACGGCCTACCACCATGGACCCCTCCATACCCTCGATTAGCTCCACTCCCCTTCCTCCTCCTCTCGACCTCGACCTCTCTCCTCCCCCACTCTCCCTTCCACCCCTACCAACTTCCCCGCGCTCACCAACAACACCCCGTGGACCGTGGGGTCAACGCTCCCAACCACAACCACAGTGTACGCCGCGCCGTAAGCCTGCAACTCGGAGCGCCGTAACCCCCTCCCCAACGCGCATGGGCTCGAGCCCTCCCTCCCCACCCCATTCTTGGCATGTGCCGAAACTACAGCCACAGACTGGCGTACATGAGCAGATGGGCCGCGGCCGTTTGAGCTCGAGAGAAGAAGACGCGGAGAAGAGGTTATCGTCACGTATGTTCTCTTGTCAACTAAACTGATAACAGTGTTTGTTGCAGACGAGATGGCCAAGCAGCCCCGTCAGGGGTGGGGAAGTGCGCTAATTAATAGCGCGGTCAGCGCGACCGTCTTTGGAGCAGCTGTTGGATTGTACGTCCCTCCCTCGGCACTCGGGTAGGCTGACCCAGAACGGCGTATAGGATATGGACGGGTGGGTGGGGGAGTATTGTGCAGAAGGACGCGTTGCCGCAGGAACCACCACCGTTCGACGAGTCCGAGCAATCCGAGCCCCTACCTCCTCTCCCGTTCCCCACCTCTCCGCGGGCGCACTCCGTCACGCCTAGACGCAAATACGCTACATCTACAAGCTCGTCAACCTCTCCACGACGACGGTACCATTCTTCTCCCACCACACGGCGGCAGCGGGCCAAGCGCCCGACAATAGCCGAGTTGCTGGCCGTCACTGCGCCCATGACGCCCGTGTCTGACGAGGACCATAACCAGCTCTCGCCAGGCTCTGACACTAGCGAGCAGACTGGCGTGACGGGGATGGCGGACGGGAGAAGTCTGACATCGCACACACTCGACCCGATCTTCGGGAGTGACGCCAGCGACACAGACGACGAGACGAACACGAGACTGGCGGCCATGGCGCACCGCTTACAAGGCCTCATAGCCGAGGGACAAGCGGCCCTCTCGTCGCCAGTGGGAACGCCGCGACGGGGCCCGCCGCGCATCACCGACTTTCCTCAGCCACCGCCGCGCGAGAAGCTTCCCGTACTGCCGCTCGACATCCCACGCCCACGACGAGAGGCTGAGCGCGTCAGCGGTTGGGATACTGACACGACCGAGGATCCGACACGCTCGTCCAGGAGTATAGGATACGGCGCGCCGCCTAGACCCGCCTCACGACCAGTGTCCGTCGCGTCTATGGGGTCTGTGTCGGGGTCGTTTCCGCGCTCGGCATCGGTCTCCTCAAATAGTAGCAGGTACCAGCCTGCTGTGCCGCCGCTGCCTTGGCGTCGCGAGAGCTTTGGTGCTACCAACCGATGGGTTCAGAAGCAGCACTCGCCCAATAACAGCCTTAGTTTGAAGAATGAGGCGCCGCTCGTGCTCTCTCGCGCAAGCCCCAGCGCATCTACACATCCCCGCTTGTCGCAGTCGCCACGCGTTCCCCAGTCACCACTCCCAGACTCGGCGTCGCGCATCCCCCAGTCACCACGTCCTGATTCGTCGTCCCGCATGCCCCAGTCGCCGCGGCCAGACCGTCCAGACTCGGCATCTCGTATCCCCCGGCCGGGCGCCCACAGCCGCGCGTCGTCCATCGCGTCTCGCGTCGATTCACCAACCCCTGTTCCCCGTCGCGATCGCGAGGCCGACACGCCGTCCCGCCGCTCGCTCGACCGTGGCGGCTGGAACTCGCCAGTACCTCATCAAGGGCTCGTCGCAGCCCGTACTTCCCTCTTCGCCTCCGTTGCAGAGGTCAATACCAACCGATCCAAGATTCCCATCCGTCGCAGTATGGGTTCTATCTCGTCCATAACTGCTGTGCAGCCATCGCCAAAGGCGTAGTTGTAGTTGTACATGTAGCCATGCATATGATACATACAGGTCGTAAAGGGTGAAGCATGGAGAGGCTAGAGGTCTGTTGTCAGCTGTCTGCAGGAGCTACTAAGCTGAAGCACTCACAGTAGTCGGGCTTCTTGACGTTGACGCCGTGCTCGCCGAGAGCTAGGGAGAGGTCGTCCATCGTCAGGACGACGCGGTTGCGGTCGGCGCCAGCCGCGGGCCGACCACGGCCGGCTGCCGTGCTACTAACGCGCAGCTTGGCAAAGTGGAACGCGTCGCGCGACAAGTCCGAGATAAACTTTTGGGCCGAGAGCGAGAGGAGGCGCTTTCTGCTGTCAGTCCAACTGGATGCAAGCGAGCTCGCAGGAGGAAGGTAGGAGTGGATCGTGGACAAAGGTGAGCCAACCGTCGAGCAGGTCAATGGGCTGTCCGACGCGTCAAGCCATCTGTTAAGGAAGGCAGACGCATAGCTTTAAGGAAGGTGAGTCAACCCATCAGTCCTTCCACGCCCAAAAGCGTCTCCAAGAACACACCACGCGCGCCGCCAACACTCACAGCCTCGGGTCCTGGCACTCGAAGCCTGCGCGTTGGAGATAATACTCAGTAACCTCCTCGGGGATCTGGCGTCAGTTCAATCAACACCGAGCAGCTGACGAGGGGCTTGTACCCGTCAAGCATGACGAGGAACTCGGCAAGTGAGCGGTCACGACGCGCATTCTCCTCCTCACGGCGCGCAGCGAATATGTCGGCTTCCTCTTTCTCCTTCTCCTCCTCCTTCTTCTCCTGGGTGGCGATCGTGGTCGCGGTCGCGTTCGGCTGAGGCTGTGGCTGGGCTTGGGCTTGGGGCTGTGACAGAGGTTGAGACTGGGGCTGTGACGGAGGCTGTGACTGAGTCTGGGACGGAGGTTGGGACGGAGGCTGGGACGAAGGCTGGGACGGAGGCGCCTGAGTAGGGTTAGGAGAGGCGATGGGTTGGGCAGGGGATGTGGATGGTGTTCCGTTTGCAGTGGACATGATGGATGAAAGGAATGGAAGGTTGAGAGATGGAGTGACCTTTGGTCGTTGAGAGTGGAGTGTGAGTTGCATGGCGGAATCATTGCCACGTGAAGAGTGGAGGGTTGGGGACGGGAGCAGATTAACCAGATTAACTGGCTCATGCTCACTGGTTGGTAGCCACCACAAGCCCACCGTCTCACTGTAGGAGGATGGTGGCGTCGTCGACCACCACGTTTACCGCATTTGCATTGTCCTCTTTACCTCTTTCACTCCGTCATCCAAAACTATTCTCCTAAACGGCGCACAGACAAACTGCCATCCAGCTCGTCGCGCTCGCTCTTCATCCTCTCCATCTCTCTCCACCGCACCTACCCCCCCATCACTCAACCTCCACGCAGCCAGTCGCACTCTTGCCACCCCCCCAAAAGCCACCACCCACCTCCGCATTCCAACCGGTTTCTGGACCCGGACTCTTCCCTCGGCTTGGCTTTCTCACAATCCCACAATCACGTTTGTGAAACACTTGCCACTCCCTTGTTCACCCATATGTTCGCAAGCAAGGCCCTTTGACTCTGGCCTTGAAAGTCTCAACAAGTCCGAAACAACGCTCTCAACAGCACCCACTCTCGCTCTCAATCCCACACTCCGCAGCAACAGGCACGCCAATCCCAATCACAGACCATGCCCGACACATCGGTCCTCGAGACCAACCCCCACCTTGCGCACTACGTCTTCAAGTTAGTGCAGACGAATTCGTCGCTCCAGTCGCGCGCGACGCCGGCCACCGGCACCAGTGGGCAGCACCCACTGAGCGTGTCGTCGTCTGGCGAATCAGACGAGGAAGATGACACTCTCAACGAGGATGGCGATCAAGATCCCGCGTCTGTCGACGAGAGCAAGCTCTCAACGTCGTCTGACTCGGCGTCGTCCCTCCCTAATGGCCGCGCGCCTGCCGTGCCGAGCCGCGAGGGGCGCGAGGAACTTGTCCGCAAGATCATCGCTCTCCTCGACAACGATCAAGAGGAGGATGTCAAGGACCTCCTCCGCGAACCCATGGGCGAGCTTGGCAAGGTGCGTTACATCTCGACTCATAGCTAAGAAACAGGACGATTTTCTCATGGACCAAGTCTGCCTCGACTGCATGCACCGGCATCGAGGTAAGCAACGGTGGGAACATTGCTGACCAACAAGACGACCTTGCCGGCCTCGCCTATCAGCCTGGGAGTTTTACGCCCACACGTTCGCGCCGCCCGTTCACACCTCCGCTCGTGGGAACGCTGCGCTCGCGCACGCCACTCGCGCGGCCTCACTCGCCTGTGACGCTGGGAAGCGGCGCCACCACTCCGACTTACGGCACTGGTCCGTCCGCCCTCGGCCGAGTCGACTCCGCTTCGTCAGCGTCCTCTGCGCCGCCGGCTCCGGCCTCGTCTTCTGGTTACAGCAGCTCTGGGTCGCCCGTATTGTCACCGCGTGTGCTCAACGTCAAAGCGGCCGCGTTCAACCCGTCCACCTCGCCGTCGGTACCAGCGCCGGGTGGCCGCCCCGTTCCATCGCTTAGCATCAACGCGGCCAACACCAACTTTGCGCCCAGCGACAATCCATGGCGCGATTCTGTGCCGGAGCCTCTTCCGCGCTCTGGCTCGCCGTTTATGATCGGCGGACAGGGTATGGCGCGGACTGGCTCAAACCGCGCCATCGCTGCGCCTCTCATCAGCGACCCGTCCAGCCCCTTCCACTCTCCTCTCGGCACGCCGACGCGTTCGCATATGCGTCTCCGCGACAGTGATTACGCCTCCCCTACGGCCGTGCGCCCCGCGAGTCGTGGCGTCGTCCCTGACGAGGCTGACGACGAGGAGTTTTCTCCCTTCGGCTCGTCGCTGCCCAGGCTTCACCTGCAGGAGTCGTCTGGTCTTAACACCCAGGCGCGGCCCTTTGAACCTTTCGGTGCCGCCGACGGCCAGGACGAAGACGAGGAGGACGACCCTACGAACGCGTCAAACGGCATGACACCTCTTGACGTGCTTGCACAGGTCTTTTCCACGGTTCCGCGTCACCAGCTGGAGACTGCCCTCCACAACGCCGGATACGACTTTGAGGCGGCGATGGCCATGCTGGTATCGCAGTTCACGCTGCCAAGGTCAGGCGCGTCAACGCCCAACCGTGTCTCGTCTCCGCGTCCCCTGATTGGCATTGACGGGCGCGGGGTCAACCACGGCCTGGCCCCCAACCAGGGCTACTTCAACCAGGGCGGGCGCAACTTCCAAGGCCCTGCCGCAGGGTTTGGTGGTCCGCGCAACGTTGGCCCAACGCGAATGTGCAGGTACTTTCTCAACGGCGAGTGCAGACGGTCCGACTGTCGCTTCAGGTGAGCTCGAGAGTGGTCCGCGGAGCTGACATCAGTCATGACCTCGACCGCGCGCTCTGCCGGTTCTGGCTGCGAGGGCACTGTGCCAAGGGTCCTAACTGCGAGTGAGTGCACGCGTTGTTGTCCAAGCCGAGACCTGCTAACAGCACCAGGTTCATGCACAACCTCCCCCCCAGTATGGACCCATCGGCACTCAACGCGGCCATGCAGCGTCTCGATATCAACTCGCCAGGAGGGTCGCGGCCTGGAACGCCGCCGGTTCACGGCGCGTACGGCGCAGGCGACGACTTCCCCGACCTCCTGGCTGCGCGCCTGAACAGGCATGTGGGGCGCTTTGACCCGGCACGCAACCGCTTTGCCAACGCGGTGAAGCGGCCAATGCCGGCGGCACCAGTGCCAACTTTGACTGCGACCGGCGGCCGCTTTTCACCTGCGCCTGGGGCAGCGGGCTTTGGCGGCGGCACCGGCGCGTTCTCGCCTGCTCCTGGTGCGGGTGCTCCGGCACCCTCCCCTCCTGCGCAGCCGCGTCCGTCGAACCGCGTCAAGTTACATCCACCTACTCTGCTCCCAACACTCAAGACGGGACAGGCCGCGAACGAGCAGTACATGAGTGCCCGTGCAACGTCCATCCGACTGGGACACGCACGCAACGCATGCCTGGCCCGCGCAGCCGACGCGTTCCGGCGCGGCGACGGGGCGGCCGCGAAACGATTCTCGCGCGAGGGCAAAGCGTTAAACGAGAAGATGGTGAGCGAGAGCCACGAGGCTGCGAACATGCTGGTCAAGGAGCGGATGAAGGACGCTCAGAAGGCGGTGCGCGAGCGCGACCCGTCCTGGTCCGACGATCCGCGTGACCGCTCCGAGCGAGGTCGCGAGTGCGGCGCGGGCTTTGGCCTCGTCCTCGGCGTCGCGGCGGCGAGCAAGGTGCCGGACGGGGCAAAGCTCAGCTCGGATGAACGCACCGAGTGTCTCCTCGACCTACATACGCTGCACGGGAACGAGGGCGCGGATATTGCCTCGCATTTCCTGGCCGAGCTCGAGCGGGAGAACTACCGTGGATTAGGTGAGTTGCGAGCGCGCCGTGAGCGTCGCGGACGGCAGCGGCCTTTACAACCGAGAAGGAAAGCGCTGACATCCAGCATACGTCGTCGTCGGCGAGGAAAAGCACGTGGGGCAGCAGGACCCGGCGCGCGGCGCGAGCAAGGTACGCCTTGGGGCGAGCGTCAAGTCGTTCCTCGGCGAGTGGGGATACGCATGGAGCGAGGCTGGGGGCGTGCTATGCGTTGACCCGTGCCGGTAGCTCCGTGCGGTAGAGTTGTCAGAAGTAGATTGGGTTTTCAGAAGTAGTCTAGTCAAGTGTAGATGGATAAGAAGTTTTGCTGGTGAGTGGGGGGATGTGGGCGCCACTGGCACAAGTGAGTAGTCCATTCTGCGACGGTTCCCAGGCTGCGACATGTACGGTTGACTGGCATGATCCAGTGTTGGGGAACAAGACGTATCGACAGAGCATAGCGCACAGCGGCATGCACCGGATGAGCACGCATCTATACATGTCGTCTATGGCGTGATCTGCTAGCGTGGCGTCTCCTCGTCGGCCGTATCCAAGCCGATGACACTGGGCGTCTTGTGCGCAGTCTTCTTGACGGCGAGTGTGTCATCGTCGGCGGTGTCGACCGTGTCGTCCATGACGCGGAGTGCCTTGACTTCCACGTCAACCGCCCCAGGCGTCTCTTCATCCGCACTCTCCGCCAACTTGGGCACCTGCGGCACAGTCGGAACGATGCCCAACATGGCCGCGGCCTTAACCTGCACGGGCAGCGGCGGTTCGCCCGTTTTAGAGCGATTCGCCTGAACCTCAGCAATGAGGGCGCGCACCTCTGCCTCATCCAAGAACTGTTTTTCTTCTTCTTCTTCTTCTTCTTCGGGGGCGTATTGGGCGAGATGCTTCACGACCCATTCTTGTTCTTTTAGAGTACCACGCAACACACTGCCGTAGACGTTGTAGATGCACACGTCATTACGCAGGCTCCAGCCGGGGATACACGCTGCGGCTTGGCATTGACCCAGGACGCATGTGGCGGAAGAAGCGACGACACCGGGAGCCGTGGTGCAGTCTTCGCCCGAGGTGGATTCGGGCATGGCATAGTGTCCCGTCACGCATCCTCCACAAGAGGCTGACGTTAGCTGTGTTTGTCTAGTTTAAAGACACAACTCACAAACAGTAGAGTTGATCTCGACACACGCCCATTTGCCAGGAGTCGTATTACACTGCATCTGGCCACTGGGACAGGCTGACATGACCTTGTCGGAAGGTATGTGTGTGTGCGTCAAGGAGTAAGATCCTCCACAGTCTGGTGCTGTTGTTAGTTTGAATTCAGATTCAGATTCAGATTCAGATTCAGAATGAGACGGCTCCCCAGTAAACAATGAGACGAAGAGAGGATGAGAGGGACTCACCAGAAATAGCCTCGCCGGAATCCACGGTATGCTTCGCGCAGAAACAGCTGCCGGGGGTATAGTATGCGTATGGGTTGCCAGCCCGTCCGCAAGTCGCTGTACAGTCCGCTTGGGAGGATGCTGTGATTCGGGCGAGACGGGGAGAGGCCGCGTGGACTGATTCGGGGTCGATGCAGAGGGCCCGGATTAGGGGGAGGAGGAGGAGGGCGAGGGCGAGCATGGTGGTGGGGGAGGGGAGGAAGGTCGAGAGGTCGCGTAACAGAAAGGGATAAGAGATCGCGGAGGAAGGGAGAGGAAGGAGAGGAGGGAGAGGAGAGAGAGAGGAGAGAGATGAGGAAGAGATGTGGACTGGCAGTCGAAGAGGGCGCGTCAGTTAATGAGACGCGCACAGTAGTAGATGTTAGATGCTCAGATGCCCAGCATCTCATGTTTAGTCCAAGTTCGAGTTGTGTGAAAAGGCCCGCGTTGAAGGAGGGCTTTGAAGGGTCTAAAGCTGAATGCTCTGGAGCATGGAGCAAGCTCGGCAGGGCCATGGATGCCCATTCCCTGTGGCTCTACGCGTTGTGGATGGCGTCTGCCGAGCATGGGGGGAGAGAGGGGGGTAAGTAGGCAAGGTTTAGAGGGAGCGACATGAATGGAATGAATAGAAGTGGCGTCAATTCAAGTGTTCCTGGTCTTGTTTTAAGTGGCCAACTATGTCTTAGAGAGACCTGGGCCAACCAAATCTTCCCTTTTGTACCAGATCTACACCAGAGAGTAGTCGGCTTGAGCAACCAAGGGTGCGAAGAGGCAGCGAAAAGACGAGGGTCATGTTCAATTTGTTCTGCATGGCGCTGTGCTCAGAGTCAGAGATCAGACCAGACCTTGAGAGTTCAGCCATGTCTGATTTCAGGCACAATCAGTTTGGAGGCCCCGCACTCTACCTCCTACCGCACAGACTCCCAGTCAGTGCTTCAACGCCACAACCACTATACTGTACCTCGCAACCCATGGTTGATATCTCATCCTGTCTCCAGCTCTCCATATCAGCATCCGACTACTATGACTATTGACACTACTCGTGAATGTTCGTGACGACTTTTCGTACATACTCATCAAATAGCTGCGTTGGTTAGCCAGGCATCATGCCAAACCACATCCAACAGCACTCACATGAGAAACCTAGTTGCCGCAGCGGCGGTCGTGCTCCTCCTGGCGACGGTTCTTGTCGTTCTGACGACGATCCTTGTCGTCCTGGCGGCGCTGGATGTCCGACTCGTCGGGGCGGTTCTCGCTCCACTCGCGGTCGAGGCCCGACTGCTCGTCGTCGAGCTTGGACTGCTCCTGGTCCAGGTCGTTCTGGATGTCCTCATTCGACTTGTTCGAGTTGTTGTTGTTGTTGTTGTTGTTGTTGTTGTTGTTGTCGGTGTTGGCGTTGAGCTCTGGCTGTCAGCAGAAAAGACATGAGGGTGTTGCGTCAACGGAGGCACGCACGCTGGCTGCGGAACTGGTCCTGCTGGTTGTTGTCCTGCTGCTTGTTGTCCTGCTGCTGGTTCTGCTGGGCCTGCTGCTCGTTGTTGCGCTTCTCCTCCTCGTTCTCGTTGTCGTTGTGCTTCTTGATGGCGTACGCACCACCGCCAATGGCGGCGGCACCGGCGAGGCCCGCGGCAGCGGCACCGGCCATCTGGCCCTTAGACCATCCCTCGCCTTCCTGCTTCTGCTCCTGCTGCTGCTGCTGCTGGTTCTCGTTCTGGTTCTTCTCGTCGTTCTTCTCGTTGTACTTCTGGTAGCCGTAGTAGCCAGCAGCGCCGACAGCAGCGGCAGCAGCGACACCGCCAGCGGCGGCACCGGCGATCTGACCCTTGGACCAGCCCTGGCCATCCTCTGCATGTCAGCGGGGTCTATGGCGGAGGAAGGTGGGCGAGTGGTAGAAATGGATGACGTGTCACCGGAGGAAGGTGGTAGCAGAGGGTGTAGAGCTGGAGCTGAGGGGACGAGCACGCGTGACAGTGTGCCACTCCTCGCCCCGTCGTCACCACCGACGCCCCCGTCACCATCTTCACCTTCCCTTGCGCCCAAAGCCGAGCCGACTTACCCTTCTTGTTCTCCTGCTGCCCCTGCTGCTGCTTCTCCTGCTGCTGCTGCTCGGCCTTGGCCTTCTCCTCGTCGTTGTTGTCGTCACCCTCGTTGTACTTCTTGTAGCCGTAGTAGCCGGCGGCGCCAAGAGCGGCGGCAGCGGCGACACCACCGGCAGTGGCGCCGGCAATCTTGCCCTTGGACCAGCCGCGCTCCTGCTGCTCGCCCTCGGCCTGGAAGGTCTGCTGCTTGTCGTTCACGGAGAGGTCACCCATGCCGCGCTCTACCTGGTTGTCGTAGGACATTGTAAGATGTGTGTGTGGGTTGGAGTTGGGGTAGTTGAGTAGGGGTGAGGAAGGAGTATGTGATGAAGAGTGAGGAAGAAGGAAGTGAGAGGAGAGAGAGACGACGAGATATATAATCGACTGGGCCGGGGGGGGGGGGGGGGGGTGGGGGGAAGGAGGGAGAGGGAGAGGGAAGGTAGCTCAGCGTGTGAGTGGTGGGCAGAGAGTGGGAAGGGGGGTCACACACTTGTGAGGCTATGTGCTGCGGTGGCATGACCCATCCAATGTACCATACGGACCTCATCACGGCTCATCTTTACCCATCATGGCTCATCTTTACCCAATCGTCTCCCTTTGGAATGGCCTCGAATGGCGCTTCCCGCGCCTTGTACCTCAATCATTTCTCATTCTCCTGACTTGAAGTTAGGCAATAGCTATAGGTTAATAGGTTTATAGTAGACCTCAATTGCGATCGCCGTCTTGGCTTGTTATATCCCCTTGGCGTTGCACCTTGCCCCTCATCAGACAAACTCCTCGATCCTTGAGACGAGACGCTGCTGATCTGCTTGACGTCACCCTACACAGTGCTCGCCCCGCCCCACCCCACTCTCTGACCCCAGACGCCCATTGCGTTGATGATTGTCACAATCCTCGCAGTCCCCATGCATCACGGATCACGGACCGGGTGCCGTCGTCATTGGTAACCTGTGCGCGATCTTCCGTTACTCTCGGACTGTCTTGGTGTCGACGTGGAAAAGGGAAGGCAGTAGGGGAGAAGGGTAACAGGAAATTATTGAGGAATGGGCCGGGTGGTAATTGTCTCAACCTTGTGTTCATTATCCCATACTATCCTAAAAGGATATTACCTTTAAAGACTGCGTGACGGGATGAGTGACCGCCAGGGGGAGGGGGGGGGTTAGGGAATATCAAGAGGATCGCCCTTCGCGTATTTACAAATGTTTTGTTTCCCTTTGACTGTTGCCGCGCAAGAGATGCTGTCGATGATCAACCAACGTAGGATGTGAGTCAACTAACAGCCAATCATTATCCTTTGGTCAAAGAGTTTGCCGCTTCAGGTTTCTAGAGCATGAGAGCAAATGAGAACAGTAAGAAGAGTGCGGCATGCAGCGAATAACCCTATATAGTACCTTAGGGAAGGTTCAGGCACTCTGCCAATCCCAGGCCTGGCCCACTCCAAGCTGTGACCTGATCGAAATACAAAAACCAGTCGCGCCCGGAAATGGCGGCTATATTTCTCGTCCACGTCATACCTTTCCAGACTTGGTCACAAAACCGCAGCCATCGCCGTAGTGGCCGATGTCGCATAATCATGCTTCTCGTGACTTATCTTCTGTACTCAACCACACCGCACGGTTTGGCACACAACGTCTTGGTTGCATGCCGTGATGCGGTAGACAAAGGGGCGACCACGCCGCCACAGGGATAGTGAAGCGAACCGCCAAATCTGGCTGGCCCTGGTATCGTAGGAAGGACGCGGGTCGGCCCGCGGCCCGATCTGAGGGCGTGAATTCAGCACATTGTTTCAACCGTACCACTGAGTTTCATGGTTGAGGGGTTGCACGCTGAAGCAGACGACTGAAAGAAGACTGAGCGCTGTGTATCAAGCGGGTAGAGTGGGCGGGAGGTGGGTGGGCGAGATAAGAATTCCACATGACGATGACGTCTTATCAGCTCCTCGCTTGAACGATCTACGTGTAGATCTACGCGTACGTGCACATTATGTATGCCAGAGCAATAACCAGTGCGTGCACATTTACGCTCGGGCAAGTGGTGACTGCAGGGGCTGACGTGAAGAGAACAGAGGTGGAACAAGGGAGCAGGAGTCTGTCTGGAAGGAAAAGCTTGATCACGGTGAAGACGGTGAGCAAAGACAGGCTGTCTGCGAGACGCCCAGCCACATCCAGGCTGATCCAATACAATACAGCGAGTTTGGGCTGACGCCATCAACTGGCCCAGTGGCAGTGAACAGATACATTAATGGAACAGGAATGACAACGTGGGCTTTGGTGCTTGGTTCTTGGTGCTTGGTGCTTGCTTCGGAATGGCCCTTGTCTCTACCAGCTCGACATGCTGCTCATGTTCAAATACTGCGCCTTCTTGTAGTCGGGAGTCGGGGGCCGCTCATCCATAGCCTTGACAGCCGCAATAGGGGCAGCTGTGTCTGCGATAGTGGGGCTTTCTTCGCGGTGGACGGGTGTGCGTGTGCGCACAGGCGTGCGTGCGCCAGCGGGGTCGCCTGGTGTGAGCTGGGGGTTTTTTTGCGTGGGGGGGGGGGGGAAGAAGTAACCGCTGGAGATTACGCTCTTGTCGACTCACGCGGAGTGGCCTCGCCGCGAGTAAACGAGCTGTATGGGAACATTGTGATGATGTGAAGAATGTGGAGTAGTGGCGGCCAAGCTTCAGTTAGGCTATCATATACCGTTCCTCTGGCGGGCATGGATAAGCCATCAAAAAAGCTCGTGATCGGAAAAGGTCATGTGCAACTCTTGGTATTTGCTTTATCTGGCCACCTCTTGGGAACGCCAGCTCTCCACTGCATTCAACGTTGGCAGCAGCAGTTCAACTTATACAGTACAAACAAAGAGCGGTTGCGTATATCGCATGGCTATGCAAGACTTGTCGTATATCTTAACTTTTGTGTACAACTCGCTATCAACCGAGGGCTGAGCCCGGAGCGAAATCCCTGCTCCCTGTCTACTTGTTCTGCATATCCGCATTGTGGTGCTCCTTGTCGCCGACGTAGCTCTCAGCGTGGTTGGCATGGTACGTTGCCTGGATGCCCGGACGGTTGTCGGGGTCGTCGAGGAAGTCGATGCCGAGGTTGGAGAAGCGGCGGGGTCGGCCGGCCGCGAATTGGGCATCCATGATCTCGAAACTGCCCTTCATCTCGACTTCGGGCTGGCGGTTGGGGACTGGAGTTAGTGGGGATGAGAGGGTGAGCCGCCACTAAAGACTAACCTCCACGGGTGTTCATGGTTCGTTTGGTATTGATTGTGAGAGTGGCAAGTCGTTACTCCAACAGTCATAGCTTTTATACATATAGCCGACGCCGTGGTCACATGAGGGATCCAAGTCGGAGGTGGCCATTTAAGAGGAGATGTGTGCCTCTCACATGCTTCACATTCCACAGATGATTCTGATGGTGGCTGGTTGTCGTCCCATGAGCCACTGCGTGTGCACAATGGCGTCTTGATCACGGATCGTCACCTGCGATACTTATACCAGTGCGCTATGCAGTCGCCACCCTTTCATCTCTTCACAGCATCCGCCATCCTTTCATCTCATCTCGAGCATCCGCCACCCATCGCGATCATAAATCCAACCACCCATCTACACACCCACTACCGACACACCATGAGCTGTACGCCCCGGAATGTTTGCGCTGACATGGACCAGCGTGGCCGCCCGCATGGACCGACGACTTTGAATACGGGTTTGCGTTTGACCCGAGTGTGTGGGACGAGCCGACGATGGCGCCAGTGGCTGCGCCTGCGCCTGTGCCTCCCGCCGAACCACAGAGTGGGGACAAGTAGGATGTATCTGTCCAGAGGCTGGGGTTGGGTGCATTAATGGGCCAGCATCAGTCAAAGTCAGGCGCCCTCGCCGGTGGCTACGTCGCCCGACGTTAGGAGGGACCAAATAACCCGCCGATGAGTCTCACCGGGCAGTCTCTACGATGTATACATACAATATCTAAACTAACGGCTTAGCTAGCACCTCACCTTGGTAGCCTGCTGAGTGGGGATTCTGGCCTGTCACGAGCGTGCCAGCCACTGCCGGTGTTGTTCTTCTCGTAGTGTGCTCCTCCCTTTGTGTGGCACGTTGGCCTTGGCCACGCCAGCACCATGAAAACCGGTATTCTTATCGGCAATCAAGCATCTCCCATCGTCGAGGTGCCAACAACGCAGTATCCGTACACGCTAGCGACCACGTCCCGGTCTCGCCAAACTGACCAAGGAAGTTTGGGAGGCGAGATCGGAGAAGTCGAACATGACAGCAGAGATGGTTGTTGTCATTAGCGCGAATCCATGCCGTGCGTGGGTGAGTGCAGAGCCAGTGGTTCTGGGAGGTGGCCGCCGACTAGGAATCGAATGAGAACGTGATGGCGACCGACTCTTTGCAGTCTAAGCGGGCCCCAAGTGATCACGAGAGATATTATGTTGGCGAGGATCCTCCGGCCAGCGACGCCAATCAATCGCCGTTCTCTACCTGAGAATGACGTCACGAAGCAGATTGTCGGTACACCCAATTCGAGGCTGGTGGTAGTGCTCGGGTCAAAGAGTCGATCGGGATGTTAGTTGAGCCTGAGCCTGGGTCAAGATAAACTCAGCTCAACAGCGCCAGAGATCGCACTCGGCTGACGGACACTCATGGCGACTGTCTGTCAAGGGGATCGTCACATTAGATGAGACTGGGTGTGAGATTGGGCAGTTAGTATGTAATCCGTCGTCCCCGATCAGGCCACGGCAGAGAACACCAAGATATGGCACCCGAAACTCACAGTAGCATCGGCGAAGTGGCGGAGTGGTTAACGCGATTGACTAGAACTTGCTGATCAATTTCCTTCGGGAGCGCCCGTTCGAATCGGGTCTTCGTCGTTTTGCTGGCTGGGTGGTATGTGGGGTGGTGTTGCAGGCACGGACTATTCTCTGTTTTATAAATCTCCGTCCACCAAAGGTCTCCGTCTGCGCCGGCTGATATGCACAGAATCTCGTGGAGATGCACCTGCCCACGTCGTGCGTGCAGGCTGTCGGAGCGAGCCTGAGCCCAAGAGTAACCGGGGGAGGCGTCGTAAATGGAGAACAAAAGCCTTTTGGGCCTCGCAACACTGCGTCCCTGAAAGTCCAAACTGAAAGGCACAAGATGGTATGAACCGTTGATCCAGCAACGGAGGCGGCAGATAATCTCGTACGCGATGGAAACAGTCATCAGTCATCAGTTATGAGTTGATCAGACATGTTAGGAAGGTAGAAGGTAGTTCAGAGGTTGTTTGTGCATGTATTGTTAAAGGGCCCAACCCAAGTCCAAGTCCAAGTCCAAGCGCAAGGGGCGTGGCGTGGGGCGCCGCGCCACCGCCCATTGTTCTGTCTTTGGTTCCTTTGTCGTCGACTCCCAGCCCCAGCCTCCCCAATGATGGTCCAAGCGGCCACGAGATACACGCCCCGCCCTCCCCTTTCTTTGCTCCTCGGGTGAGGACGGCACAAACCATCTCTTGACTCTGCCCACTCTCCCAGTCAGCAAACCCTAGCCAGCATGTTCGTCACTCGCGCTGCCCGCCCCACCCTTGCCGCCGCTCGCTCTGCGCGCGCCGTCCGCTTTGCGCACTTTGAGAACGTGACCGACCAGTGAGTTGGGTTGGGGAGGGGAGGGGAGGGGAGGGGAGGGGGAATTTGGGTGGGGTGAAGACTGGGTCTTGGTCTAGTGATGCGGCAGCTGGCAGTTTCTCAACCATGGATAGGCTAACAACAGGACCATCCCCGGCGGCTCGAAGAAGACGACCGGGTTCGCTCTTCGCATGATTGTCTTTGGCCTCGTCGGCGCTGGCCTTCCCTTCGGTGAGTGGTCGGGTGGGTACGCTGACAACTAGCCGCTGCCAAGTTCCAGATGGCCAAGGCTGGCGGTGAGCCTTAGATGAACGAAAGCAGTATATGAATCGGTATCGCTGTCGGGGACGTGATGCGGTGCGGTTCGTCAGCTGTCGGCTGAAAGGTGGACTTTGCGCGTGTCGCTTCATGGCTACTTGGCGGTGCTGGTGATCAAAGACCGTTGAGACGACGTGGCGAGTCCTCGGCCGGTTATTGGTCGCTGTCAGTGCGCTATAGTCTGGTCAACCAAAACCTCGTCAATGGTGCTTCCGTCTCCTCAGTTGTTCAGTATGCGCGATACAGCCATCCAGACAACGATAACGCATACATCCCACCATCCCATCATCCAGTCATGTCGCGCTTCCGTCCACGGAGACGCACTGCCGTCAGCTACCACTCTTCCTCCCTCCGCAAATCCCACTCACCCTCCTTGAGCTTTGTCTCGATTGGCTTCCACTTCTTCTCCCCCAGCCCGGCGCCATATGCCTCGAGAACGCCCGCATACAGCCCCTCGCTCGCGGGGTGGGTGCTGACAAAAGCGCGCTCGAGGACATAGAGATCAACAGCGTAGTTCTCGGGCAGTGTGGCTTGCGAGGCGAGGCCAAAGTCGATAAGCACCTGGTGTCAGCTCTCTCTTTCTCTCCACTTACAATCTCATAAGGGGCGACTCCGTTCGGCGTCATCCGCACCATCATATTCGACGTGGTGAGGTCACCGTGGATAATACCCGTGTGGTGCAAACGCGCAAGCGCAGCCCCAACCGCAGTCATGAGTGCCGGAACACCGCCATGTGCTTGGAGCGCCGCGAGCCCTTCGCTCTCGACTACGGACTCTTGCTGTTCCTGCCCTGGAGTCTCGGTACCGTCGCGCTCAATCTCGTCATTCGCTCCAACTTCAACCTCGCCCTCAGCCCCACCGCCAAGCACCTCGCGTACACTCCACCCATCGATGCGCTCCAGTGCAAGTGTGCCTCCAGGCTCGTCGACCCAGAGAACGTTTGGGACGGTGACGCCAGCCCTGGAACAGCGGGAGAGGGCGCGCGCTTCGAATTGAAGACGCGTCTTGGTTAACGACGCGTCCAAGGCGGGGTGGCGGTAGGTTTTGGGGAAGCGGTATTTGAGGATCGCGGGGGTTGCGGCGGGGGTAGAGGAAGACGAAGGGGTCGAGGAGGGTGGCCAGTATACTGATGGTGAAGGGAGGAGTGCGTCGAGAGCGTAGACGCGCTGATGTTAGTGGTTAGGATAGAGGGAGGAAACTCACCGCCTCAGCACCCTGCTTGAGAAGCGTCGCCGTGTCGATTAGGCGTAGAGAGGGGGCGCGGTACTCGTAGGTCATGGTGTTGGTGTTGGTGTTGGTGGTGTTGAGTCGTGAGGCGAGGTGGACTGAGCGTCATGACTTTGAAATCTAGAGACGTCGGAGTCGATGTCATCTCCGCAGGAAACGGGGTTGACAGCGTGGGGCAGAACGAGGTTTTTGGGATATTCCGACCGGCCGAGGACCGGGCTATCTATCCATATCTCCCGATCCCGCAACTTTCCAATCTTCACTGTTCTTTGTCTCCCCTCTACCCACCACACCATGCCGTCCCGCCTCAGCTTCTCTCCGCCCATTCTCAACGCCGCTTGTCCATGGGCAACGGACCTCACCTTCCTCCGACCCCTCTACGCCTCCCCTTCAACGGGCGCAATCACGACCCGCACCTCCCTCATCGAGGGGTATCCGCACGATGATGCAGTCAACACATTCCTATTCTTCGACTCTGGCGCACAAGACTCGACCTCTTCTGCTCCCGCATCCTTCCCATCATCCGACTATAGCCGGACATCCTCGCTCAACAGTTTCGGCCTGAGTCCTATCAAGCTCGCAGGATACCTTGACATGATTCGGACGCTGGCAAAGGAGAACCCGCGTTCTTCCAAGCCCATCATCGTATCCGTCACTGGCACGCCGGAGAGCTGCGCAAAGGCTATTGAGTTGGTCGAAGGGGTGGCGCGCGAGGTTTCTATCCCCCTCGCGGTGGAACTGAACCTCTCATGCCCCAACGTTCCAGGCCACCCACCCCCTGCGTATTACGCCGACGAGCTGCGGGGTTTCCTCGCTGCCATCCCAGCTACTTGCAGCGTTCCCGTCGGTCTTAAAACGCCTCCATACACCCACGGGGACCAGTTCAACATGCTGGTCGACGCGCTGGCTGAGAGCGGACGCGTGTCTTTCCTCACGAGCACCAACACCCTCGGAAACTGCGTGGTGATGGCGGAGGAGAATGGCGAGCCAAGCCCCGTCCTCCCTAGCGAGGGCGGTTTCGGTGGCATGGCTGGACCAGCGATCCACCCGCTTTCGCTGGGCAACGTTGCGTCGCTGCGCACCCTCCTTGACCAGCGGGGACTCGACATCGACATCATCGGTGTCGGCGGCGTATCTGACGGCCAGGGCTACCGGCGCATGCGCAAGGCAGGCGCCAAGTACATCGCGGTTGCCACGGCGCTGGGGAAGCAGGGACCAGCCGTCTTCGACCGGATAGTCACCAGTATCGAGCGCCAGGCCAAGTTGTAGTCACAAGCAATCAGAGTTGATGATATGCATATGGATGTTGTGAGATGCCAGGCCCCTGGAGTTTCTACCGTTGATGTCCTTAACCTACGCCTACGCCAACGACGCGCCGTTCCCGTTACCGTTTCCATTCATGTTGCCGCTGAACTCGAGCCCCTTGCGCAATACCCAGTCAAAACCCATCTTGCCCGTCTCGGCGTTGGACTTGAACCGGTCCACGCTAGCCTTCTCGATTCGTCTTGCGATCATTCGCGTAGGGAAGGCCGAGTGCATCAGCGCGTGCTGCCTGAACAGTGTCGACGGCGCCGTTCCGCCTTGTTCGCGCGGGAAGGGAGTGTACGTGATGTACTCGAGGACGTTGCTGGTGTCAGCTGGGCGCGTCCTAAAGGCATTGGTTGGGTGATTACCCATGCGGGATCAACAAGAATTTCGCCACCGCGCGATTGGGATTCAAGCGATTGAACACGTCATGCACCTCAAGGCTTGCAGTCTTCGGGCCACTCGGCCCATAGGAGAACCCCACACTCACATGTACTGCGCGAGGTCGAGATTCATGGACATCATGGTCGCCTGGTCCTTTGCCGGGTCGATAAAGATGACTTCGCGGACGTATGTTGTCTGAGGTAGGGAGAAGAGCTGGTGTGAGCTGTGCTACGCTGTGCTGAGGACAAGTTGGCAGCGCACGTTGGGAAGAGGAGAAGAGCGGAGCGAAAAAGGTGGGGATGAGAAGGAGGGTGCAGACCATGGTGACAGTCGTTCGACGGAGCGCCGCCATCTTTCCACATGACGAGGTCTCCCCCCGACTCTAGTTCACCGCTTCTCGCCGTGATCTTATCATCTCTCTCGCCCTTTCCCCCGCCACCCACCTTTGTGATCCACTTCGGGGCACCTTGCTTGATCCCCAGAATCCGTTCACTCCTCACGACGCCCGTATCCGGATCCATAGTCCGCGATATCGTGTCCACTGAAAACACCTGTGGACTCTGCGGGTTCGGATACTTGCGCATGAGCCACAGCAGGGTGTGTGCGGCCGGATAACTGGGTCAGCGGGTTCGACAAGGACGCACTCATAGACAATCTCTTTCTCGTACACCTGAGGCATCTTGAGTAATGGTTAGGAGGGTATTGGCATTGCTCGCTGGGATATCTGTACGGGATGGCGAGGTCGACTTGCAGGTCGTCATCTGACGTTGACGCGGTCATGGAGATATCTCCGTGTTGTAAGACACGTGTTAAAGTGGGTCACCGAGATAGGTTGAATAGGAGGGGGTCAAATAATGGGATGGGCACCGGAGTAATCTCGGGCCGAGCTCGGTGTCCAAGGATCAAGGAACGGACTTACCCGCATTGCTCACCCGCGAGCGTCTCAGAGCTAGCTCCTCAGCACCGAATAAGCTGTGAACTGGTAGAGCGGTTCACATACGTTGGACGGAGCAGCACATTCCGTACCTCGGGTCGGACGTATCGCATCTATCGGTAGTACGCTCCTGCAGTCAGCTGATCAGTTGACGACGATATCCGGTGCTCTTTCCAGAGTTATTTCAATCGGTTTCATGTGGTACACTCGACAGGCATCGGAACGCAGCTTGCAGCGTGGAATTAATTCATTGGATCGCAGTGCGTATGAAGTTTACCCGTTCAGCCAGACGTGTGAGCGCTCATGGGAACAGGCACTATCCAGTATTGGTTCAGCAACTCCGGGCTTGCCTCCGTTCCGGGGGTAGGCCGATGAGGGTTAGTGTTGGTCCGGGCCAAAAGAGGTTGAAGGGCCAGCGGCACGGTGGGATTGGAATATCGCTGGCGGAGCGGATTTGATTTGGGGATTGGCACATTGGGCGGGAAGAGCTCCACGCTGCACGAATACCATCGCTGCCGCTACCAGTAGTGCAGAGCACGCTCAAAGATGCGGGAGTGATCTCGGGAACAGGACACGGTAAAGAGGTCGCCGAGGGGGATCGCGGGGCGCGATTGGCGCACATGACGGATTTTGGCGGCGATGCACGGTCGGCGCTGCGATCGACAAGTGCAGTGATGAAGTGACGTGTCGGTGTTAGTGACCCAATGACACTCACGGGGTGAGCGGGGCTTGTTCCCCGCTGGTAGCTACCCGTTTCCCCATGGGAAACCCCGCGGGGTAGGAATCGCCATTCCAATCACATGTCTGCATGCATGACGGGGTCGAGGGCATGTACAATTAATGGAGACTTAGACGAGTGGAGTGGGGGCTGGATGCAAATCGGAAGAGGACCGGCAAATATGATTACCGCTCCAAAGACTCTTCACATGCCGTTAACTTTGATTACAACGTGGTTTGAAAGGCTAATAAACTCAAAAACAAGCACGCGCCAACGCCGACGCGGTTGAGAGTCAGAATTAGAATCAGGGTGACAAAATGAGCGGAGTTATCCCGCTTCGGCTGTTTCGTTCATCCCCTTCCCCCCTTCCCCACATTCTCCAGCTTCCAGTTCAATCTTGATCCCAGTTGCCGAGTTGGTCCACTTGTCATTCGTCTTGGACGTCTTCCTGGTTCGACTTATCGACATATATAAACCCCAGCAGCAAACATGTCTTCGGCATCCAACGACAACATGACCAAGAACATTGCTACTCCTCCCAACGGCTCGAATGCCAGGCCCAAGCTCCAAGCTACGCCGGCCAACGAGCGCGCCGAGGCTTGGCTCGAGGCGTTCGATGCCGCCCTCCGCAACAGGGATATTGCTGGCGCAGCGTCCCTCTTCGCGACCGACTCGTACTGGCGCGACCTCGTCTCGTTTACATGGAACCTCGCGACCGTCGAGGGTCCAGCGGGCGTCACCGACATGCTGGAGAACAACCTCGAGCGCACCGCTCCGTCGGGTTGGTATCTCACCGAAGATGCTAACGAGGCGGACGGCGTGACTACCGCGTGGTTCAACTTTGAGACAGCGACAGGACGCGGGTGGGGTCTGGTCCGCCTTCGCGACGAGGGCGGCAACACCAAGGCTTGGACGCTTATTACCGCCCTCACTGAGATCAAGGATCACGAGGAGCCGCGTGGATTCCGCCGTGCAAAGGGCGCAGAGCACGGGATCGTCAAGGACCGTGTGACGTGGAAGGAGAAGCGCGAGGCCGAGCAGAAGAACCTCGGCGTAACGGACCAGCCTTACGTCCTCGTCCTCGGTGGTGGCCAGGGTGGTATCGCTCTCGGTGCGCGCCTCCGCCAGCTTGGTGTGCCCTCCCTCGTCATCGACAAGGCTAAGCGCCCCGGTGACCAGTGGCGTGGACGTTACAAGTCGCTGTGCCTCCACGACCCCGTGTGGTACGACCACCTGCCCTACCTCAAGTTCCCGGACAACTGGCCCGTCTTCACGCCAAAGGACAAGATTGCCGACTGGCTCGAGATGTACACGTCCATCATGGAGGTGCCGTACTGGACCTCGACCGAGGCCAAGAAGGCAACTTACGACAAGAACAAGGAGGAGTGGGAGGTTGAGATCGTCCGCGACGGCAAGCCCCTCACCCTCAGGCCCAAGCACCTCGTCCTCGCGACCGGCATGTCGGGCAAGATGAACTACCCCAAGTTCCCTGGCCAGGAGGTCTTCAAGGGCGAGCAGCAGCACTCGTCCCAGCACCCTGGTCCAGATGCGTACAAGGGCAAGAACGTTGTTGTTGTCGGGTCAAACAACTCAGCGTTTGACATCTGCGGTGCGCTGTACGAGGGCGACGTCGGCTCGGTCACCATGATCCAGCGCTCGTCAACCCACATTGTCAAGTCGGAGACGCTTATGGACATTGCGCTCCGTCCTCTCTACTCTGAGGAGGCAGTTGCGAACGGCGTGACGACCGAGAAGGCCGACCTCATCTTCGCCTCGATGCCCTACCGGATCATGCACGAGTTCCAGATCCCGACCTACACCAAGATTGCCGAGGTCGACGCTGTATACTACAAGAAGCTCGCGGACGCCGGCTTTGACCTCGACTTTGGCGAGGACGGCTCGGGTCTCTTTATGAAGTACCTCCGCCGCGGGTCGGGTTACTACATTGACGTCGGGGCGGCCGAGCTTGTTGCCGATGGCAAGGTCAAGCTCGCGCACGGCAACGTCGAGCGCCTGACTGAAAACTCGGTCATTCTCAAGGACGGCACTGAGCTCCCAGCCGACCTGGTGGTGTACGCGACCGGGTACGGCTCGATGAACGGGTGGGCTGCCGACCTCATCTCCAAGGAGGTCGCCGACAAGGTTGGCAAGGTGTGGGGTCTCGGCTCCAACACCATCCGTGACCCTGGACCTTGGGAGGGCGAGCAGCGTAACATGTGGAAGCCTACGCAGCAGGAAAACCTCTGGTTCCACGGCGGAAATCTTCACCAGTCGCGTCATTACTCGCTCTACCTCTCGCTCCAACTCAAGGCGCGCTACGAGGGCCTCGACACCCCCGTTTACCGTCTCCAGGAGGTCCACCACACGTCGTAGGAGTAGTGTACTAGTCAGCAGTGTTTGCATAGCAAAAGGCAGTAGCCATTGGTTTTCATGATGTATCCGTTGTTTCTCGTCTTGTTGACGCTGAGTGGTTTGCTCATCATGCCGTGGGGGACGCGGCAGGATCCACACGAAGCCGGTCTTTGCGATGAGTATTGTTCCGCAGACATTGTCCCGGCCAAGTTGTGCAGCAGTGCCGGGCCCAACGCCAAGCAGCTCGCCGGGCTCAAGGGACGGTCAACTGCGCTCCGAGATGGCACCGGCCGAGACGGGCGGGTGAGTGTGGGGGAATGTGAATGTGGGGGATGACCTGTTCCCAGACCGAGATTATGAGACATAGCAGTCGGCATTCGGCTATTCGTGCCCACCCGCCCCTGCCACCGACAGCTGGATCAGTGACATGACGTGGTGTTCATCAATTATCTCTTACCACAATCTCCTCAACACACCACCTGACAGCATCATGAGCCAGCGCGTCGCCATTGTCACTGGGGCTGGGAGTGGGTTCGGTGCGGCCATTGCGCGCCGGTTCGCCAAGGATGGTGTGGCTGTTGTCGTGTGTGATATTGTAAGTGTACAAAGCGGGGTTGAGAGCTGAGTCTAGAACGACGTTGGAGGACAGGAGGTCACGGACGACATCAACGCCAAGGGCGGCAAGGCGATCTATATCAACTGTGAGACGCATCCGTCACCTCTCTCTCTCCCCCTAACCCCAGGCGACGTGTCCAAGCGCGAGCCGTGGGTGAAGATGCTTGCCGAGACGAAGAAGCAGCTCGGCGGCGTCAACTTTGTCATCAACAACGCCGGGGCGACATACAAGAACAAGCCTGTGCTGGAGACGACTGAACGCGACTTTGATCTGTGCTTTGACGTCAACATGAAGAGCGTGTTCCACAGTGTTCACGTGATGATTCCGGCCCTCCGCGAGACGCGCGCCGGTGGCGGTCCAGCGGCGATCGTCAATGTCGCTAGCACGGCCGGGATTATGGGCCGTCCGGGACTGACGTGGTATGCGGCTAGTAAGGCGGCTTGTATTAGCTGCACCAAGAACCTGGCGATTGAGTTTGGGCCAGAGCAGATTCGGTTTAATGCGATTTGCCCGGTTTTCGGGAACACGGGACTCAAGCAAATGTTTATGGGCGAGACGACGGAGGATATGTTCATCAAGAGCATTCCACTTGGGCGGTGCTCGGAGCCGGAGGGTGAGTGGAGAGGGAGTCAAAGACACGGTCTAGGCATCTGACACCAGATATCGCCAACTCGACCGTCTTCCTGTGTTCGGACGAGGCATCGTTCCTCACCGGCGTCGCACTTCCTGTCGACGGCGGCCGTCTCGCCTAAACGCTCAACGCTAGAGGCAAGCGGAAGCGTGGGGCTAAGCTAACAAGTAACGAGTAGATGTACAGTATCGATGCAATAGTGTTCCGAGTAAGGGCTATGCTATCCTTGGCGCTATCAGAATGTAATGCATACACGGCTACCAGCCGAAAGTGGAACTGGAACTGAGCTGAACTCTAGATCGGCTTGAGCCCGACAACCTTGCGCAACTGTTCGAGCAGCATCAAGCTGATGACCGTGTGTGGCCACAGCCGGATCCAGCACCCAAAGAAACCCTTGTACAGTGCCAGAGGGCCCTCGTAGCGTAGGAGCTGGTACGCGCAGTCTGCTGAGCCCTTGAACCGCCCCGCCGAGTCGTTCATCACGCGCACTTTGATCGTATCGATCGGGGCCGAGGTGACCGAACACATGAAACCGGCAAAGCCGGAACAGAGGAGGTGCGTCGTTATCCCCTCTGGAAAGTGTTGGGAGTAATGGGATCGGACAAAGTGCTTGGCGACATCGTATGAGCCGAGCTGGGACGATGTGAGGACGCCAGCGCTGGGGTCAGTCTCAAGCGGCACTCTGACTCACCGAAGAATCGTCGGTACCACGGCCTTGTAGAAGCCCGCCACACCGGCCTCATGCCAGATGGCCCGCGCATGCCCCGCGAGACCCAGCTGCGCTCCCCCAACCGCCTGCAAGCGCACCTTGAGCAGATCGGCCGGGTTAGCAATCGCACTTCCCAACATGCCGGAAAGTAGACCAGCTCCGAGCTTGACGCTGACGTCTTGAGCGTCGAGAGAGGGCGCGACGTCGAGGATGACATTCTTCATCCCGTCATATGCACCCATACGGATACCCGAGCTGGCATCAGTAATGGACAGCAAAGTCTACTCACTAGCTCATCTCGCGAAGGATGGATGCGCTCACTCCGTTCCAGAGACTGAACACGCCTTCCTGACGCACCATGCCGACCAGAGTGTGGAAGAAGCCGGGGGAGAAACCAGAACCCTGCTTTACAAACAACTGTTGGCGGACCTTGACCAGGTCCGCCGGGTTCGTCACACATGCAGATGTAGAGTTGGACACGCCTGGTGTCAGCTCGGGTTATCAGGCTTGTCGACGGTGTGTCAGTGTGTCACCCCATGTTCTGTAAAGGCCTGTGCGGCCTCCAGTCCAACGCATGACGCCCCACGTCTCTCCGTCCTCCACCACGTCAGTCACCCCCGTGACTGCCTCAGCCACTCACCCGCCAACAACATCTTTAACCCAACCTCCTGCGCCGGATGCAATCTCTCCTCGAGACCATCGTGGCTGTGGGGATGGAGTTTGGCCTCGATATCGTGCGCCGTCTCCACAAGCGCCTGGTCTTCGGGCACGAGAGTGTTGGGAGCCCCGGGCATTCGGGAAGTCATAGCGAGGAACTGGCAGACGGCGGGGGGGAGGGTCCTATTCCTGGTCCGAGGTTTCCGTCCGAGCGTAGTCTGAGCGCCGTGCGTCCGAGTCCGAGCCCTCCTGAGTAACGAGTGACGAGTAACGAGAAAAGCGCGTAGCAGTCTAAGACGGAGCTTGGACCGGCTCTTGTCCGAGTCGGGTATTTCATTCGGCTACCTCCGATCCGATCTCCCCACACTCCACACTCCACCTCCACATCCCCAGCCAGCAGCCAGGCTGAGACAGAATGGCACAGCGTTACTCAACCCTGTCTGCATCCGCTCGCACTGGGCTCACTCTAGCACGCCTGAGCGCCGTTATCAGTTGGCACGTGCAAGTCGACTGGCCCAAGCTGGAACGGGGATGTGGGATACTTATGCGCAGTTGTTTGGTGCCAGCGAGCGATCGAGCCAAGCAAACCGTCCCAAAAGGAGCTGCATTGCCGTACGTAGGCCTTGACTCAGTTACTGCGCCTGATGGCGTGAACCGCAGCCCAGCGTCGGTCTGTGATCCCAAATCCAACATGTTCAACACCACCCAAGTTGCGCGGCGCAGTAACTACGCTTCTTGCGCGATCCCCGCCAATGAGAGGCTAGATGAGAGTGAGACTGATACATGAGGATGGGGGAATGGAAATGGAAATGCAACCAGTGCTCGGCTAGGTCGGTTCCATGGTGTTCCATCACCTGAATAGCAGTTGCACAGTGCATGCAGGGGATTGAGCAAAACTCAGCTGGCCGGGGATACTTGAAGAGCATCCAGACAGACTTGTTGATCATCTTATCCTCTCGAATGTCGAGATGTTGCGTTTCATCTTCACTAGCAGGCACGACGAGGTATCCCACGACACCGGTAGTACCTCTTTTCAACCAATCCCTAGTCTCGCCGCAGTATACCGCCATCTCGAGCGATTCCGGACCTAGAACGTAGACACGGCGCTAGGCTATGGTTCCACCCCAGCTAGCCAACTACAGAGCGCAATAAACACTTGTGGAGTTGGGCGATTGTCAACACGAAATGATGACCGACACCGATCCATCGGCCATGCGGTCATCGGTAATCGGCCATCGGGGGCGATTGTTTGTGGGACCACGTCGATCCTCATCCACTACTTTACCCGCTACTCGTCTTGTCTCACTTGCACTCAACTCCTCTAAAAACCCCTCATGTCTTGACTCTCGCAGTTATTCCCCTAATGACAGGCCGCGGTCGCTGTTTGCTGTGCAGTCTAGAGGCGGCGATACCAACCCCGGGCTAGCGCTCGCGCTCACAATGATTCCCCCCCGGACCAACGACCAACGTTACACAAGGAAGGATATGACATACATGATTACTGATACAACGACTCTAATGCCTATAATCTCGTCTAATCCTCGGCTGGCCCTTCGCATGCCGTGTCGCTTCCGGAAGAAATGCACTGTTCCAAATAGGGCCTGAGCTGGCCCCGCTCCACCAGAAGGGAGAGCATGGCCTCAAGCGTCTCTCCCGCCTGACGCTGCTCAACGAGGCCTACCAATGGCGCAATAACTGGGCGGTAATGGAGATGTGTTGCCTTCCAGATCGCAGCTGCTGCCGCGCTCTGTCCGAGCACGCCGCTGCTCCCGAGGACCAAGTGCAGTGCCTCGCTTCGAGATGGATGGAACTTGTGCAGCGTCTTCTTGCCGTCCATCCCGAATGCTGTGTATGTCGCGGCGTGCACCAGGCGCGTCTCGGCCTCCATGAACCGCCTCATACCGTACACCTCACCAACGTTGGGCGTCGGCTCGGTGCCGAAGGAGAGGGAGGCACCGAGACGGCGCGCGTACCCCATGGCCAAGACGGTAAGGTAGTCTGTCGTGCCGGTAGGTGCTGACGGGGTCGCCACGAGCGGGTCGAGGAGGTACCTCCCTTCGCCGACGCGGAGGAGGCCGACAATGCCGTTGGGAAGGCCGGTTGAGTCGGTGGTGTACAAGACAGTTGAGAGGTTAGGAAGGGCGAAGAGGCGTAGCTTGGTGCTGTACGGTGCGCCATCACGTTCTTCCTTGACAGCATACACAGTTTCGTATGCCTCCTGGAGCTGCGACTCGAGCTCGGCGTTCCGTCCTTCAACTGGTCGGTAGATCTGCACAGGTGCCTCGCGCGCGAGCTTCTTCACAACAAGGGCCTGCCTGCGACCACGTGTGCCGTCAAGGACGGGGTTGCTGGCTGGCTCGACGATCTGCTCGACCGCAAATTGTACAGTCGCCCAGCCTGTGACTTGGGCAACCTTGGCCGTGGCAGAGCGCGCCGCGACGAACGCGACCCCCCAACCCCGCGCTCTGCAAAACGCGTGGAAGTCGGCTACCGCGCTGGGAAGGCGAGCAGGATGACAGACGGGGTCACCAAAGGCGACAGCTACGCGCAAGCTGCGCACGACCTTGAAGCTGATTGCGACATCGAGTGCGGGAGAGAGGAATATCCGGTACGAGGGGTCGGTCAAGGTGATACTCCATGCGCCGTAGTCGGCGACGAGGGTCTCAACTACAGCCACAGCTGGTGCGTGTGACAGATCGTACGTGAAGATGGGGAGTGTACGGCCGTAGCGGCATTCGGATGGGACTGTGAAACGGGACGAGTCTATTTGGGTCGTTGCAGATTGTGACGGTCCCTGTGCGGAAGTGCCGATGTCCCCAAGCGTCACTTCCCACGGTTGCTGTTTTCGCTCGACGGCAGCAGCCTCGGCCTTGCGCTTGGCCCTGTTGAGGTCACGGCGAGCCTGGCGCTTTGCTGCTTTGGCACTCGCTTTGTCGGCCTTGGCTACCTTTGTGGGGGCGTCGCCGTCCAGCGTGACCGAGCCCGAGGTGCTGGTGTCGAGGCTGGGGACCTTGGAAGGGACCTTCTCTAGCGGATTGCAATCGATAATCTTGATAATCTTGAGAGGTCCGACGAGGGTCGTTGCCGAGTCACCACTCGGCGCCAGGTAGAGATGGAATGGTTCATCAATCGAGGCGGGCGTGAGGTGGTTGGGCGACGGGGGTTCGAGAGCGTGCATCTGTTCCAGATGTACCGGTGGTAGGGAGATTGTGAGCGCGACCATGGAGGATGAGTGTTGATGAAAAGGTAAGAGGGAAGAGTGGTGGTGCTAAGTTTAGAGAAAGTGATGGGAGATGGTAACCAATCCAAACAAAGGCGAGAGAGAGGGGAACTAGAGCGTCATGGCCTATACTTGGTGTGACATTGTCTGCGTTTTGTGCAATGAGATAGGACCCGTTGATTGATCGTGGGAGCTTGAGCTATTGCTGGGGGAGCGTCATACTGGCAGTGTTCTCCATGAGGTGCCTGCTGGACACGCTGGGTCTGCTCGGTTACCCAACTTAGTCCTAGTTTGTATTCTGGTTGGCTACCGTTTGCATGTGAGATGGTCTAGCCAGCTTTACTGTGGCTCTAAGCGATGGATCATCATCTGACACAGTTACCGACTGCGGAAGAATGGCGGCGTGATGCTGTGCCTTCCGGCTCCGTTAGTTTGCGTACGGGATGAGGGAGCATGCGAGGCTGATGGCAAAGGGTGAGACAGATGCGACCGGTTCCGTTCCATACGTCCTCGACGCCACCCCATGTCGGGTTGTCGCCACTCCGCATGGTGGTTCCGGCAGTCATCTTGGGGAAGACACATCGACCTCCCTGTCCGTCCTTGATCATTGAGCGTGTCCGCATGTCCGTATTTGTGTATCTGTGTGTCTGTGGCCTCGATCCAGGGAAGTGTGGGGCCAGTCGGCTGCGGGGCCTGGGGCCTAGAACCACCCCCGTGCTCGGGGAATAAAGGTACAGTGAAGATCTTTAGTTCCTAAGAGTATAAAGTGGAGCTAATTCGGGTTTACAAATTCAAAAGGTTTAAGGGTTTCACAGGTATTTTCAGTCAAAAGGATGGATTCGGGGCGAGCACGTTTGTTGTTACAAGGTACCACATTCCTTCCGCAGTTGAAACCGCAGTCAACCCGCAGTCTAGTTCTCAGGTCGCACCCAAATAGCGCAGTTCAATGATAGCCACCCCGCATCGACCGCATCGACGTAGCAAGTCGATTAGGAAAAGCGATGCTAGGAAACTAAGGATAAGGAACATGTTGCCAGGCGGCGGTGAAAGGGACGGCTTATGACGACAAATGCGGTGTTGGATCTGCCAAACTGCCACACGCGAACGCAGCTTCTTTTGGGACCATCTCTGGACAACCAGTTGTCTTTCTGTGAGATATTTCTGGCCAAGAAAGGCCGCAGCGTGATTTTCAAAGCATGAGCTATCAGCTATCAGCTATCAGGTGTCCATCTGATGCGAGCGGGAGATCGGGAGAGAGGGTGTGCGTATATTGTCTAGCTTGTTCACCCAGATGAGCAGCCGAATTACCACAAAATAGCTAAACACCTCAAACCCCTGCTCCCGATGCATCTGCTGTCCCTTGTCATCGGTCTGTGACTTTGTCTCCAGGCGCCAATCACTTGAAAAAATATACAAAACACCTGACGGTGACGCTACTTGAAGAAGGACACTAGAGAAACGCCCCACCGTCATGCGCTTTCGACTGTGTTCGTTGGTTGGGCCAAAGGCCTACCTTGGTTGCGGGCCACAATTATGTCTTGGTGGGCTGAAAGTGGGGCCACTGGTGTCCTCATCAATTGGCAGTGCTGCACTTGATTTGATTAGGTCACCACAGTCGCCTTCCTTCCTCGCCCCGTCACCAATGCGAACCACTGCTACCTAGTCGATTTATCTCACTCTTTCATTCCCTCACTCTCGTACACTCTCATCCAGTCCCCTATCCCATCTTCTCCACACTCACCCCCTTGTCCAGCCTTATTCCTTCCCTCGTTGACTTGTCGTTCACTCCTCCAACTGAGCGCTCCCCTCTCCAGCTTGCGACGGCCACATGGACAACGACAATGCTTGGTACCCCTTCAACAGCCGCCCCCCAAATCATTGAACAGGACATTCCTCCCGAGCGCGCTCACAAGCATTCGAGCTGACTCTTCTCGACCCCGAGTGGTATCCCATGATGTTTGTGCCCAGACCCATCGCACCTCCCTCTCTCAATTACCTACCCCAGACAACGATGACCAATCCTTACGTCCCCATCGTTCCTGGATCCAATCTTCCCTCTAGCTCTGAGCCCGTCCAGGTTACAATTGATCAGCATGGGCCGTCAATTCCTCAGCGTAAGCTCGACCTCTTTCAAGCGTTGCCAGGCTCCACAAAGCCCCACAACCCCGTCCTACACTTGGTCCAATTATCTACCCAGATACTGTGACTGGGCAGACCATATGTTTGCTCAACTTGAGAATGAGCCGACAGTCGCTCAGGTTCCACACTCTGTGGCCCATTCTGTACCACCTGCTTTCCAACCTGCGCTTCCAATCTCGAACGTCGATTCACCTCTTCCTTTTGCCACCACAAGCCCCAGCTACCGAGGTCTAGGAATCAGTAACGAACAGCTCAACCAGCCCGAATGTTCTCACAAATACAGCCCAACGCTCCGTCCACCTATACTTTCCCAAGATTTTGAAAGATCCTCGGTGCCCTCCACCACGAACGGTTTCTCTCACGAATTCGACAAGATGGCAAGGTTTCCTGTGACGTTGAGTCGCTCGGCTCAGGGGAATACCAACATTTGCGCTGAGCAAGTTAGCACGGCTCAAGCGACCACTTCCAACACTTCTCTGAGTACTGACCTAAGCACTCCGCTGGTCACGCAGGGAACCACCCAAGTCCCTCAACATGTTTATTCCCCTGACTTTCCAACGATTCGGCACTCTGACAAACCTTGTCAACCTCAGGGGGCCCATCTTCCCTCTGACAATTCATACCTTCGAATCCCAACTCTTAGGTACCTTGGGAGCTCAAGAGTTCTCTCTTTTAGATCCTGATCGTATTAGCGACATTGGAGTTTCAGGTGCTGTGACTTCCCAAACGCCAGGTGATCCTCAACAATTCAATTACATGGACAACACCTCTCATTCGGCAATTCAGGAAAAACCCCATCACTTTTCGCGAAACCCAAGAGCTTGCACACGTCCCCTTCTTCCACAAGAATTCTGGTGGTATATACGAGTCAGTAGTCACCTTGGCTTTGTTGGCCACTGGCCGGAGATACCTTGTGAGAGGTGTGCCGAAAACAACGTCTCCTGCTGGTTTAATTCTTCTCATCCAGGGCGGAGCTATGTTCCCTCGGGCCTCATGTCCCGTTACTGTAACACTACCTCCGTGTGGCCGCTGCCTCGACAGACGAGGGCGCTTCTTCAACATCACCCTTCCCAATGGTTCCATCAGAGGTCGCTTGACGGTGTACCTCTATGAATTGGAGGCCACGTGGAGAGCGTGCCGCCCGAAAGAACGTGCCGCCCGAAAGAACGAACCCGCTCCCAAGTTCCGCCTGTTCCCCTCTTCCCAAGAGTGTTTTGATGCCGAAGCATGCCACCAAGTACGAAACGAAACAATGCGAACTTGGGAGAGACGCTGGCTTTACGTAGCCACGAGCGATGAATATCGGGATTATAATGTTGTCAGACATTCTCAAAGAAGTGTGCGAGCCTCCTGCCGAACTTGAGCCCCACATCAACTGTACCAAATTATCGTTGCATTACCATTGCTGTAAATAAGAGAGTGAGTGTGGTCGTACTACAAGATTCTGACCGTATCGAGGCCGAGGCGGACCGTTTTAAACCTCAAGCTTGGGGTTGGGGTTGGCCTTGGCGTCAGACTCACTGGCCTCGTACGACTTCTCCTCCACTGCACGAGCCTCATCGTCGACCGGGGTAACGCCACCGTCCTCAGACTCAAACTCGTCGTCGTCCTCGCGCCAAAAGTCCTTCTTGCCACGGCTGATGCGGTACGCCCAAGGGGGGAAGAAGCCACCCTCGATCTTGTACGTCCAGGGCTCCTTGTCCTGCTTGTTAGGGGGAGAAATCTTGCCACGGGTCGCCTTCTCGATGAGCCAGACGGCAGTGTTGAGGAGAATGTACGAGCAGATACCGGCAATGAGGCCGTACGCGATCGAGTAGGTGAAGGGCATGATAGCGATGGTGAGGAACGCGGGGACCGAGTCGCCGAGGTACTTCCAGTTGATGTGGCGGGCTTCGGCGGCCATCTGTGCGCCAACGATGATGAGCGTGCATCCTGTCGCCCAGGGAGGGATTGAGGCAAAGATTGGAGCGAAGAAGATTGAGATGAAGAAGCACAGGCCGGTGACAATCGCGGTGAGACCAGTACGGCCACCCTCGGCAATACCCGCACCCGACTCGATGTAGGCGGTGACGGGGGGAGCACCAAAGAGCGATCCGATAGAAATACCGAGGGCGTCGACGCAGTAAGCGATGGACGAGTTCTCAAAGTCCTGAGTGCGGGGGTTCAGGAAGCCACCGAAGCGGGCCATCGAATACAGCGTGCCAGTTGCGTCGAGAATGTCTTGTTGTCAGCAACAATCCAGTGAGAATGGGGTTTAATAGTGTACTCACCGACATAGAGGAAGGAGATGAAGGCAAGTCCAAACTGAGCGCCGTGGCTCGAGATGTTGAAGTCGATGACGTTGAGCGTGTGCTTGATGGGAGTAAAGGTGACGACCTTTTTGAAAAAGTTGAAAGCGTCGTCACCGAGTGGTGTGTGGGGGAAGTAGGTGACGGCCGAGTTACGAGGCCACGAGATGATTGAGACGAGAAGAATGCCGCAGATGATTGCGCCCTTGACGCGGAACATCATGAGGAAAACAGTGAAGACGCCGCCGCAGAAAATGCCAATCCACTGAATGTCAGTTGGGAGCGATACATGAAACTGACCATGGTGGGATTCCTCATCTTGTCGGATGAGGGGCAGAGACCGGTGGTGGGGTCCTTTGCGGATGGGCGGCAGCCGGCAAGTTCCATAGGAACGGCAGTGGCGCCAGTTACAGCGCCAATACCAGCAGAGTATGTCAGGCCAATAAGGGTGAGGTAGAGGCCGATACCGACTGCCGTGGCGAGCTTGATGGATGAGGGAATGGCACGGGCGAGCCATTGACGAATACCAAGGACAGTGAGGCCGACAAAGACGAATCCTTCAACGAACACTGCAGCAAGGGCAATCTCGTATGGGACAAGACCGCTGCCATGGTATCCAACAACAGTGTAGGCAAAGTACGCGTTGAGGCCCATTCCCGGAGCGAGACCGATGGGCATGTTGGCGAAGAGACCCATGCAGAATGTTGTGAGGGCAGCGATGGCTGCTGTTGCCGTGACCATGTCTCGCTTGATCTCCTGTACGCACTGCATGTATTCGGCATTTGAATCGCAGAGATCTGCCATTGACTCTGGGGGACACTTGCATGTGCCGCCCGACTGCGAGACAATGGCTGCGTTCACCGAGATGATGTAAGCCATGGCGAAGAAGGTCGCGAGACCAGCGCGGATCTCGGTGAAGAAATATGTGTTCTTGCGCTCCTTCTTCTTACTTGTCAGCACGTTGATAAACGTAAACACGTACGTGACCCGAGCCTTGAAGGCGAAAGTAGCGGCCCACAGGCGACTTTGCCACGGCGAGGTTGGCCCTGCTGACCCAGGCCATGTTGATGTTGATGTTAGTGGTGGTAAGATGGATGAATGAGTCGTATCGCGACGATTGTTACTGGGCTTTTTTCTACATCTCCAAGGTTACAAGTTTCGCTTAGGTCCAAGCCGAGGACTATCTCTGGGCTCTGGGCTCTGAGCCGGCCCGGCTGAAAATCTGGGCCTATCTCAACGGCTTGGGCCGCCGTGGCCCCCTCAGCTGATGCTATCATCGGGGAGTCGGGGAGACTCGGTCACAGAGCGGCAGCGGTATCCGTGTCATCACCACCATCAAGTCAAAACTTTGTCTTAGGAATGGTCCTTGCTTTTCCCCCTCTTGGGATCTTTGGCTCATTCCCCGTCATCAGGGTCGTAATGGTCTTTTGATGACAACAAAATTTTGCCCGAGAAAGTAAACCAACATCCAAGGGGGATAGAGACGGCCTTCAACTTGGTGCTAGATGAGATTTACAGATGGATTGCATGCATGCACAAGGATAAGAATGTCGATAGCAAAAATGTCGCGCATTTCAACAATCTGAATAATTTCGAGACCGCGTGGGACAGCCAACGTTGACCGCCGCCCTTAACGTCATGGTCATATGCTCAGCCCTGCGCTGATAGGGGAGCGAATGCCGACGCAGATAGACGTGTTCCCGTGTTATGCTGGTCAGGTGACCTGAATGAATAATAGAAGCTGCACGCGACCAGCACGACTCCCTGTGGCCCGTGCAGGCCGTGCAGCTGGCTGACAATGGCAAGCTGTTGACTGGAAACAAGGGGCTGGCTTGGCTCGGGCGGGGTCCAAACACCCAAGAAACCGGATTCCGCCGACCGGTGACTGCCCTTCGGGAGCTATTTGAAGAGAGATGGACACGGCCACATGGGGACGCGGGTGCAGGCACAATCGCGGGAGCGATCAATGTGATCCTCTTATCGCTGCGTCAACGATAGATGGCAGTCACGTTTGCGGCATGGGAGGGTACTGATAGTGATACCGATGAGAAGTGGCGGTTTCAGTTGCCAGATTGCCGGCGTCGGTGACAGATGTAGCACATGACATGCCCCGCTGCTTTCCTCGGATGATGTCAGCGGCTCAGCGCCTATGGCACATTGGAAAACATGCATCGGTCTCAATACAACAGTAGGATACTGCATGCAATGCAATGCAGTCCCCATACCCCATTACAACCTCTTGTACATAGTCAATCCATCACGACTTGCTCACGCCTGGCTCCGTTTCAAGCGCGAACGCCGGGGACAGAGGCTCAGTAGGACGGCTGCACTCACTCGGTTCGAACGCCGGCCCGAGAGCCATGCTCTGGAAGCCGCCCTGGAGTGCACCAGGCAGGGAGCTTGTGGACGGCCGATCGCTGTCGCCGATGTCAAACGGGTTCCATTGCAGACGGCGGCCGGTGACGAGGGGCCCGTCATCGCCCTCAAAGTCGAGCTGTCGGGGCGTGAACATGATTGCGTCGACGTCCGAGCCGTCGCTTCGGAAGCGTGTACGATTTGTCGTGGGTGAGCGGAGCCAGCTTCCAGGCGAGTCGGAGGGTGAAGATGCCAAGTGATTGTCGGGATTGTCGGGCGACGGCGGGCTGTCGGCGCCAGGGAACTCGATGGCACGCGATGACGTTGGGCCTGGCTCACTGTGAGGAGCTGTTTTCGGCTCAGACGCCAGCTCGAGTGGCGATGGTGGGCGCTCGGTTACTTTGCCAAGGTGGATGGGCGACGCAAGGAGTCCACCTGGATGCTGTGGGGATGGCTCCTTGGCAGAGCGGCTTGAGCTCAGACGCAGGGTGTAAAGGTGTGGATGAAAGCCGCTGATTGCGCGCATGGGGATGTGCTGGCCGTGCAGCGGTTCCTCTGCAGGGTCGAGACGGAGGGGGAGGAGGCTTCCAGGCGAGCCAAAGAAGTTGGGCTCGGCGCCGACGGAGAGCGAGCGTTTGTGCGAGCGTGTGCGCTTACGCTTCTGGTGGACGTATTCAGGCAGAGCGAGAAACCCTGTTGACGGTCCATCAGAGGATGCAGAAGGAGGTGGGGGTGACGATATGTTCATTGCAGCATCGTCGATGGCAGAGCTGAGTCCGCCAAAGATCGACGACCATTCCGAGTCATCGTTGGCAGGCGCATCCGTGTCGTTGCCCTTACTCTTGCTCTTGCCCTTGCTCTTATTGTGGGACTCTGCGGTAGTATCATTCTTCTCATTGTCGGCGCGGCTGGATGAACCCGAGGACGGCAGGGAGGGGAAGACGCGCAGCGTTGGGGGATGCGGTGAAGCGCCGTCGGCGGGGGGCCTTTCGCCACCCATCTGCGGTCGTTCGTGGAGGTGTCACACGCGATCTGGGTTTGTCTCGCGAGGAGGTGGGAAGTGGGTGGAAAAGGAGACCATCGTCCTGAGCAGGTGTATAATCGGGCGACGTAGGTTATGGAACACAGCACGCAGGCTGGTTCATAGGTTGACATGGGCTGTTGACGTAAATGTTGCCTTTGGGATGGGCGTTGGTTCAGTCGTCGGCCTTGTGCGTGTCGTCAGAAGGATTGGGGCTAGGGTTGGGGTTGGGGTGGGATATGTTAAGTGGGCAGAGTGGGAAAGAGTTGGACAGATGGAACGTAGATGCGAGCAAACAACCTCGAGTCGACGCTGTTTGGCTGGACGATGGTGGCTGATGGATGGCGGTGACTGGCTCACCTCAGCCAAGATTCGATCCTATCGCATGGCGTCGTGCCTAGGGTTTTGGCCCTATTGCACAGCATACGTCACTCGGCAACGCCTTGTACATCCACGCACAGACAGTTGATTTACTTTACGTCTTCATGCATTGCTCTACGCGTTTGACTGGTCGATGGGGACACCTGGGGATGCACAAAACATTGAACAGAGTGACGCAGGGATATTTTGACCCAGAAAACTGTCTCCGCTTCTTTTCACCCCTCAGTCCCTCAATCGCTTGATCCCTCGGCTCGCAATGTTTGGCAATTGTACCTGAAACGTCACCCTGAGCTACCCATTCAAGATGCACGTGCATTGTGTCAAGTGGACAGGCTTGGCCTACTCTTGAGCTTTCTGAACAAGCCGCCTGACGATATCACAGGTTGGACCACATCGCGTGACATGTTCTTGGCCTTGGAAACAAACTGACCGTTGCTGGATCGGGCATAATCACCTAGCAAGCAGGTATTGACGCTTGTTGCAAGCAATTATGTGATTTATGTACCACCTTGAAAAGTCAGTCAACATTCCAAGTTGATACGGGCGTGTAGCTCAGTTGGTAGAGCGTGTCATTAGCATGTCCACGTGGCTGAGATCTTGACAAGGTCTTTGGTTCGATTCCTAACTCGTCCATTAAAGCTTCTCTTTTGCTACTACCCCTCGGTCTTGTGGCAAATTGAATGGTGTTGTTTGCCTTGATGATGGACAATAGTACGGCGCAGCCTAGGGTTGCGCTCATCACAATCAGTATCTGCACACTTCCGTCTGCTGTCTGCGGCGATTGTCGTGACGATCACACGTAGTTGGGTTGCTCCTCCATCACGGTCATTGTCCACGGCTTTAACCTTGGCAACTGATGCAGGCCATAATGGTCGTTCAACAACGTCCGATGCACCATCAGGCTTGGTGCAGATCCCTATAAGAATCGAGGAAACGTGCGACAGCGGCCACCCAACAACTGCGCCTCCCACCGATCCCTCCGACTGTCAGCTTGTAGCCCTTCCTCGACGCTCCTTCCCGCCAACGCCACTCTACCACTCTACCATCCTCTCCCTCCACATCTGCCGCTGTCGTTCATCTCCTACCGCTGTGGCCATGCGCGGCCTGTATGACTCTATCCTGAACGCTGCACTGAACTCCGACACGCCAGCCATGCTAGCCTTCCGGGACATACTCTTTGACCCGTCTCCAGACCACCCGCCCATGTTGAGTGCCTTCTTCCTTGAAGTCGTACTGGGGCCACACCTGGACCTGCTGACACGCGCCGAGATATTACGCCCCGAGGGTGTCGTATACCCTCTTCTTGCAGCGCGTTTGGGCACTAAACTGATTGCCATGGCAGGGACAGGTGACGGACGCAGCCAGGATCTCCTGGACACGTATCCGCTCCAGATGTCACCTGAAGAACGGGTGGGTTTGAGCTCTGAAGATATGGTGCGGACGCTCAAGTGGCGGGTGCTGGAGGTGCTGTGTCGTATGTTGTAGTTCTTTCTTCGTATGGGCACTTTCGCGAAGACATTGAGAGACGTTTGAAATTGAATCGAAGTTGCATTGTCCCGTGTTTTTACTGCTGCACAAGCAAGGCACCCAAACTGCATACATACTATGAGATGTGACGGCGGTAAAGCTGGCCTGGTCGATGTTTTGGGTTGAGACCACCAGACGGCCTTTTCTCACCATCAGTTTTGTTGTCGCTGCCGACAAGTTCCGACCTGTTTGCTTCTGCGTTTGTATGCAAGTGGTTTAAGCATCCTGACTTTTACTGGAGATCAGGCTTTCGTGGGTTCGAACCCCACCAAACGCTGAGTGAGATGCTTACTCACAACTCTTTTGGAAAGTCGGGCGTGAGAGTGTGCGGTGGAGATCCGATCTGGCCGATGTGGTAGTGCCCAAGTTGCCCCATCTGTTACTTCTGTAACGTTGGGGAGTGCCCGGTTTTTAGATCTCGACGTACTGCAGCGTTTTACAACAAGCTGCTTTGCGACTTTGGCCTGTTTCTATGTGGTCGTGCTTTCTGAGTGGTCGTGCGAAGACATGGGGCGGTGAAGCCCAAGGAGGGAAGAGGACGTGTGGCAGCATGTGAAGGAAGGTGACGTCCCAGGCAAGGTTGTCGTTTTGCTTCTTCCCACTTCCCACTCTCCACTCCTTACACCACCACGTCCCCCAGATTTCTCATGCTTGCGGCAGAACGTGCGTTCACAGCCGTCATCGTCTTGGGTATTGAACACCTTGCGGGCTATTTAAACCCAGCACGTAGTGGACATGAGAGCTCGCAGAGACCACAGTTACCGATACATACCCTTAGCACCAAGCCTCACCTCTCTCCATCAATATCAAAACAGCATCATGGGTATCCTCGACGCCATCTTCGCTCGTTCCGGCTCGCTCAAGCCTGTCTCGCCTCCTGTCGGCCGCTACCCGCACATGATGCGCTCGAGCGAGACGACGCTCGCGATGAAGGAGAGCCTTCTCTCGATCTCGGGTGTTAGTTCTCTCCGGCTCAGCTATCATCACATTGTCAGCTGATACCAGGACGACTTTAGCATCCTCGACGCTGTGATCCAGAAAACGCTCATGACCTGCAGCGGCAAGATGTTCTCCTTCCACGACCGCAAGAGTATGTCTGCGTCCACCAACCCCACATTGCTGACCAGCAGAGATCTACGATGCCGAGGGAACCATGCTCTACAACATGGCCGACAAGAAGATGAGCATGGGTCAGGCCTTTGTGGTCGAGGACGCCAAGGGTTCGGACATTCTCGTCATCAAGAAGAAGTGGAGCCGTGAGTCGCACCTGGAAAAGCTAATGCAGTCGGTTCAAAGCTTGTTGCCGACTTTTACCAGGACGGCAAGGAGAGTCAGATCTCGCTCAGCGGCGACTTCTGGGGTGGAAGCGCCAACGTCAAGGACCAGAAGGGTAATGCGCTTGCCCACATCTCGCGCGACATGATCAACGTCAATGAAGTCGCTGCCGACCAGCAGACGGTGAGTTTAGCAAGGACTGGGTTGATGGCAGTACTTTGTTACGGTCGCCCCTGGAGTCGACCTCGCGCTCATTGCGTGCATGTGTATCGCATTTGACGAGACCAAGAATGAGGCGGATCGTGAGGAGGACAAGGAGGAGAAGGACGATTGAGGGATTGAGGAGTCTGTCCGAGTCTGTCTCTCCCAGTGTCCTGGATGAGGATTTCTAGTTGGCGGTAAGATGATAGGCAGTTAGGCGAGAGATGAATGTTTGTTCCATAACCTTTGTTACCAATGCTGCACAAATGGTCGTTGTCGTAGTTGGTCATGAGTTGACGAGCCCAAAGATCAAGCCCCGGGGAGGAAGGGGTGGTGACGTCGATCACTCAAGCAGGTATACCAGAGTCCCGATCTCTGGCTATCCTGAATGATGAAAAAAGAGGCACGCATGCGCCACGAAACAACTCTATCACTCACACCCGTACTCACATTGACTTTACTCTGATGCACATGGGATCTTTGAATCTCAAACAGAGTCTGTAGAAGCAGCCTACACGAACACGCAATGCACTCCGGCCAAGTCCAATGATAGCTGTTAGAGGGTTCAATCTCCCCGAGCAGATTGCGCCAAGCCAATGACATCGCTAGTCTGTCGGACCGTCGGATGAGGAATGTCATACCCCGATCAGAGGGCGGAGGCTGACTTCGGATGGCCAACGGCCGAGCCGACTGATTGAAAAAGCTCATTCGCACATCATCTCTCCCTCCTCTTCATCCACTATGCCGCCTGTGATCTTTGACAGTGTCTCGGCCGTCGTCGACGCCCTCCCCAGCCCATACGGCCTCTTCAAGGCTCTGACTGGGGTGCTCGCCATCTCGTCTGGCGTGTCCGACCTCAAGAAACCCGCTGTCGCAAACCACGGGTGGGAGCTCAAGCTCGGCCTGGACCCCAAGGGCGCCCTCAAGGGCGGACGTCCGACGCATGAGCTCCTCCACGCTTTTAGTCTCAAGGATGTACCGGATACGCGGGCGTACAGCTACTACGACACGGAGGCGCACGACTTGAACAAGGCGGGGTGGGCGATTCGTCTGCGTCACAAGGGCGGCAAGGACTTTGAGGCGACGTACAAGAAGCGGTACACTGTCGGTCCGGAGGGACTTGAGGCCACGCTCAAGCTCGCTCGCGATGAGGGCTTTGACAAGAGCTCGATCAACTATAACGCCGAGGTTGACTGGACGTACTCGAAGAAGGTGGGTGGAGGCGTCATGGACGGTCGTGCGACCACCGTCACTGACGCTAGACTCTGTCCTTTACGCTCAAGAAGGAGTGGCCGGCCACGGGCCATCACGGCACGAGTCTGCCCGACGATGACACGGGCCGCCACATGCTGCTCAAGTACATGCCTAACAAGCTGCACAACTGGGGCAAGAACCACTGGGGAGACAAGATCATGGCCACGACTCGCCAGCACGGGCCAGTCATGTCCAATGTGTGGAAGGGGAATTGGGCCAACACGCTGGTCAAGCTCGAGGTCCTGCCGATCATCAATGCTGAAGGAAACGGGCATGAGACGATTGTCGAGCTGTCGTTTGGCGCCGACACCGAGGCACAGGCCACGTCGCTCCGGGACAAGGCGCTTTCTCAAATGAAAGCTGCGGGCTGGCTTCTCACCCACGACGTCCTCAAGACTAGACTCGTGCTTGAACGGTACTAGTTTGGTATGGGCCCTGAGGGACATTGCGTAGGTGGCGCCTGCCGTATCGTCAGAAGATGACATCGTATCGAGTGGTTGGTCAAACCGTGATGCTGTGGACGAGAGGAATCTATAGTGTCACACGCAGGGTGAAGAGAACTTCCCATGTCGCAACTGTGTGCGTACCGTCTGGACCGGAGTCGCAGCATTGAAAACCTCCGAAACCACACGCGATCTGTACGCAGCTGTTGGAGCTGGCCGTCCGTGGTTAGATGATCTACACAGACTCGTTCGTGTGTCTTCTTCCGCAGTTTCGCGCGCCAGCGCTTCCGCAGCATGCCTGATTAGAAAAAGATTAATGAAGGCTGGACGAGTTAGGAATCGAACCAAAGACCTTTCCAATGCACAATAATCAGGACTATAAGAAATCCTAATGCGAATGGAACGCTCTACCAACTGAGCTACACGCCCTTCGCTGCATGGTGGATCTCAGCTGTGTAGATATCAGAAGGATTCGTCAGTGCGATTTGTTGATGTAGTCGACGAGACGAGTTGGGTGGTTTCTTGGAGCAACAAGTGGAGGCGTGCACAGACTGTGTGTACTCTGGCACCAGCATCCTGGATTTCTGGTGGCGATCGGCGAACAGAGCCAGCCAATCGTCCCCACCACGCACGGACCTCGACTGCAGGACCCGCAAAAGAATTTGTTGTTGCAGGAACTGGGATTCGAACCCAGGAAGCGACCGCATCAGGAGTTGTGTTCCGTCCGGAACAAGCTATTTAGCTTGACTCTGACCTCTTTAACCACTCGAGCATTCCTGCGATGGTTTTTGTCACGCAACGCGTGGCATGTGACTCCGAGGTGGGGAGTCTGGATTGCGGGTTTCCTTGCGTTCCACGTCGCCACCAGAGCCTATATCAGGTGGAGCACCGTACGATGTAGATGACGATTCGAGACACGTAGGGTTTGTGATGAAATGTTCCCCACACTTGTGGGGGTGATCGAGAGTTGGTGCAAACTCCCCAACCCCAAGACTTTGGGCATTCCTCGATCGACGTCGTGCCAGCAGCATGTCATCACGTACTCTGCTCACTGCTCCACTTTGGGTGGCCAAGACTATATGTGCAGTTCATGCTGTATAATGCAGTACCAAAGCCTAATACACAAATGCTACAGTGCGCCCCTCTGCTCTCTCCATTAGGCTACTAGGCTACTCTTCCAATGCTCCAGACGTTCTAGATGGTCTCAGCGCCTTCTTCGAACATCTCAAACTCCTCGTCGCTGCTCTCCTCCTCCTCGACGCTGAACATGCTACTCCCGAAAGCGGCAATCGACGAGAGAGGAAGCGTCTTGTTGGGGCGCGGGGGTCTAACGAGGAAACGGACGTGGGCGCCAGGACGTGCTGGTTCGAGGAGGATGACAGGGGAGGGGGAGGGAGACGAGTTGTGTGCGTCCGACTTGGTCTTGTCGGTTGGGGAGAGGCGGGGGGAGAGAACAAGGTGGTGGTCATCCTCGTCTGAGGGGAGGATGGCGTGGAGGGCTGTAGTGCCGAGGGCCTGCAGGCCGTATGAGCATGCCGAGATGAGGCGCTCGCCAAGGCTAAGATGTTCCGACTTGAGCGAGGGGTTGGTAGGCGCGAAGAGTGGGGTGGAGGGTTGCTCGGCAGGGGTGGCAGCTGGGGAGTGGGAGAGCATGGGAGTGCCGGGGACGCTGAGGCGTTCGCTCCACTGGTCAAAGCTCTCGTAGTCGCAGTTGAGGCAGTCGTAACATTCGTCGTCGAGAATGGTCAAGTCGGCGGCAACCTCGTCGGTCACCTCGGCCTTCTGGACGATGGTCTCGCTGTTCAGGGTGATCGAGACTTGTTCGAACATGATGTTGTTGGGCTGATGTCAGCGAGGAAGGCTGAGGATGCTCACTTGTTGTATGGTAGCCATGGTAGTTGTGGATGTGGTGGTTGTTACTGTGGTGATGTGATGATGTTGGGTGAGTGAGTCAGTCAGCTGGTAGATAAGTCTCTGCATCAGGAATATTTCCCGATGTCCAGCGCGTCACGGCGAGGATCGCTCCTCCGGGTCCAATGTTCCAGGTGCAGCAACCCCTTGCCTTGGTGTGGCGTGAGAGCTTTGTGAGGGGTACTGCAAAAGATTTGCGTGGAACGTGCGATGGGGAGATTGTGGGCGTATGGGTGTTTGGGTGGATGGGCATGACTCCAGAGCTTGCAAGACAAAAAGCCATCGGTGAATTGAGATTCAGTTAGATCCAAAGGGTTGGGGGGTTGTCCGCCTTGTTCCAGGCGCGTCTGACACAGGGTCAATGGTGAGAGGTGCCTCGGATGACGTCGGGTCACCTCGCGTAATCTCCCGAGCCTGCCATTCTCGCCTTACACCGCACCGCAATCGACTCAAGCCCAAATTTGGGGCGAGCTGACGACTCCCACTGACACATGCAGACGAGCATGTGATAGGCACCACCGTTGAGCGGGCGGACCATCGGGTGCCCGCTCCGAGTTCTGAGACATCGGGTTAGAGGTGGGAAACTTGGGCGGCTGGCGGGTGCAGGCGATCTTGAATTCCGCACTGACACGGCGCACCCCTGCACCCCTGCACGTCTGCACCCCTGTACATGAACTCTTTTTCATTGTCGCTAATGCAGGGCTCTGTACCTGGGCCCCGGCTCATATCGTTGAATCTGATTCTCTCTCCATCAACGTTGTTGCGGTGGGCCGGAGCCTACCGAGTCAAGGGGGTCTGTGCGCAGCGATAACAAGCGACGTGGAGATTCAGTTGTCACGGGATGCGGGATGGCTTGTGACACATGACCTCTAGACAATCAGCGGAATGCGCTTTGTGCTCTGCGCGACAAGAGCTCGACGCTTGGCGTTGGTAGCTCGGAACGATCGGAATAAGACGCCCGTCCGAGACATGATGACAAACCGTAATGTTCCAATAGCCGAAGCTAGTCAAAACACGAGATTCACCAAACCACGCGCCTGGAATGCTGGTCAGGCTTCCAAGAATCACAAAAACCAGCAACAGCAAAAACAGAGTGCCCCCACTCAGAATCGAACTGAGGGCTAGAGATTATGAGACTCACGTGTTACCATTACACCATAGGGGCAGAGTTTGTTACGAATGTTGTGCAGGCCGGTGCCTACTTATACAACCAGGGAGTCTCATCACGTGACTTCCTGTTCATGGCCCTCTCTCCTCCACAACTTGTTGCTGTATCACTTTCCACATGTTCAAGCATTTGCTCACGCAGTATACGAGTCTGCTTGAGCCTTCCAGCATTCAGAATCACGGCCAAGAGGTCTGTGCTCGCGTACCGAAGTCGTGGCCGCACCAGTTTCCAGTGTTCGGCAATGGAGTACCGGTGAGAACAGGTCAACTCTGACCGTGCCAGGCCAGTTTGTGGAGCTTTACATCGTCAGAGAGCTATGCGTACAGTAGCATCGGCTCTGGCCGGTTGGGAACTATGAAACCACGACTTGCAGTGGTCACCTGTGCTGTTGGGTGTGGCTAGCATGGCTGGACAACTGCAATCAGTAATGAGCGGGTTTCGGCGTCCACCGCCATGCGCCGGTTACGTCGGCATTCTCTGGCCGAATCAAGTCACGCACGATACACCTCACCTCACTTCCCAAGATCGTACTGACTACTTATCCCATCTGTTTGCCGGCCATCTGGTCAACCCTACCAACCCATCGCTGCTCACAATGTCAATGCCTCCCTCACCAACGCGTGCTGTCACCCGCGACGAGGTTGCCAAGGTGAGCACGCTCCCGTCGACACAGCTGACAGAAGCACAACTCGGAGGGCGACCTTTGGGTCATCATTGACACGTTCGTGTACGACCTCTCCAAGTTTGCCAAGTTCCACCCGGGCGGACTGTCGGTGTTACTGGATGAGGATATTGCTGGCAAGGATGCGACAACCACTTTCTTCGGATTGCATGGCATGGAAGTGTTGAACAAGCCGCAGAACGATCGCATGATCATTGCGCGCATTGAGGGCGAGGAGCCTAAGATCCGCCGTCCAGAGCCAGGCGACCTCTCGCGAGTCCCTTACGGCGAGTCCAACTGGCTCAGCCCCGCGTTCAAGAGCCCGTATTACAACGAGTCGCACCACCGCCTGCGCAAGGACATGCGCGTGTTCGTTGACACCAAGCTGTACCCCGAGGCCCAGGCGTACGAGGTCAGCGGCAAGGAAGCGAGTGTACAGGCTAAGCGCGACATGGCCGAGTCGCAGCTCAACCACATGCGCCTTGGTCCCGGCAAACACTTGCACGGCCGGACGCTCATGGGTGGAGTCAAGGGCGAGGACTTTGACTTCTTCCAGTAAGCCTTTGGTGGGGGATTCAGCTAACTCTGCAGCGAGCTAGTGGTCGTCCAGGAGCTTAGCCGTATCCGCGCCAAGGGCTACTCGACTGGTGCGATGGCGAGCATCGCGATCGGCCTCCCACCCGTCATGAACTTTGGCAAGGAGCCTTTGCGCTCGCAAATCATCCGCGAGGTGCTGGAAGGCGAGAAGATGGCATGTCTGTGCATCACCGAAGCGTTTGCGGGCTCTGACGTTTCGGGCATCAAGAGTCGCGCTGTCCGCCAGCCTGACGGCAGCTGGATCCTGAACGGTACCAAGAAGTGGATCACAGGTGGCATGTACGCCGAGTACTTCTCCGTGGCGGCCAAGACATACGGTGGTGACTGCCCCGACGGCGCGATTTCAATGTTTATTGTCCCGCGTGGCGAAGGTGTCAAGACAAAGTTCATTCCAACCATGTACTCGCCCTCTGCAGGAACAGCGTACGTCACATTCGACAAGGTGCGCGTCGAGCCTGAGCAGCTGCTTGGGGAGGAGGGCAAGGGGCTGTTCATCGTACTATCCAACTTCAACAAGGAGCGATGGGGCCTCATTGCAGGCGCAGCCGCGACGTGCCGCCTCGTCACGCAAGATTGCATTATGTGGGCAGCGCAGCGCGAGGTTTTTGGCAAGCCGCTACTCTCGCAGCCCGTCATTCGCCTCAAGCTCGCCGCCATGATCGGCAAGACCGAAGCCGCGCAGAACTGGCTAGAAAACATGACGTTCCAGATGACCCACATGGACTACAAGACGCAGGCAAAGCACTTGGCCGGTCAGCTGGCGTTCCTAAAGATGATGACGACCAAGTGGATGAACGAGGTCATCGATGACGCGGTCCAGATCTTTGGTGGCCGCGCCCTCACCAAGACCGGCACGGGCCGGTTCGTTGAGCGTGCCCACGCCTCCAAGAAGTTCGAGGCAGTTGGTGGAGGCTCCGAGGAGATTATGGGTGACCTTGGCATGAGACAACTGTGGGTGTGTGCAAGAGACTGTGCTGACTCTCAGGATGCGCGACCTTCCCAAGGACCAGAAGTTGTAAGCACGAATGTTGTAGAATGTGTAGATATTGCATGCAATGTGAAGTATGAAGCTACAGGTGTCTTTCCGGGTCCTTCCTACAACAGGGCAGCGCGCGTGGGTCCTGCCTTGAGGATGTCAACAGTGCGCCAGAGGCCTGCATACCCTCGTTCGGCATGCTCAAGGCACGTCTCTGGTCTGGGAGAGGCGAGAGACTTGTTGAACACCTCGAGGCTCCATGGCCCTGTGTATCCTGTCCGCACAACTGCCTCACAGAACTTGAGGACGGGAAGGTACCCGCCCCGAGTCTCCTCAAGCGGGAACAGCCGGTGGCCGCGAGACCAAGGAAGGAGGCGGGGCACACTGGGGTCGATTGGTGGGGATAGGGTGCCGTTCATGAACTGGCCATCCGCAACCTGGACGAAGAAGATCTTGTCGCCTGGCACCGATGCCACCAACTCCTTCATGTTTGCATCGAGAGCGGTGTCGACATCTAACCCACCGTTGGAGGGTCTGCGTCCGTCCGGTGAGTACGGGTCCGCCCATTCAAGAGCCAGGGTGTTGAAAGAATCCAGGCAGATACCGAGGTTGGGCCGGTTTGCAGCCCGGACCACTGCCCACACATCCTGCCACCTGCGGCGGTGGGTGCCAAAGCTCAACCCCTCGTACATGATGCGGATGGGTGGGTTATACCGCGCCCCCTGATCCGCTAGCCAAGCCAGGTCCTCGACGGCGGTGGCAAAGTCGGCGGTAGAGTGTGGGGCAAGTGCGGTAGTGGAGCACACGAGGAGGAGGTCAGTCCCGAGGTGGGGTAGGAGGGAAAGAACTCCGGCGGCATGTTGCCTGGATGCCTCACGCTTTGCCGGGTCCGCCCACCCCTCGAACTGCCGCAGGGGCTGCCAGCAGCTGATACGCAACTTGTGCGAAGAGGCGAGACCGCCGAGGGCTTTCGCCGCGGCGATTGATACGACGTCGCCATCGTACTTGGAAGGAGCGAGGCCGAGGTCGGATGCGTAGGCGTCGCGCCATGCATCCCAGTCCTGGTCGAAGATCTCGATGCTGTCAAAGCCTGCATAGGCCGCTGCGGCCATCTTGCGCTCCATAGAGTGCACGGAGGACGATCCGAGAGAGAGCGAGGCGATACCGAGCTCGGGCATGGCTGGCAAGTTAGCCAAGCTCCAAAGGCTTATGCTGGACATACTGTTGGTCATGTGGAGCTTGGAAGGGGAGAGTTTGGAGGCGGGAAAAGGAGGCGATGAGTGCATTCTTAAAGGTGGAGCTCGGGGCCGACGACAGCGATTTCCGGACTTGTGGGGATACAAGGAAATATACTGGATATAAACAAAGGCATAGGAGCAGAGGGTGGCTATTCCCGGTCGGTAATGTCCCTGAATTGTGGAGCTAGCATCGGTCCGGACAGCTAGTTCCGGGTGAATGCTGACCCAGGTACCATTATCCTCCCAGCGCTCTCTCACATCGTCTCTCAAACTCTCAAATGTGCCGAAACGGTGTACGGCTTTACTTTGTGCGCTGGGCCCAGCATGTCCGGATATGCGGGTATTTGCGTCTGATTTAGCCAGGAAGTAGCTAAAAACCCACTCTTCATCTCGGTGTCCTCAAACTCTTTCCTGTCTTATCCCTCCCATTGAAGCTCTCACCATGACTCGCGACGGCAAGCGCTCTGTGCTCGTGATGAACGGGCCCAACATCAACCTTATCGGCACCCGTGAGCCAACCGGTACGCTGCTCCTCAGACACAACTGATGCAGTTTACGGCTCGGACACGCTCGACGACGTCATGGCTGCCGCACGGGTGCAGGCTGCTGACCTTGGGGGTCACATCGACTTTTTCCAGAGCAACTGGGAAGGCGCGCTCATCGACCGCGTCCACCAAGCACGGACGGACGGCACGGACGCGATCGTCATCAACCCTGCAGCACTCACGCATTACAGCGTCGCACTGCGGGACGCGCTGCTGAGCGTCTCCATCCCGTTCATTGAGGTACACCTCACCAACATCCACGCACGCGAAGAGTTCCGTCACAAGTCTTATCTGAGCGACAAGGCAGCGGGGATTATTGTGAGTGCTCAGTCTTGCTTTGGATTGGTTTGACCCCAGGTCGGGTTTGGGGCAAAGGGCTACGGAATGGCGGTCGAGAGCGCATTCACAGACAAGGCCAAGTTTCCATCCCGCCCCGAGTCAATCTAGTCTGTGACTAGAGCGTTGTATACATTGTCATGTACGATAGTAGCTGGTCTGCGGCTAGAGCACAGGGACGGTGGCTGGATCGAGTGCAACGCATTTCGGTAACGTGCGATTTGAATGTTCGGATTCTTGATGGAGGTTAGCTTGTTCGGCTGTGGTACTACCCGGTTTCCGGATAAAACTGTAGGTGACATTGCCGATGTAACTCTTTCCATTCAAAGAACTGAGACAAGATATATCCGGCTGATATCTCAACATCTCAACATCGCACTCTTCTCATTTCTTCTTTGCATCTAGACGCACCACCATGCGTCCCTTCAATAACCCCCCGCCCTCGACAGACGAGGCGGCGATCCGTATCTCGTTCCCAGCCGAGCATGTCCTGCACGTCGCCATCGACCGCCCGGACAAGTTCAACGCGCTGCGGGCAGTCGACAGCTTCACGATGGACGAAATCTGGGAGTGGTACGAGAGCGAGCCAAGTCTGCACTGCGCGATCCTTGGGACCACGAACCCTAAGGCGTGGTGTGCTGGTGGCGACCTCAAGGAACTTGTAAGTGGGGAACGCTCACCCCTTCTGCAGCAGTTGCTGATAAGGAGAGCATGCGCGATGGCCGCAAGGCCGGAAAGTACCAATGGCCTGATACAGGTCTCGGGGGACTAGCGAAGCGCTTCCTCCGGTGAGTACATCTGCTGGAAGGAAGCTCATGTCAGAAAACCAGTCATCGCCGCTGTCAACGGTGTGGTTATTGGCGGCGCGGTTGAAATGCTTAGCAACCTCGATGTGGTGATCGCCGGCGAGAGTGCCAAGCTGTCCCTGCCAGAGACGAAGCGCGGTGTGGCAGCAGCTGGCGGTGGCCTCCCAAGAATTGTCTTCCTGATCGGCAGACAGAAGGGTGGGAGAGGTCATGGAACACATGCTGACGTCAGCCGCGGAGCTGCTCATGTCTGGCAGAGATATCCCTTCATGGGAGGCCGAGAAGCTCGGCCTCGTCAACATGGTTGTACCGGACGATCAAGTCGAAGCCAGGGCCTTGAAGCTGGCGATGGATACCGCCGCAAACTCGCCGGACTCGGTACAGCTCTGCTTGTTTGGTGAGTTGGCAGGAGCGCCATCTCAATAGAGTGGCATGCACGCAACAGTCGCGCGCTAACACCAGGCCTCCGTCTCACTGAGGAAGAGATGGGTTACCAACGCATGATGACGCGCTACATCCAGTCCAAGCAGTTCAAGGCGCTTAACTCCGGGCCCAACCTCAAGGAGGGGCTGCAGGCGTTCCTCGAAAAGCGTCCGCCTCGTTGGCACGATTCCAAGCTCTGAGTGGCAGACGCGGCGTTGGATAGATGGGTTTACGAATGGATCTTGGATCTTGAATATTTACCACGGGCCTTCGTTCGTATACCGCCGAACTTATTAAGTGTTCCAGGCTGGGACGACGACGGATTAATGGCTTACGCATGCTGGAGGATTGGTGCTGAAATCGAAAGGTTGGTGCAATCAGATAAGATTAGTGGCCGAGCGTTGTTCGGCCGATGGGCGAAGAGATCTTGAAGCGCTCGATCCTCCTTCGGGTCTGGTTCTCTTCCCGGTAATGCGAGGCCCATGTGTCTTGTCATGCCGGACACCTACATCTCACGTCAGCTTGATAGCATGGCCCCGACGCTGCCAGCGACAGAGGCGACTCCTCTCTCCTCGCGGCCAGCTCCACCAGGGCCGACTCGGGGCGATTCAACCTCGTCGGCTGCCTTCAGGTAGTCGCTTACCTGATGATGGTCGCGATCTCGATGCAAAACACATCGTAGTTGTACGTGATTCGCACAATGAGCTGCGACGCGTACGACAACGGATCCCTCTTCGAGGGAATGGTGACTGATGCCACGCACCCATCGTCGCGAGTACCGTGGCAGCCAACACGGCCACCATGAGCACGGTGCAGACAATCGGCGGTGAGCCCTGCCCTCACTGTGTCTGACGACAAGGCATCGTGTCCATCCTTGTAACATAGTTCTTGGTCGCACGGTTCGAACCAAGACGGCCATGTTTCAAGGCTTGATCTGGAGCTCGTTCCGCATGCTTATCCACATGTACGCCGTTTACCTCGGAGGCGCGCCCGGCGTTCACCTCACAATCGCAGTGCAGATCCTCGGCATCCTGGGTTGACCTGCCGGGTTCCTACTCGCGACCAACTCGGCTCTCATGGAGAGCGTGTCACCTTTCGAGCGCACAGACATGTTTGGTGTCCTCGGCGGCGCACAAATGGCAGGATACGGAACGGTTGCACGCTCGTGTTTCGTGAGAGTAGACTGAATGACCCTATGGCATCCAACATCGTATGATCTGTATATAACAAAGCTCTGTTCCTCAACTGGGCATCACATCATCGCGGTCGAGAGATCCATTTCTCAGAGGGCAGAGGGGCCTCACAAGTGAGCACATCCCACTCCCGATCGCCAATCTCTTTCCGGACCTCATCGACACGCCGTAAAGCCACGCCTACCTCTCGAAGCGAGACGAGCAGGCCACGCTCGACTAATTTCCGGTCGAGGTGCTCTGACCCGATGACGGTAGCTGGCGCGCCAAGGCGTCGGATAACAGCCACAAGGTCCTCGACCGCCCGAGTCCTTGGACTGTCGAGCTCGTCTTCATCAAGCGGCGGATCTTCGCCCAGGGATAGACTGGCGGGGTTCGGTTGAAGGCTTGGTGTAAGGATTACGGTGACGTGTTCGAGCTCAGGCGGCGCGCCCGGCACGTCAAGGCGCCCCCACTTCCTGCCGACCCCAGGAAGTTTCAAGTTGAGTACGACCTCTCTTACGCTAGGCGGGTAGTACAGTATCTGCGGTCGGTGCTTGACGTGTGCACATTGTTCAAAGGTCGAGAAGACCACGATCCGGCGGGCTGATGGATAACTTGGAGGGCCCCAGATCAGCGTCTTGCGTGCGTCCGGCCCCAAAGCAGCAGCGTAGTGCTCGTATAACCTAAGGGTATGCAGCTGGAGGGGTAGTTTGAGAGCAGCCCCGGGTAATGTACCCCTCAGGTCGAGGACGCGAGTGAATGCCAGCGCGGTGTGAGCAGGCCAGATTGATCCAGCGGTGGGCGTGCTGCCATCAGTTTCATCAGTGGTGCGAGACGAACGGGTCAGAGTGCCGCATCATGAGACGCTCTCCATTGTGCAACACGGCTGCAGGGAAAACGGTTGTGGAGACACCCTCGAGAATAAGGTGGGAGGTCGTCAGGTTGTCCACCAGCGCACGGAAGCGGCGCGATACTAGACGGAACGATGCGAGGACATCCACCGGTGCAGCGAACACGACCCGGTCCACGATGTGGGGAAACGCCGAGACGTCCAGTACGACAGCGGGGTTGTGCGCCTGCATGATGATGGGTGACACTGGGGCATGTCGTGGGCGCTGGGCCTATATAGGTCTTGCGTGCCCAACCATATAGGGCGCTGCCTTCAAGACAGATCTCCAGACTGCTCACTCGCTTGATCTAAGCCACCCATTTCGTTCCCGGTGGCGCACAACAGCCGCGTTGCCCTACCTCTCGCAGCTTCCACTCGACGGGCACACGTCATGCTGTCTCCATGTGATGTCACGGCGCGCAAAGAACTCGTACTCCAAGTGTAGATGTGGAGCAGAGGAACACTGGTAAGAGTGAAGGAACTGTGGATGAGAGAGTCGAACAGTTACCAGAGGAACAGTTCCTGTCCTGATCCAGCCATATGACGTATCCGTGATCGAGAACCGGTTATTTCTGCAAATTCCCCATAGCATTTACTCCTACCAATATTTGGTTCCGTTAGTAATCTGCTTCCGTGTTCCGTTGTCAATACCTCCACTTAGGTGGATCAACAGGCATCTTGCCACCACCTTAGCACTAGCACCTCCAACTCCCACTCACTCGCACTTATCTCTCTCTGAACACTCTGAACATGCCATCGAACCGCTGGGAGAAACATGACGCCGCAATGGGCGAGCTCTACGAGCGCGTAGAGAACGAGAAAGCAGAGGCAGACGCAGCCAAAGAGGCTGCCGCTGCGCACGAGGCTCAATACCAGGCCCAGCTCGAGGCTCAGCGCGCAGCCTACCTCGCGAACCCAGCCGTATCTTCTGAAACCACGCTTGTCGCTGCGCATGGACACCAGCCAGTGCAAAGCGTTGCGACGCACCGCTCCCGTGCGGCAGACGATTCGGAGAAGGCGGCTGGCGCGTGGGAACGCTTCATTCGCTGGCAGGCCAAGCATTACCGCACCAACCTGTACGATAAGCCCAAGCCCGGCGCACCGAAGCCATGAATATCGCTCGTTGTTACATATTGTGAGCGGGATGGGGGCCAGTGCTGACCTACAGAGATCTGTTTGTATGCCATCGCATTGTCTTGTTGGCGAGATGGTGGGCAGATGATTGTCACGCGCCGTGACGACTGTGGGACAGGCCGCGGCAGGATGTGTGTGGCAAGCTTTCTTGTGCCGAGTTTAATATTCACGAGCGCAAGAAGAACTAGACAGCGAGATCCGTCCGCGTAGATGACGTCCTGCTTCATGGAGGCGCCTGAGCTGCAAAGGGACGAGGTACATGCACGTTGCCATGGACCGTCTCCTCACATCGCAAGACCGTTCATGATGGCAACACGAACAGAAATCCGAACGGCCGCCTTTCGGAGCTGCATCATAAAAAAGTTACTCTGCCATGGGCCGTCTGCTCCCAATCGTCCTCGCCGTTCGCTCTCCCATGTCATGTTCCGACATTTCCGAATCTGGCCACACCGGAGCGTCTATCTGGCATCGGGAAATGGTGTCAATGTGCGGAGCAACGTTACACCACTGCAACGGCCGCTGTGAAACACCAATGCTAACTCAAAGGGCCAGGCTTGTGGTGTCTGGGTCTCCAGATGCTAAGGCTCATCAGATTCCTCTTGGCATGTCCTAACCCCGAATGTGGCCGGGTTGAGCTGGAGACTCTTGAGTGGGCTGTTTTTCGAAGAGTAGGAGAACTGAGACCTTACGTTGGGGATGTCCAGGATGTCTGGTTGTGAGAGCGAGTTGGGTTATGAGGTGGGGGTTCACTCTCTGTCTCGTTCATCAAGCTCCGCGCGGTCGCGACCTCATGGGTCATGGCCCTCCATTTTATCAACCAGTGGGCTATGCTTCCACTGTTCTTGGATCACGTGACAATCAACCACCAACATCACGTTCAACAACCAAGACAGCATCTCTGATCGTATAGTGGCTAGTATGCTCGCTTGTCATCTACAATGACCGCGGGAGACCGGAGTTCAATTCTCCGTCAGAGAGCAGAATGAGTCCAAGGCTCCATTTTTGGGTCCCTCCATAAGCCCCTTGGCCCTGTCATTCCATAGAGTGCGTATATAGCTCTACAGAACCTCACATAATACGTGTTGCAGTCGACCCATTGTCCCATGTCCGTGTACCCAAGTGAAGTGGAATCTCCGTGTATCCGAATATCCAGCCTAGTCGTCGAACTGATGCTCCGGGCTCCTGAAGGACGGCATGGTTTGTACGGGATGTTGGGTCGGTGATGTCGGTGGCGATAGCGACCCCCGGCTCATGTGTTTCCGGGGTGGTGGCCGTGGTCCAGGGCGTGGAGGGGAGGTGGGCGGGCTCGGCCATCCGGGGGGCAAGCTGTCGACCGTGTCCGAGCTGGCCGACATCAGCGCTGAGCGGGCCGTAGAGGCGGCAGTGCCTGTGCCCGCTGCTGCAAACATCGTATTTGCAGGCGCGAAACTATGCCCGCGCGGGATGGCCCGCGGCAACTCGGAAATTGGCCGGAGACTGCTCTGCGAGGGGATGGACGTGTGCGACCCCGCAAAGTGGTTGTACGGCGCAGGCGTAAACTTGGACACCTCGTCAGGCGGGAGAATGGGCGCCCCAAACTCGCCCACGGGCGGCGTCATTGGCGTACTTCCCGTCGTGCTGTCGTATGTCTGCATCGAGGTGTGTCGGCTCGACTTGTCTCCCGCAAACGATGGCGGACTGGCGTCAGCCCACACACACATCCGACATACGTGAGCTCAAACTCCTTGCTCGCGCGGCTGCCCTGCGAGTCCAGCGTCCCCGTCCCGAAGAACGGCTGCCAGCTTCCTGGTCGGTCGCGCGTCCTCGACGTCGCCTTGTACATTGCCTGCTGCCGGCTACCGTCAGCAACGACGAGGACCGTACGCACCTTCGCGCATTGCGTTTCCGGCGGCGCAGGAAGAAGATGAGGGCCACAATCGCCGCCAGTGCTGCGAGGCCGCCAACAACGCCACCAGCAATCGCGCCTGCTTGGCTCTTCTTTCCTGCACTGGCGTTACTGGCACTTGAGCCACTGTCGCCACCCGATGCATTGATCCCGCTTGAGCCGTTCGCTGTGCCGGTGGACGAGCCCGCTGCTCCAGGAGAGTTAGTATTCGTTCCAGTCCCAGTTGTTGGCTGTGACCCCATACCATTCGTCGCGGAGCCACTTGCGTTGGGTCCCAGAGTACTTGAGCTTCCCGATTGTGCTGGCGCAGTCGACTCCCTGTACGAGTCAGAGAGACCAGTCACAGTCCAACGTACCCATCGCTAAAGTACACCTTGGCCTTCTGAAGGCATAAGAGCTGGGCGCCTCTGTTCGTGACCTGGGCTGTGTATTTGACTGCGGGATCCAAATTTGCAAAGTATGCAATCTCGGGGGAGGTTTCCCAGAAGTTGAAGCTGCTACTGAGAATGAGAGACACTGGCCCACTTGGAGGAGCTGGGTCAACGGCAACGCTGAATGCTCCACCCTTGAAACCAGATGGAACCCACAGTTCCAGGAACGCGGCGTTGGAGGGAACCGAGATCTGCATTACAGTGCCCGAACTCGTCGAGCACAGATTGCCGTTCTCCACCACGTTCCAGCCCGAGAACTCTGGGTTGATGTTACCGTCTTGAATGGTCGCCATGTCGGCGTAGCGAACGCGTTCAAATGATGTTCTAACGGTTGTCAGTTTTCCAAACAATGAAGTGGCATGCGCAAAGGAAGTGACTCACGCCTCGGAAGATATCGTCGTGGTCACACGTGCGCCAGTGATGGATGCCGGCGTAGAGTTTGGGTTTCCTGGGTTGCGAGTGATCAACGCGCTGTGTGTCCCAAGGTTCAAGCCTGACATCGAAAGCAGTGCTCCACTTTCTGGAGTGCCCCTCGCTGTAACACCGTCGACTGCTAGCAAAAGTGCTTCTGAATCCATCGTGCCGAAGAATGTCACACCGGTTCCAACGAAGAGAAATTCGATTTGCGCGCTCGTCTGGCTTGTCGTGTGGGCCGACGTGCCAACGCCTTGCGAGTTCGGCTGCCAAGACCCTGTGCTTCCCGTATAGCTCACGGCCCAACCTCTCGAGGGATCAGGTATTGAGGCCGTACTGTTGGGGTCGGGGGTGTATTTGCAAAGGGGCGACTGGTCGGAGACGTCAAACACGTAGGGAACGTCGTTGAGCGCAGCCACTACTCCTGGAAGAGTCATCAGGGCGGCGGTCGCTGTCATGACGACCCGGATGGATGCTGTGGCCGGCATCGTGAGCGTAGAGTGTGCGGCGATGGGTTGGGAAGGGGAGAAAGGGAGAGGGGAGACGATGAGCTGCCGAGGCAGTCCAGCCTGCGTCGATGTCGCGCTCGGTCTCCAATGGCCGCTGGCCGCTGGTCGTGGAGCTCACTCCGCGTATCACAGCTCTTCGGTAAGAGCGTCGCGCTACGGGTGAACCACGATGGAGAGAAAATCAGCAAATGAGTGTGAGATGAGGTGAGATGAGGAGACGAGATGGCGAGAACGGAGGCCGCGTGACGTTCCTCTGCTCTGGAATTCTTGGAATTTCCAGTATCTTCAAATGGGCAAGGAGCGTTCGTTTGTGCGAACTGGGACTGCAGTAACGGCCATGACAATTGCGAGAAAGACGAGAGTGACGCTGCTTGCGCGGAAGACGATCCCTGAGGTCAGAGTTACGGCATGTCTGGACCCTCTGCCATGTTCTGATACGCGACACACCAGCAGTTGGTGATCGATAGGGTTGTTCGGTACAGGGGTAGATGGCATGTCTACACTGGCTGCGCACGTCAGTGGGGGATTGGGCTGACATCAAAGACTTTGAAGACATTGTTTCTCGTCTAAAATCGTTGTCCAAATCGGGCTAAATGCTCGCCAGGTATTGCGCACAAAGCACCCCAGCCATCACGGCTCCTTCGGGTGACTTTGGTCGAAACCTAATGCAGCAGAAAAATCCTGAAATGACAGGATAGCAGGGCTATTAGGATGCATAGCTACAGAAATCACGTGAAACAAGTTCACGTACGGTCGTCTAGTGTATGAACGGGTTTCGCGTGGCATCGACAATGCTTAAACGCTCCCCACGCCCACCTCTGCCCGCCAACTTGTCATCAAGGAGCGGCGAGTTGGACTCGAGCTGCGAGTAGCGGCAAGTAGTACCCGCATCGGCCAAAGGCTGTGCGAGCGAGGCAATGGACTATGGACTATGGGCGTTGTCCAAACTGAACCTCGTCCGAAGCGACGTTGCCGCACCACACGCCGGGCTGATACTCAAAGTCGTTAAAGTACACATTTGTGTGTTGCACAATCTGCTGCGCTGGGATCTTTGTGCCGCGAAACTCGGCGTCCTCGGTCGTGTGAGCGTCGCGCGGTACCGTGACCGCATACCCTCGAACTGCGGCGCTCTGGGCTGCAGTACGGACGCAGTAGTCGCTCTGCGCACCGACGATAACGACATGGTGTACGCCGCGCGAATGTAATTCGCTCTCGAGCTCGGGCGCAGTAAAACTGTCGCGGAAGCGTTTGTGGACACGTACTTCCTCGTCCAGCGGGGGTGGAAGGCCTGGTGCTAGTGCCCACTCCATTGTGTCGCGGACAAGAACCTCGTCCTCGTGCTGCACCCAAATGACGGGAGCCCCGGCTTCGCGGGCACGCTGCACAAGAGACCCGATGTGCGCCATAACGCCTTGCACGTCGACGCAGGTCTTGACGACTCCAACCTGCATGTCGATCACGATGAGTGCTGTCTTGTTCCGGCGAGAGGGGGAGGGAGTGCGTGAGCGGCCACCGCCCATGAGCGGGTGCATGGACCAGGGGTGCGAGCGCTTGGGCTTGAGTTTGGGTGATGATGATGCGGGCATGCTTGGGATGGTGTGATGATGAGGTGACCAGAGGCTCGCCAGGTTGGATTGTTTGTTGATAAAGAAGTGCTGATTTGCGGCGTTGCGACGTCTGGAAATTGTGGGGTTGTAATTTACGACGTCATTGTTCTTGTCCATGTTCCGGCCGCCCTGGTAGAACGTGGCTGATCACGTTGTCCACGAGTGGGCATGCATTTGGAGACGTACCTTTTGCCTACATTCTCACTCCATTGCTCGGCGATGCATGTACCATTGCGCTCTTCTCCGCAGTTGACGATGACAGTCCACGGCTGCTTCAATGTCAACTTGTTCCGACGGCGGAACACGGCAGCGGCAGCGGCGGCCGACCCGAACCCCGTCCGTGATGCCAAGACGCCGAGTGCTGAACCCCGCGACGTGGAGGCCTACTATCCATGCGCCTGGAGTAGTCGGTCAACGAAGGCGGTGGACCAGCCCCCGCCATACTCTGGCGCCAGTGGACTGCCGAAGGAGATTGGCGAGACGATCAAGGCCACGGTGCTCGAGTATTCTGACAAGCTCACCGAGATCTCGCGCTGGATCTGGCAACACCCTGAGCTTGGCTACGCCGAGGTGGGTGCGCACAAGCGCCTGACCGACCTTCTTGAGAGTGAGGGCTTCGAGGTTGAGCGCGGATACAAGGACCTCCCCACCGCTTTCCGTGCCGTGTACAAACACGGCTCAGGAGGGCGCACGTTTGCGTTCTGTAGCGAATACGACGCTCTTCCAGGTATCGGACACGCGTGCGGACACAACCTGATTGCGGTCGCAGGCGTTGCTGGCCTTCTGGGTATGCGCGCGGCGATGAGAAAGTACGGGATGGACGGCACCGCTGTGCTGATTGGCACGCCGGCCGAGGAGGGCGGGATGGGCAAGGCTGTCCTTCTCGACCGCGGAGGATTCCTGGGCATCGACGCATGCATGATGGTCCACCCTGTTGGTGACTATGCAGGTGTCGCGCCCGGCACCGCATGTGTGATACCCACCCTGGCCGTGGTGGAGCTCGGCATCGAGTTCTTCGGGCGACCGGCACACGCAGGCGTCGCTCCCTGGGAAGGCGTGAATGCGCTCGACGCCGTACACCTCGCTTACGGCTCCATCTCTGCTCTCAGACAACAGTTGCACCCCACCGACAAAGTGCACGGTATTATCACACATGGCGGCAAGGCGCCCAACATTATCCCAGACTATGCTGCCATGAAGTACTTTATCCGCGCCAAGACGGCCAACGACGTCGAGGCGCTCGTCGCCAAGGTCCAAGCATGCTTTGAGTATGTGTCAGTAAGGGCGAGCTGACACGACACCAGCGGCGCTGCCACCGCGACCGAGTGCAAGGTCAAGTACGACGTGGCGCCCATGACGTACGATCTGCGTAACAACGGGCCATTCTGCGTGAGTCCGAGTCCGACACAGCTGCGCTGATAGCAGGACGAGTTTGCCGCCGCCGTGTCGGCGTTATGGAACCGGCGCACATGGATCGCGCTCGACAATTGGGACAACGCAGGCGGGTCCACCGACTTTGGTAATGTGTGCTACGCGATGCCAGCGTGTCACCCCCAATTCGGCATCCCTGCCGAACCAGGCCGCGGGAACCACACGCCCCAGTTCACGGAGAAATGCGGCACGGCCAAGGCGCACGAGTACACGTTCGAGTTTGCCGCTGGCATGTGCGCTGTGGGCGCACAGTTCCTCGCCAACAAGGACTTTGCCGACAAAGCGATCAAATGGTGGAAGGAGGATATGAAGGGTGCGGCGGTGTAACAGTGTTGTGTGGAGGTACGGTATTGTGGAAGGACAGTGCAGAGCCCAAGCTTTTAGAACAGGCTGCCACGGCCAACTAGTGCCCAATCTCGTCATCTCCCATGTTGAAGGGGACTCATCTGCTGCAAACTTCCCCTCTCGGGCCTCGGACAGTATTTGCCGGCTGGTATTCACTACGAGTTCATCTTCTCCTACACATTCATTCGTCTGCCTGATCCCATCGCCTGCCTAAAATTCCCCTGCTATCGCTGCTGAGACCTCTTCCCTCTGTCTCGCAAGAGCCGCTTTCATTGTTTCCAGCATAGCCGGTCGTTCGACTCAGCTCGTCAGCCCCCACTTACCTCTCTCCGCGGATCAGGCTCGCCGCATTCCACTTACATCAGGTTGGCCGTCTCCGTCATGGTCCTTCATTGGCGCGGTTTCGCCAGTAGACGCCTCAGCGTCGGCTCCCTCGGCCGGCACGACTTTGGGCACCTATCCGGCTGCTGCGTTTCCATGGACACCTCTCTTCACTCGTCCCCCTTCACGAGTGTACAGGTCCCATGTCTGCCAGCCGACGGCGTCGATGTACCAATATTTGTCTTGCAAGGTGGTCATCCCGCGCAGTAATTCAACCGATTCGTCTGCTTGCAATCGGTCGAACCCACGCCGCTCCATTAGCAGCTCCAACCCCACGATTGTGACGTGTCCAACCTCCATTACAAGGGTTACCAGTTGACTCATGAGCGTGGACAGTTCCTCCTCCAATGTCGGCAATTCGGCTCCAGTCAGGCCGGTGGGGACATCGGGGTGTGGCGCGTCAGTATCGACATGCTCAGTGAAGATGAGGGTGACATGCTCCACCCAGTCGACCGGATAGTCGTCTCGCCAGAGGTCGACGTGTAGCACCGGCTGGTCCGCGTGGAAAGGCAGGTGGATGACTATCTCCTCAAGAGGAGTCCGGATTCGAGCTCGTGCATCACGCGCGTTTCTCAGGTTGACAAAGTTGCCGAAGATCACGACCCGGCGCACAGGAGGGAGCTGCCACCAGTCGGAGAAGTCGCTGGGCTGACACAATAGCAAGGCTGATGGCCTGTCAGGACCGCCTCGGGCGTACAAGCGCAGCGTGTCAAGGAGCGGCATACTGGCTGCCAGTTCTTTGAGGGCGTCGTGCCGCACAACTCCACGGATGTCCAGAACCCGTGTGTATGCCAGCACCGACTTTGGCGCGGCCCACCAATGGATAAAGTGTGCGTCGTTACTGATGTTAGCGCTTGTCGCGTACGGAGAGATACATCGCCGAGTCCTTGATCAGAGGCTTGCGCCACCCGTCGTGCAAGGTGTGACCACGCAGACGGAGAACTGAGCCCCGCACCCGTCGGCGCTCGTCTCCGTCCAGGATTAGGTGGGGTCCCCAGATCGAGTCCACGTACTCGCGCCATGCGCGTGAAGCGCCCCGAAAGCCTCCCAGGTCGGTGGCATAGCGGAGAATGGTGTGAATGATGTGTGGAAAGCTGGCTGCGTTGATGGTAATGCGGGGTTCTGGAGCTGATGAGACAGTGCTCCCTCGTGGTTGTGATGAGGACGGTGGCAAAGAGGGTCCCGACGAAAGTGATGACGCATTCGACAGACCTACTCGGGATGACGTGGGCGACTGGTGCGGAGAGGATGATTGTGATTGTGAGCGCGTCAAGTCAAGACGCGCCTGTGGCTTGTCAGAATAGTCCTCAGGCCCCAAGAGCCTAGCCGACTGCGGTGCTGGCGGCCTTGTGACTCGTGGTTCAACTTCTGGCGGCGCGGAAACGCCTGGTTAGTCAGTCCGATGCGTTCAATGGCTCACAGAGGAGACGATGGAAGAGGGACTGCAGTGACATGGAGCAGGCGTCCAGGTGTCCAAGCGTCGAGATGAGTGAGTAATAGAGTAAATTGAAGATTGAAGTTGGGAAGTGAAGAGAAGAGTCTACTCTAGTCGTGAGAAGTATCAATGGCCGAACAAAACCGCGCTCTGTGCGAACATGTGAGCATAACCAGACACATCACCGCTTTCCTAGATTCCAGATCTAAGTTGACATATGCATGTTCTGTGCCATAATCGCAGCTCATCGCTCACGTATGAAGCACAATCTGCGACTGCTCACCTGTCTGCATCTTCTACAATCTTCTCACTGTGACTGTCAATCAGCCAACACAGCCCTGTCAAAGACACAGCTATGCGGTTGCGACAACCTCCTGCGCAACGAAGAATGGGCACTGGCCGCCCTGTGCGCGCTCGCGCATAGCAGCAGCGTTCTTTAGCGTAAGGTCCACCCCCTGGTTGTACAGTCTCTCGGGACCCAGGCGCGAGTTGATGTACCCCTCGGGCACGTACTTGGGGAGGCCTGGTGTTCCAAGGCCAAGGGCACCCATGCGTGCGCCGTCCGGCTTGACGTACCACGGCTCAAAGATGTACCCGTCCCTCACAATCTGAGGGAGACCAGCATCTGGAGCCTTCTCCGTCTTCTCGGAAACGGGGCCTGCGAACGAGCAGCGCACGCTAGTCTTGACGTGTGGGGGCGGCGTTGTGCGTGGGAACAGCAGATTGCCACACACGAGTCCCTTGATCCGTAACAGGCGCGGTACCAGCCAGTACATCAAAGCAGGAGGCTTCTCCCACCCAAACGCCTGCAGCATGTGGTCGTCGAGAAGAACCAGGCTCATACGCTTGCCGAGTGGCCACATGAAGCGAGGTAAGTCCTTGAGTAACACGCTAAAGGTCGCGTTACCGACCTGCGCGTTGCGGGGATCGTACACCATCGACTTCTTGCCGTACGCGACCGTCCATTCGAGCAGCTCGGCGCGCGTGGGAGGAATGTCCTCAATGCCCATGCGAGCGCCAATCTCGCGCCAGTGGACGTAGCTGGGGTCAGCAGGGAACGCGGTCGGACATGATAAGAGGAAGGGAGGACTCCGGCCTCTCCTGCTTGTTCATGCGCAAAACTCACCGTGCCTCCTTCTCGAGTTCATTCAGCGGGCGGTAGTCAAACAGCTCGGCGAAGTAGAAGGGCTCGAACACGAATAGAGCGAGGGTGAACAGCTTGTCGTCACGGCCAATGAGATTGCCGTATCTAGAGTGTAACCAGTTCATGCGCGCGAGGGCGATGCTGCCACGCTCGGTGTCCACGCCAGCGACGGCGTGGCTCTCGCCACCACCACTAAACTCGTTGATGAAGATGCCAGTGTCCTCGGCGCGACGTCCGGCACTCGCGTCCGTCGACAGCTGGCCAGACTTGCACAACACACCTGAGATGGTTGGGATGGCGTATGTCTTGAAAAGGGCGAAGGAGAGTGCGACGGTGACCGTCCATGGCATTTCCTGACGTCAGCGTCCCGATTCCATCCAGTCGCCAACCGCCGCTGCCATGTACTCACCAAGAAGGACGAGTACTTGGAGATCTCCTCGGCCTCGTGGTAGGTCATCTTGCTCATGTCGTCGAGGAGATACGCGTACTTGTCCATCATGGCGTCGCGCTGGCCATAGCGAACCTTTCGCACCGCCTGGACACGGCGCACAAGCAGCGCAGCCGAAACCGCGATGAACGCGCCGACGTACACGACGTATAGCAGCACCGATGTGTTTCCAAGGGTGCTTGGAGTAGGAGATGCTGGGTTAATGAGATGTGAACAAGGGAGAAGAAGATGCGAATTGGTGAGTCTTAGTAGGTGCTCCCTTTTGGTGACGGCCGACACTATCGGCGTGCCAGTATCTGGTTAGATGCCGTCATGTGACGATTGAGCGAGAAGCATGGGCCCATCCCTGACGGGATGCATGGCATTCCCGCTGGCTACGGGGGGCCGGTGATTGACTCTTGACTAATGCTGGTTGATGAGGTGAGCGAATATATTTGGAGATAGGTTTGAGGCATGGAGAAATGGGAGATGGAGGAAGAGGAACAGCGGATTGTGGTGGATTGCGTCAGTATTACAAGTCCTCCAGAACGCACCCCACCATATCATGCTCACCACACCCAAGCAACTAAGTAATAATGGCCCTCTCCAGCCATCTTCTCTCTAGGCTTTGAAACTCGTCTCATCTCTTTATCCAGACACGCCATGCGTCATCCAGTTCATATCCTTCTGAGCGCGCTGGGCATGCATCGACTTTGTGCTTTCCAGTTCCCGGATCTCCCATGGTACGACGCCAGCCATCGGGATCAGCTCTGCATCCGGCTCGACCTAGCTGACCTCTAGAAACGAGCGTGTATACAATTCTATGTCGTCAGATTCTACAACTTGGCCTTAACATCCTTGGGCGCCATGACGGCGCTCTTGAGATCTTCAGCGACGTCGTCGCGCCACACAACCTCGACGTTGCGTGGTCCCGCCTTGGTGCCCTTGACGAGCACGACACGGTCAAAGTCACCGGCGCGGCCCGAACCACGGAGTTCGGGACCAGACCCCTCGAGCGAGAGAATCTGCTTCCCACTCGCCTTGTGCACACCACGGCCCACTGGCGAGATGACCTTGTCCGCCCAGTTGATGCTGCTTGTTGCGTGGTTTGACCGTCCGGTGGTGCTTGAGGCCAGGAAGCTCTTGAGCGAGTCGCGCTGAGCACCGTAGTTGCCAGGCCCTGTCAGGTGCTCGGCGAGGTGGCCGATGAGGTACATCTGAGGAGGGTAGATGATGATTTCCCCACTCTTTCCGCGCTTCAGCCAGTCGGCGCAGTCGTCAAAGGCCGCGGCCGTGTGCTCGATCCCGCCGTCATGGGTTGGGTTGTGCACCGTCACCTCAGCATCGTGACCCACTGCGTCCGAGTTCAGAGGCAGCATGTAGACGTACATCTGCGTCGTGAAGCGCTTGGGAACATTGGGAGGAGTGATCCAGCGCGTGAAGGGCACGAGAGATTCTGCCGTCAGCAAGACTTCCAGAGTGTTTGGAGGGAGGGAAACGTGTGGGTATAGGCGAGTGACCTTCGGGTTGGCGTCCCCAGATGCGCGCTCGAGAGCAAGCAAATCGGATGGGACCCCTTCAGACACCTGGGCGCCCCTCCACTGACAACACTGCCTCATGCCATGCCCACTCCCAACTCGGCTCCCCTCGCAAACTCACCAATCTCGGCCACGCCGCCCTTCTGATCCAGCCACTCCTCAAACTTGATCTTATCCCCGTGTACGGCCTTGCGGCCATCCTCAATCTCGGCCTCGCTGAGCTTGAGGAGAGGGCCGCCTGGCGGCGTCCCCTTCTTGCGGGCAAGCAGGATGCCCGACTCCTCAAACGTTTCGCGAATGGCTGCGAGACGGTACGCATACCCGTCATTGTGCCGCCCGACATCCTGCTCGCTGGGGATAACCTCGTGGAAGCTACTGAGGTTGCCGCCCGGGAACACGTGAGCCGACGGGAACGCGGACGAGCGCTGAACCCGATGAAGGAGGAGGAGCTGGTTTGTCGGCGACACGAGCATAACACTAGGTTCGGCGTCAGCAACCGAAAAGGTCAGGAGGCATAAGAGACGCGTCTAGCCTTGGGCAACAAACACACCTTGAGCTCGGCTTAGGCACGGCCGGCACGTTTGCCGCGGTCGATGCGGGCCGCTTCTCCTTTGCGACGATCCAGGACATTATTGAAGGAGCGAGTCGTGTTGTGTGATAGCTGGCGAGAGCGACGCGGGGTATGGAGAGGAGCATGGTAGTCAGAGGTGCGGGGGTTGGGTATATGGCTGAGGAGATGGAGGGGGAGGTAGAGGGCCAGGTCGGATGAGACCGATCAAGAGTTGCCGGTGCAAGCGGTAAGGCGGGGGTAACCGTCTCTTCTCGGGGTCACGGCGTTGAAAGTTGGAGAAACCCCGAGCAATGCGCAAGGGCGGATACTGACACAAGTCAAGTATATAAAGCAACGCCGTGGATGTGATGATGAATAGGTAAAAAGTCTAGATCTACATTACCGCTTTGTGTTTACCATGCATTTGCTGGTGCGTTTGTACAAGCTGTACAAGTTTGGTGTTTCGGATCTACAAACACGCTGCCAGCTGCCAGACTCGGCAACTGTCGAGGTGCAAGTAGCCGAGTTTGCATTCTGTCGGAAACGCCCCTTTTGCAGTAAACGTGGTCAAAAGGGCCGTTTCCGACAGATGCTGTCCTGCAGCCTGCAGACAACCAAGCCACAGTCCACAGTCCAAGGGGTGTGTCCAGCTTTTTGCAAGTCAAGCTCCTTCCGGATCTCGGAGCCTGAAGCGAGGTGGGACCAAGGCGAACCGACGATCCAAGTTGGAGGTCTGGGGATCGACTCACAGCCAGTGCCTCACCTTGCTTTCCACTCTGTCACTACTTTACTTTTCTTAATCCCTTTATTATTTCATCTCTTATCATATTGGGACTGACACATTCTCATCCCTCATCATCCTCTTCACTCTTCTCATCATCTCCTCACAACCTCATTCCCCAACCTCAAACCTGTGCAGCCCGCAGTCCTCGAAATGACCTCGAGGTCACCGCCACAGCGTACCAAGAAACTGAACTGTCTTGGCACGCTCGGCACACTGCCAGCGCTAAGAAGGATGGAATCAAAAGGTACTGATCTTGTCGTCATCAAGTAATGACGTAGTAATCAACTAGTCAAACCCCATTGCGCAGCGAACGCCAAGAACATTGAATCCCTCATCAGTCACTCTAACTCACTCCACTCACTCCACCAGCTTACTTACTTGCTTACTTGCTTTGACCATTAGTCATCAACAGACACAGAGTTATTGACGTCGTCAATCCCCAATCCGCAATCCGCAATCCACAGCCCGCAGTCCAGTCCATCTCGGATCTGGGATCGCACGACTTGGGCTTCAAGCATATCTTGCAAGGCTTTAGGCCTACGTCGTCATACGAAACCGCACCGCCTTGGCCATCCATGACTGGCTACCCTTCAACCTTCATCTTCAGCCTTCCTTCCCCGCTTTCCAGCCTTCTCCCTCTACTTGTCCATCTTTTCTCTTCATCTCAACCCCCGTCAACAACCTTGACCACTTACCATGCTCCTCTTCCCCATCCTCCTCGCCCAACATGCCCTCGCCCAGACAGTCGTCAACGACCAACCCCCAGCCAATGACTCAGCCACCGAGCCATACTGGCCCCGATACCCAGACGGGACGAGCGAGGCCGACTTTATGATGAACACCAACTCGAGCGATGCAGATCTGAGTGGTGAATCGCGCATCGCGCGGTGGATTGTGACAGCCAGCAACGCCTTCCGCGCCCAATTCGGTGAGTCGGCGGGGAGAGCAAGGTGAGCAAGATGACTTACTCACCAGGGTGTCAACCTGTCACCTGGAACGAAACGGCAGCTCGCATTGCGCAGGACCACGTGAACACATGTCTATGGGAACATTGGTGAGTCGTTGAACGGGCGGTGTACACTGGTCAGGCGTGGCTTGACCGAGTGCAACCATCAGCATCTGCTTTAAGAACTATAGCTGACATGACAGGGGAAGCGATAACCTGTATGCTATTAGGTCAAGTCCCAACCTGACACCAGTGCGCAGCTCTCCTTCTCCGACGAGGGGGGCCGCTTTGACGTTAACCCGATGATCGAGATGTGGGCGGAGGAGTGGGGTGAGCCAGCTGGCTGGAGTTGAGTGTCAAGTTGACCACAGACTACTACCCATTTCGCCACCCTGAAGCCCAGGCAGCCTCACACTTCTCGGCCGTGAGTTCTTGATTGCATTGAAACATTGCTGATATCCAAGATGATCTGGAACGCGTCCAACACCCTCGGGTGCGCTTGGAACGTCAATTGCGCCAACACGACCGACTTTCCTAGCATGACGTACTTTGTGTGTGAGTCCTCAGTTAAGCACGCACCGTGATTGGACTAACGGCAGGCAACTACTGGCCGGTAGGTAACATGGCGACGCAGCCGCCTGGCGAGTTGTACGCTATCAACGTCCCGAACTGGACCAAGTGGACGCCTGAGCAGGTGCCGGACGTCCCGTACACGGCCGCGCCGTCGTTGCCGGTCAGAACTGCGACCATCACAGGGTCGGGTGTCGCGCCATCTGTACGACAAAGTGCGGCAGGACAGGGAGTACGTCTAGCCTCTTTGGGTCATGTTGTATCTGCTAACATCCGCAGAACGGTGAGACAGCCCTCAACAGCGCTGGCTGCACTCGGTTCTCAATCTGGGTCCTCCTTACTGCTCTCGCAGTTGCGGCTAGCTGCTAAACACCGCTGATGTTGTCGTTGTATAGAGTTTTCCGCTTACAGAGAGTGTATTGATCAACAGGTCCTGACAATAGAATTCAATGCAGAGAAATTACTAAACAATGATCAACTCGTGTGCAGTGTCTTCGCAAGGAGAATCTCACGCGAGCCAGCGCGCTACTTCACCAAAGTCTACTTGCTTCCCTCACTCTTACTGGCTCCATTGGGGACGGCGGCGCTCCTGCGGCCGGCATCCAGGGCAGTCGCAGAAGCACTCGTCAAACTTGTGCACATCCTCGATGAGGCTGCTGACACAAGCAAGATAACACGAGTGCCGCTCTGGGCGAGCGGGTCCAAGAGCAGTCGGTGAAGGGAGGAAGAAGTCTTCGCCACCCGTCAGGTTTTCCGTACTCTTCTTCGACTTGAGGCTGATCTTGGACAGCGTGCGGCGGAGGGGCCCACTGGCGCGACGGACAAGGCGACGAACTGGACCGTCCTTGGGCGGCGGGCTCTCGCCCCGCCGAGCTCGCTCGTCGACCATGCCGTGACGGAGGCTGTCCGCGACCGGTGATCCTGCGCGCATGCGCGTGACGTGACCGTCGTTCATCTTCCAGTCTCGCGGGGTGTGTGCGAGTGTGGGCCCCATCGCTATCCGCTCATTGCGGTCGGTGGGTACATAGAGCGGCTCCATGAACGGAACCTCGCGACGGTCCTTGACCTTGCGACTGCCGCCGAGCGAGAAGAGCGACGATGCGGATCCCTTCCTCTCGTAGTTGGGCTGCTTGGCGTGGTCTGGCTCGCCCGAGAAGCGTGCCGATGCGCCGTAGGGGTCAGTCGAACTCGGAACACGGCCCTCGGTACGGACCTCCTCCCAGTTTTCCCACCCCTCTGGGGCGCATGTCTGCGCGATCGCCTTGTCGGGGTCAACTAGGCCAACAGCCTTGCGCAGCCGCTCCCAGCTTTTGCGCATGCCCTTGCCCTTTGTGTCCTTTTGTCCCTTGTCCTTGGACTGGAAGCTGTGGCCCACCTCCGGTTCCTCTGCTGACCGGTGTCCGACACGGCCCAGACGCCGCATGTCCAGGCGCACGTCGAGGTCGCCATATCTCTCGGTGGCGTAAGGGTTCACCTCGTCGGGGTAGCGGTACCGCTCGCTAGGGACATAGGGGTTGAAGCTGGTAGATGGCTCGTCCGACACGAGAGTAGGGTCGTGTGCGTCCGGTCCCCTGCGGTCGCTGTAGCGCCGACGAGGCCGAGCAGGATGGGTCTGGACCTCGGTCTCCTGCGAGAGGCGCTCGGGTTGGTGCCCCTCGTCTCGACTGTGGATCGCCTCGCGGACACGTTGGAGGGTGATTGCGTCGACGCCGCTCGAAGAGCTCGCAACACTCATGCGCTTCATGGCGGCCAAGAAGGCGGGCGAAACTTGTTCCGGGCTACCGGTCCGGAGTGAGGTGACCCAATGGGCAGGGGCTGGGTTGTTTGAGGTGGGTGTGGCAGAAGAGGGTCTTGAGGTGGAGGCAGACGACTCCTTCGAGTCGGGAGGGTTGGTCTGCTGAGCTGCATAGCGCTGGGTTCGGCGGGCCGCCTGAATTGCGCGCATCTCGTTGGGGTCCTTGCGCTTGATGTTGTAGTTGGTCCACTTGGAGTCAACGGTGCTGGGGTTGTTGAGCTCCACTGGTGTGAGTGTGGCTGACCATGTCAACTCACTCTTGTCGCGGGAGAGGAGGAGCATAGCCTGTTGGCGCTGTTTGCGCTCGTCAGCGAAGAGGTCGCGGCTGGGCCGGGGCGGCGTGTCGCCGGTCGGCAGGTTGTGGAGGATCTTGTCCCTCAGCCTGGAAGGTTTGTGGGTATGGTCGGGAGTCCCCCCTGGCTGGGAGTAGACGGAGGGAGACGACTGGTTGCTCTGAGGCTGGGGGCGTAGGGGTGTGTGTTGTTGAGACATGCTGGTGCGAGTGTTGGAGATGGAAGGAGCAGTGATTGACCACACGCTCGCTCCGCTTTTATGGCCCCGCGAGTGTTGATGGCGAGAGTGCCTACACAGCCGACTCATTGCCACTGATGACAACGGTTCTGATGGTGGCGAGGCGACTGATGATGGAGACAACGGGCCTGTTGCGCCGGCTTCGGAGGGTCATTTACATTGATACATAGAGTGATGCATAGCCCGACATGCGGTTGATGAGGCTACTCGCCAGGTGATTCATTCATACGCTGTATGTTGACACAGAGGGGTGACATGGACAGTGTGTCTCGACTTGGTGCGAGCTGTTTGTGTGCTTCATTGTTTGTTTGCCTCCTCGTTACCTACCCAGACCAGTCCGTTTCAATGCCCGTTCTCCAACATCATTTACAGCTTTAGCGCTTCACTCATCCCATTGTCTTGCTGCTTTTCACTTTTCCAGAGTGTTGACAAGTTGGCAATGGAGTACACGCCGCCGACAATTCGGAACAACATGCCAACCGTCCCGGAGATGGACAACATCACAGCCCTCCGAGCCGAATCGGACGCTTTCACCGCCAACCTGCAAGCCCATACTACATGGCTTTACGCGCTCCTCTCCGTCCCGCACTGCGCGTGCAAGTGTGTCTGCGGCGCACAACTCAAGGCGAAACAACGCGCGGCGAAAAAGGCCGCGACGGCGCGCAGGGGGTTGGACGAGTTGCACGCAAACCTCAAACTTGAACGGTCTGCATACAGTAGTCGGCTTGGGGTTGGCACTCGCACGCCCGTCACTGCACGTCGTGGTTTCTTCTGGCCTACCTCGGGAATCTGGATCGGAACACACTTGCATACTGTCGTCTGAGTAGGAGGCATCGCACCGAGTCTAGCAAGTCAGCGGCGCGCAGGCTTGTAAACTTTGGTACTGTATTGCTCCCGGAAACATGCACCCGGATCAACATTGTCCAACCCCTCCCGTTTCACGTCCCCACATCACATTCCTACTGTCCGTTGATCGAGGCGCACGTGACGTCCATTCGTGGTACCTCGCGATATGGCGTGCTGCGAAGAGGGTGGGACGAGAGCGAGTGCAGAACGGTACGAGTGAGTGAAGAACAGCAACATTAACTTATGATTCGGATCCTGGAACGTCTCTGCCTTTGGATTCTGGATCCTGGAACGCCTCTACCACCAACCAACAGGAACGTCTCTACCACCAACCAACAGCCCGGCATGGCCCACCGCACCGACAGCGTGTGTAGCGATAGTTCTTCCAGCGACTGGGTACACGTCGAGGCGCCCACGTTCGCTAGCCCCTTATCTCCCACGGCATCGTCTCCTGGGCGGCGACACTCTGTCGGTCTGGGGCTCGCGCCAAGTCTGTCCGACTTCAATCCGAGTCCACACCGGCCCACCGTGCGGCCTCAGTTACGCCCGCTGATCCTGGCGGAAAAGTACCCGCTGGACCCCACCTTGTCTCTGTAACATAGATTGTGTGATTAGTCATTGTAATTGAGAAGGGCGGATTGGGCGTCGGACTGTTGAGCATCGGGTTTATCCAAGGTATTCTCAGTGTGTTCTACCAGGAACGGATGATCTGCAATCTACCGATCGCCCTGCCACACTACCTAACCCCCATGACTTACCCGTCAAGCTCGTCCATGCCCTCCATCAGACTGACGTGTGCGTTGCCTGGCGCTGGGCAGGCGGCACTTGCCGCACGCTGGATTTCACGCCTGCCAACTTGGTCGGCTCGGGCCGATCCCCGACCTGGCACTCCCGCGGAAGCCTATTATGGAGTAATAGAGGCGCTCAGGGAATGCTAATAATCATTCCGGACCGGACGGGCCTCCTTGCCGTAGTGAACCGACGCTCGCCGCTTCGGCCTCACCAGTCGGGCGAAGGGACCCGCGCGCCAAGCGGGCCTCCGAGTCGAAGGGGATGCAAGCTTGGGGTATGGCGGAGACGGCAGGTGGCAGGTTGGATCCTTATATGGCGTTAGGGAGTGACAACGGGCGAGAAGCGCGTATGCTGGAACGGGGAATGTGTCAGCGACGTGGTCAAGATTAGGCTGGTGGGCAACCGGTGGGCGGTGGGCGGTGGGCGGTGGGCCAGGGGAGAGGATTGTCCAGACGAGGTATCGAGGAAAGGGTGTCGAGAGCTGAGGTATCAAGGAAAGGGTGTCGAGTCGAGAACCGGATGTGGATGCGCGGCATGTATGGCAAGGAGATTGGGAGCTTTCGGAGGTTGAGGCAGTTGGCCGGCGAGGTGGCCCGGGGCGCGGCCGAGATTACTCACTCGTCTCTGGTGTCCTGGTGTCCTGGTGTCCTTGGTGTCCTGGTGCCCGGTGTTCTGGTGCCCTGGTGTCCTTGGCTTCTGCTTCGGTTCATGGAATTACCTCATACTGCACGGGTCCGTGAGCCACAGGCGCCATGTCACTCCAGGTTCAACAAGTACTGACATGGCTCTGATGAGACGGAGATGGGTTCAGATGAGCATACAGGGGATCTTGAGGCATGCCGTCTGACGAGTCGACATGCGGTTGGAGAGTGCGACGACTCGATACACCTACCACAATACTCAACTTTTTTCATTATCTCAGGCATGTGTCGAGCGCCACCAGGGACACGCCAGCAGGTGGGCATGGGCGTCGAGATAACCGGAAACCAGGGATATCCCTAAGTTTACCAGGCGCCAACGTAATCAACCCTTAATCATCGCAGCTGAAGGCCCGTCAACGTGTCCAACTCGTCTTGGCACTCCCTATTCCGAGGGACATGTGGCCCTCATGTCATGGCAATACAAGCGACAAGCTACAAGCGAACCTGAATGCCAAGCACCTGGATGGCCCGCCGGCGATGAGTAATTGAATTTTACCCAAGATTGTTGGCATCACCTTTGTCATGTCGGCCACTGGCTCGTCCTCTGGCCCGGGCCGGGGTCCCCGTGGCTCGCCTTGGGACGCCTTGGGACGCCTTGGGAGCCCTGCGCCCCCACAAGTCGAGGTGGGCTTTCCCGCAGGGGCTAAGCCGGGTACCGGAATCATGATACGAAGAGAGAGAGAGAGCTGGGAGAATAAAAGGAGGGGCATGTACTGACTGAACCCCAATCTAGCACTAACACACACACATCATGTCCCACCCCGTGACTGCCGTGGTGGACAATGGCATCGACAAGGTCGATGCCTTGCACTACGAGACCAACGAAGTAGGGAGTGACCACGACCAGGAGAAGGGCGACACCGTGTCGGATTCCGGCATCCAGAAGGACATTGACGCCGGTATCGACCCCGTCTACCTCAAGCGCCTGCAGCGCAAGATCGACTTCCGCCTAATCCCTGTCCTGTCTCTCATGTACGCCATCTCGCTCATCGACCGCACCAACCTTGCTATTGCGCGTGCTGCCAATAACAACCATATGGACAAGGAGCTCGGGCTCGACATCAACAACAATAACAACAACCGCTACTCGATCATCACCCTAGTCTTCTTCGTTCCCGTGAGTAATCAATCTATTCTCCACTGACGCCAAAGTATATCATCTTTGAAATCCCTTCGCAGATCGGCTTGCGCAAGTTCGGCGCACGCATCTGGCTCGGTTCGGCAGTGTTGCTCTGGGGCATTGTCATGCTGTCCATGGGTTGGGCCAACAGCTGGTCGACACTGGCGGCACAGCGCGCCATCCTCGGTCTTTTCGAGTCGGCCCTGTTCCCCGGTGCAGCGTATCTCATCTCGTGCTGGTATCCTCGCAAGGACATTGGCGTTCGCACCTCGATTTTCTACATCACGGCGGCGGTTGCCGGCTCGTTCGCCAAGCCTCTCGGTTACTGCTTCTCCTTGCTCGATGGCAAGCGCGGTCTCTCCGGTTGGCGCTGGCTCTTCATCTTCTACGGCGCCCTCACGATTATCATTGCTGTCATTGGATACATCTTCATCATCGACTTCCCCGACAAGGCCAACTACCTCGACGAAGAGGAGAAGCGGATTGTCGCACTCCGTATCCAGCGTGATCGCGCCGACGCCAAGCCTGACCCGCTCACTGCAAGCAAAGTCTTCAAGTACATGTGCCTCTGGCAGCCATGGCTCTTCGCCATCATGTTCATGAGCACGACCACGGCCACCTATTCGCTCGCCTACTTCCTCCCTACCATTCTTGCGCAGATGGGTTTCAACAACATTGAGTCCATGATGCTCGGCACGCCAGCCTACTTCTGGGCCATCTTCCCCGCCATCATCTGCGGCAAGATCGCCGACAAGTACCGCGGCACCCGTGCCTTCATGGTCATGTTCAACGCTGCGTGCATCCTCATCGGCACCGGCATGTACGCCAAGCTCCCTGCGTCCCAGAAGAACGCCCGCTTCGCCGGCATCTTCCTGGCCGTCGGCGGAGGCAACTCAAACGTCCCCCTCGTCATCTCGTGGCAGGCGACCTCGATTCGTGCCCAGTCCAAGCGCGGCTACGTCTCCGCCCTGTCTGTCGCCTTTGGCGGCGTTGGTGGTATCCTCGGCTCGGCACTCTTCTTCCAAAAGGAGGCCAAGAAGGGCTTCCCAACCGGCATTAACGTCACGCTCGCCCTCAATGCTCTCACGTTTGTCATCGCCGGTTCGCTCTACGTTTACATGCGCATCATGAACCGCAAGGCCGACAAGGGCGAGGTCGTCATTGAGGACAACGAGGACTTCCGCTACCAGCCCTAAGTCGAGGGGAGGGAGAAAGTCGAGGAGAGGAGGGATTGGGGATGGAGACGCGCGCGGGAACAAGTCGGGATGTTGTGGATCAGTTTGGGGGTTTGTGCATTGCATTGGTTAGGGAGTGTGAGGTAGGAAGTGTAGGGGTGCTTGGCGGAGGTTGTAGCAGTAGGGTAGCATTAGCAGTGGGAGTAGAACCAGTAGCAGGAGCGTTCACGCCTTACTAGCGTCATCATCATGAATTGAGCATGGAATTGAGCAGGAAGATACACATCTCCAGTTGCATCTGCACCCGTACAACCCAGACCTATACAAATACATTGCAAGTCTTCTGAGGCTCCATCATCATTAGCCATCCACTCCCAAGGAGCTGATCTTCGAGGTATCCCCGTGCCGACGCCACACAGATTAGACAAACACAAACCTGTCCATGTCCTTGATCTCCGACTGTGCTTGGGTCGCGTCATACGCGTATGCTGGCTCGACCTCCCTGCAGTGCTCATCACTGTGATGAAGCGCTTGCTTTGTGAGATATCTCCCTATGTGTTACTGACATACAAGGTCCGGGCACCCCGTATCAAGATTTAGTGTGGGAGAGACGCTTTGGTGCTGCGGTTGCACTTCAGCCTGCTTCACGCGTCACGATTGACGCTAATGCTTTCCCCCACATCCTGGAGAGCATCTTCCGCTCAGCTACCACGGATGCCTCGGCAGTTGAGCTCAAGACACTCCGGAGCGTGTCGAAGAAGTGGCGGCAGCTTGTTGATGGTGACACTTGATTCTCAATGCTCGTCTCAAAATCTTGGGGAATGATACGTACCTGCACGAAGGTCACCGAGCGCCAATCGCCTCAAACGTCCGGCCTTGCTCTCTATACGAGGCCGTCCAGACTTGCCAGCTGACCAAAGCCTGGCATTGACGAAGCGTCGATTCAAGCCACCTGCACTCGCCACCCCAGTTCTCGCTCACACCAAGATCCTCGATGTCCGCTGCATCAAGCGGACCAGCACACTGGAACATCTCCTCCAGCTCCTCCCGCTTCTCAATACCCTTCGCCTGTATCCGCAGAAGGGCCTGCCAGATGCGACAGAGTAAACTGGTGTCTAGCACTCAAGTCGAAGGCCAACATGTGTCACCAAGGGACAAGAAGACAGTGGAGCGGCATTCTACAGTGTTGATTAGGTCGCCATTGATGCAGGCGGATGTGGTACTGTCCCGAAGCGGGTCAAAGGTTCGACTCATCCACGCGGCCATGAAAAATATTAGACAGAGATTCACGCCGACGCCACAGGGCTTGGTCACGCTAATTGCTATTGTCCCAACCGAACCGACGCCTTCAGGTAGACTGGGAACAATACAAACAGGCATGGAATGCGATGGAGAGGACATGGGTGAGGAAAGTGGCTACTTTGCGGGCAATCCTCCCTCGGATTAGGCAGAGCTTTGCTTCTGTTTGTCAGCTGATATTCCCCACGCCCCATGCCCCACGGAACCCGTGGAGGCCAATGCGCAAGCGTCTACTCACAGAAGAGGTGGTTTGGCCCGTTAGCGTGGCTCGGGGATAGCCCGCATCGGACGCGCCTGCGTTGGCGGCGCACGGCCTCCCGCACGCGTCGCGCTGAGGTGGCTACGCAGACCCGCAAAGCGCGTACCCGGCTCATGCTTGCGGAAACCAGTGGTTGTATGCTTTGTCTGGAACGTGGGGACATAAAAGTCCTCGGTGTCGCCAATGACTTCGCGGTCTTTGAAGAACTTTGCGTCACGTCCAAGCCCGATCGTCTCGAATCCGAAAGGACTGACAGTGGCCTGTTCGTCGGCCTTGATATCCTCTCCGAGCGCTGCTAGGAGTTTACTCATGTCGTACTCGTCATTACGTGACGCAAAGAGGTCGCTCTGGTATGTGGTGGCCAATGCCGATGCCGAGGGCTCGCTGTCGCGTTCAGGCGTTGGGGCCTCGACTCGGATAGCCGAGTAATCGACGTCGTCCTCACTCTCGACACCCTCAATCACCTCGAATTCCTTGTGCGACTAATGTCAGTGTCGGAGAAAAGACTCTACTCACATTGTCGCTCCCGCTCTTGGGCTGCTGCCACATAGGATCAGATGGGTACGTTGGTGTGGCCAGGACGGTGGACGAGGCGGAACTCATGGCACTGGCCGTGCTTTTCCGCCGGCCAAACTCTAATGCGGTCGGGCTCATTGGGAGGAGAGCGTCCTCGACAACCGTGGAGACTGTACCAACGCATCCTGCAAGGGAAGAGAGCATTCGAGTGTCTGGTGCGCGCGAGTCATCGTCGCCACCCAAGAACTGGGGCGGCAGTGTTGGGACAGGAGGAGGAGGAGGAGCCGAGGCGCGGTCGCGGTCGCGGTCGCGGTCAAACAGAGGAGTGCGTGATTTCTTGCGAAAGATGCTGGTCATGGACATGGTGAGATGTGAGAGGAAGGAGGAAGAAGGAAGAAGCAGAAGGAGGTTAGTCTTGTCTCTTGTGTGCGGCGTTGGGGAAGGTCTTTGTGGTACGCTGTTGTCGCTCTCGATCTTATTGCAGGGATCGAATCCCAACCCACGACCACTTGAGTCTCTGGCCCGATGCGAGCGAGCACGTCTCCCTGGCAGGACATTCTTTTTATTTTTTCCAGGAGAGGGTTAAGTGGCGGCGCACAGACCGCACAGACCACACGACCCGTCGGGCCAGTCACTGGCCTCTGTCAGTCCTTGACAGCGATCGCCAGGGTGGGACGAGTGACAGCTGGAGCTGGGGCAATCAGAGGTTGGTGGATCCGTGGGCCGTGGGGCCGGTCTTGAGATGAGTCCAAGCGGTGGATGAGGAATGTCACCGGGGGTGTGCATGTCCTGACTGCTGGCTGCTGGCTGCTTGACAACCCTAAATCCTAGCCTGGAATGAAATGTGCCAAAGAGGGTCAAGTGGATCTCGTGTCGGAATCCAATTCGAGTGGACAGCCGAACGGCTCGCGTCTCTCTCTCCGGTTGGTCGAGGGCGAGGGAGCAAGTGAATCGTCCATGTAGTGGGTTTCCAAAGCATTCAGAGGCAACCCCACGCAAACTGGCAGATGTGTGCGGATCGTCTTGTTGCACAAACCCATGTCCATCTCACCACTCCAGATCAGCATCAACCAAGCAGTCTTTTTCACCGCGGCATTCGATTCGTCATCGGCGAGTGCAAGGCAAATGCCGCATGCGTCACGGCCGACGTCACTGATAGACCGATGGCGGCGCGTGAGAAAGATGAAGATCGGGGCGCCAGTGGTGGCCTATAGCCGTCGAGCGGAGGCTGGCGGGGTGGGAACGGCGAGCAGCGGTCTACGCAGCGCGTAGTGTATGGTTGCATCATGCTTACCCTAGATGCCTAGATGCCTAGATGCCTAGATGGTACTGATTGTTCCTAGGCACAAGGTCCCACTAAATCAGTGCTCGCCATATCAACCCCAGAACGAGGTCGGAAAGAGCTCGCCCACATCGTTCGGACACTCCTGATGCGCTCATAAGAAATATGGGCAGTCGTCCACCGCTTGACGTCACTGTGGCGATCATCGCGGCATGGCCTCGGTATCGGTGTGCGTTCGCAGGCGCAGAAACAAGTGACAAGCGGAGCCTATATGCGCAGCATCCCTCCAACAAGCTACCTGCTTGTCGAGCATGGGGGAGACTTTAGACTCTTAAGACGAGGGGGTATTCTAGTTCATCTTCTGGCTTTCATCGCAACCTCGACTTGTTCACCCAACCTCGACTTGTTCACCCAACCTCGACTTGTTCACCCAACCTCGACTTGTTCACCCAACCTCAACTCCACCGCAACCTCAACTTGCCCCATCTTCTACCTTCTACCATGGCTCCGGTCGCCGCGTCGCGCAAGCCCGCTACCACCAACACGTCGGGCCATCCGGCCCTGACGGCGCTGTACCAACTCGGAGGCGAGGGCGACCCCAAGATCGTCGAGGGCATCTACGACCAGTGGGCGAGTAGCTACGACTCGGACATTCTAGGTGACGACCATGGGTACGTCGGTCCGCAAACTGCCGTTCGCGCTCTTGTGCGTGCTGGCGTCACCCCGCTGTCGCACATTCTCGATGCCGGCTGCGGGACCGGTCTAGTTGGGGTGTATCTCGCCCAGGCGGGGTATGTTGAGGTCGACGGAATCGACCTCTCGCCCGCCATGTTGAAACAAGCCGAAAAAACGAACTCGTACAAGGCGCTCAAGACGGTCGACCTGACGCGCAACATCCCAGTCCCGGATGCAGTGTATGATGGGCTCACGTGTGTGGGGACGCTCACGCACGGGCATGTGGGTCCGCGCGTCCTCAACGAGTTCGTCCGTGTCGTCAAGCCAAACGGCGTCATTGTCGCCACTGTCCTAGAGGATATTTGGGATGACGGATTCGAGGCAGAGACACAGCAACTGGCCAAAGATAAAAAGGTGGACATCCTCGGAATGGACATCGAGCCGTACCGCGCCGGTGCGGGGGTGTGTGCGCGTACTCTCGTCATGCGCCGTCGCTAGACTACATGTAGCCACTTGACATCCCTAGATACGAGTTGGATTCCGCCGGATAAGAAAGACGACAACCTCAGCCCTTCATGTAGTCCCATAAACGTAGTTTGAGAATATGTGAGCAAAGTAAACCCCAGATGATGTCCAGGCCCGCCATGACCTTCCTGTGGACTGCAACTTCATACAACAATCCCGCTATGCCTTCCACATCGGTGCGCGCTTGTTCTCCCAGCGTACCCAGACGACGCCCACACTCGCCGCCAACAGCAGTGCACTGATGAGGGTAGCCATGCCAAAGTACGCACTTGGCCCAGCAGTGTGCGAGCCAGAGTGGACCGTCGCACCAGCACTAGGTGTGCCGGCAAGAGTGCCAAACCCTCTGGCCATGTAGAGGATGCCATTGACCGACGCAAAGTTGTGCGGGCCAAAAATCTCCACCAGAGCAGCGGGGAATAGCGAGACGTACGCACTGGCAAATGTTCCGTACATGATCGAGTAAGTCACGAACAGTCCGCGGCCAGTGACGAGGTCGTGTCCGCCCAACAACGTGCTTGGCATCCAGAAGACAAAGCTTGCCACGGCCGAAATGGCCGTGGTGAGGAGGAGCATGTTGATGTGACCGAAACGGTCTGCGAGAATGCCGAGGAATATCTTGCCGAGCGCATTACACGCGTTGTTGATTGCAATGAAATTCGCCCCTTGTCGCGAAGAGTATCCCAGCGTTCGGGCATATGCGCTGAAGAAGAAGACGGGGGTGTAGTATGCCGCGGATTGAAGAAACGTGGCCAAGAGTTGGCCCCCAAACTTGCCAGTTTTAGCAATACGCATGTCGACGAGAGGAATGTCCCATAGACTGCGGAGTGAATGACGAGGACGAGATGCGAGGCGAGCTTTTTCGGCGTCGATGCGCGCTTTGCTCACAGGATCCCAATCGAGGATAAAGGCTCCAACAGCGACAAGTGTTGTTGTCACCGCACCCGAGATACGGAGTGCGTTTCGGAAGCCGAGGTTCTCGTTGAGCGCATGCATGACTGGCGCCCATACGAGCCCGCCAACGCCAGTCCCACTCAGGATGATACCCATGGCCAAACCCCGTCTTCGCCCAAACCACATCGGCGCAACAGTCGCCGCTGGCATGTATGAGAAGCACGTGCCGAGACCCATGAGTAGGCCTTGGGTGAGGATGAATTGCCACAGATGTTGAGAGTACGATGCGAGCATTGCTGCTGCAAAGGACAGCCCGGCACCAATGAGAACGGCGACGCGAGGCGAGAAACGCTTGGTCCACGCATTGGCAATTGGCGCTCCAATCGTCATGAACGCCGCGCTCAACGTGCCGATAATGTCGATCGCCGCGGGACTCGCACCGGTGAAAGGCGTGTTGGGCTCCTCTGACATTCTCTGGTACAGTTCCTGGTAGACACCAAAGGAGAACACGCCTCCGCATGTGGTGAAGATACACATGAACGATGCGACGCAGATTGCTACTTGGCGTCTGGTGTCAGATGAGAAGAAGGGGAGCAGCAGACATACAGCGTGGTAGGTTTCGGAGGGGAGGCCGTGGATGCCGTGGATGCCAACGGTGGTTCGTCTGCACGCGAGGACAGCCGCGAGAGCGTCGACAGCTCGATGCTCTCAGGCGTCTCGATACTCGTCGGCAACTCGATGCTCTCAGGCGTCTTGATACTTGGTGGTTGTGATGGATGTATGCTCGTGCTCATTGTTGTGGATGTGGTGTTGCTAGAGACTTGCCGCGACATTTTGGCGGAGCGGCAGTTCGGAGTGGAGTGGACAAAATAACCGGAGATGCCCGATCCTTAGTCTTACCCTCAGTCAGTGCTACAGGGTGCCTTCGGACACCTCTCGACTCCCAATGTACTTGGTTTGCCTCGGTAATGCCTCCAAGCCATCACAGTCTGCCCGATCCACTCCGACAGCGGACACTCGCGAGATCGCCAGGTGACTGACCTTCGTGCTGCCAGTGACTGACCTTCGTGCTAGCCGAGTCTGCAGTGACTCTGCCAGTGCCTGCCATCGGAGATGTCCGACAGCCCATGTGATGGCTTGCATACCGTAACATGTCACTCCGATTAGATACACTGACAGTTGCCAGCCCTTTCTGGATGGCACCCTACCTGCGCGGCCGAGGAAAGGAGTGATGATTGAAAGTGAAGAGCCTGCGGTGGGGTCCCCGGCGCAGGCGCTTCCACACGTTCCGGAGCAAGTGAGCGCGCCCGTCTCGGCTTGCGGTGCGACATCGCGCTTTTCCAGAGTAGCGCCGTACCACGCCGGGCCTGTCGCACATTGCCAAGTGCCTGGGTGCGACCATGTTGTTCGTGAACCCCAACACCAGGTTCTTCGGCGCTTCGTTTTCGTTGGTCAGTTCCAGACGACATCTAGGGGATGTGAGCCCATCATATGAGCCCGAATCGAGCACCGGCAAGCCATCGCGTCGAGACGCCGAGCCGTTGTTGGCGTCCTGGTAGATTATACACAGTCGTCAGGCACCCAAACGCCAGGTCGCGCGCCACAAACATGCATCACTTGCATTCCAGCACACTGTTGGTGCCCACACTTACTATTTGGTTGACACGCACGAGACTCGACATCTTACTACAGACACTTGTCGCTTTGGCTCTTGGCCCATGTACCTCCACTGCTCACCAATCCGCTGGATAGCCCTCACACATGGCCGATCGGTAAAAACGACATTTCTCATCGTCATCCGCTTCCAACTCCTGGAAGAAGGCAAGGGCCGCCTGCGTGATCACCGGTGCCCACCTCTTGGCCCCAGCGAGGTTTTCGGTAAGGAAGAGGTCCGGTGGGGTTATAGGACGTTGGAGCAGACTTTGAACTTCGCGCATGTATGCATTCTTGAAGGCCCAGTAGAGCTGGGTTTGGTGAGGGCGAGGATAGTAGAACTCCTGCCGCGAGATGATGAGAGCAAGCCGCTTTGCACCGCTAACGAGGTCGTCGTCCTTGTACATGCCGTCCGTCAACTTGTCCAAGCGAAGATCCTCGAGTGGGCGGTAGACAAGCCAGCGATGACACTGTAGATCAGCGTGGTGAGGGTCGGAACCGCCTACCTGGTTGAAGTCGAGAACCCAGCACTGACACATCAGCTCGTCGCCCACAAACCGGTTACCCAGTACCAGCTTGACACCGCGGGCATCGATCCCCACACCCCAGTGCATCCGGGCGAGGAGCCTGCCCATCCCCTGAGCAATGCACTCGACTGGAGGGAGGAGGCACTGGAAGGTCTCTCGGAGGCAGGCGTACCGATAATAATCGAGAGGGAGGTCGCAAATGAACTCTTGCGGGAATTCGTTGATCTTCTCGGGAAATTGCATGCCCAAGTACAGACCAAGAAGACGGATTGTGGGCGCTTGATTTTGAGCGTTGGCGGAGACGAACAACCTGTGATAATGTTGCTGGAGAACAACGGGAAGAGCAGGGACACGGGATACCTGGAGGGTAGGATGAGGAAAGATGTCCATCGCCGGGTCTGGTATTGGGTCAATGGTAGCCTCTAGCCGCTGGTCTTGTGGAGGCTTGTGCAGCTGTTTGACCATGGGGCAAATGAACGCAGATGGGTCGTTGTCAATGGTGAACATGCGCAGTTCATCATAGCTTGCCATGTTAGCTTTGAGTCAAGGTGAGATGCCAAACTCACATCTTGGCCTCGTGTAACAAGTTGGCTACGGTATCTGGGTAGATGCACACCTTGTACGCTGATGCGCTCCACGGATACTCGACGTACGCGTAGACGCGACCAAACGAACCTTCTCCAATAATCTCGAGGCGGTCGCGGGCTAGACGACTGGGACCCTCCTGCTGATCAGCACCTTGTTGTAGTCAGTGGCAATGGATGCAGCCTACTCGTGGTTCGTGTTCGTTCAAGTGCTCGAACGCTGACTGGAAAGGAGGAGAAGACATGGTCTGGATCAAGAATGAGAAGAGAATGAGAGAAAGTGAGAAATGGATCAAGGCAGTGTCAATTCAATCCGCTCATCACCAGCCACCACCACCTTCCTCCACCACTGTCGCCATGTCGCTACACATGATCCATTCACAATCGGCTACCATTCCCCAACCTCGACCAAACTCTATGACGACGGTGTCGAGTTGGCGGCCTGCTCCATCTCCAGCGCGACAGCCTTGAGGCCCTGGATGAGATCGGCTTGCAGGTCCTCAAACGACTCGAGACCCACGCTGACGCGCAGTACACGCGGATCGATTTCGTCGTCGGTGATGCGCCGCCACTCGATCATGCTCTCGGCTCCACCGAGCGAGGTGCAGTGGTGGAACAGCTGGAGCTTGGATGGGAGTATCCGTGCAGCTCTCTCGCTGGTCAGGTACAGGGTGAACAGGGGACCAAAGCCGTTGGGCATCTGCTCGCGGACCCAAGGCTCAGTCTGGAGAGACGCGTGGGCAATAGACAGGACGCCAGGTAGGTCAGCCTTGGAGTTGTCGAGCCACTTGACGAGGCGGGTCGCGGTCTCGCTCTGGCGCTTGACGCGGATTTCGACGGTGCGGAGGGAGCGTAGGCAGAGCCAGCCTTCAAAGTTGCCCATGCAGTTGCCCATGATGTGGCGGTCGCGCCTGAGGCGAGGGTACCAGTCGTCATGCTTGGGGTGGACAGTCAGGACGCCGCAAAGAAGGTCGTTGTGACCGCCAAAGTACTTGCTGCCCGAGTGAAGGATAATATCCGCACCGAGGTCGAAGGGGGCGAGAAGAGGAGGAGGGGCGAGAGTTGGGTCCACACACAAGATGGCGCCAACCTTCTTAGCCTTGTTCGAGTAGTGGACAATGTCGCGCGCCTCACCGGACGGGTTGAGCGGGGTCTCGAGGAGGATCACGTCGCCCTCTCCGATCTCGTCGCTGTCAAGGTCCACCTTCTCCAGGCCATACACCCGGCCCAAGAGACCCACGACCCCGTGGCACCCGCTGAATCCAGCACGCATAGCGATGCGCTTGGGGCGCAGGTGCACAAGCATGGAAAAGAGAGCCGCCAACCCCGTAGGGTAGGTGACAGACTTGCCGCCCAGCAGCGCGGCAAGCACCGCCTCGAGACGGTTCGTGTTGGGGGCGGTCTCACGCGAGTAGGTGTGAGAGTCGCGGTGACCGAGGGGCTATGGTCAGCTGTGAAAAGGCTCACATCGCCTACCAGACCTCGGTGTTACTCACGTCGTATTCTCCCCAGAAGACGATGTCGTCCGGGTTGTCATGGTACCGGTAGGTCGTTGACAGGTGAATGGCCGGGGCAATGGCCTTGTGCTGCTGAATGCCGTCATCACCGTGGATGGCACGGGTCGCCGGAGAGCAGTTGGCGAGCGACTCGGGGGTGTTCTGGGTCGGCGACATTGTGCGTGCAAGGGGTGTCTTTTGTTAAGAGAGTGTGTGGTAGAGTGGTAGACAACCCGTCACCATAACTGTCGCTTTTGAGCTGGGTTTTGATGTCTGTGCTCACGGTTGTCCATCCTGGACGACGCATGCTGTTTCTCCGTCCGCCCGGCCGTTGGATCTAGGATTCTAGTGGACAAAGCGGTGAAGGCGATGTAAGATGGCTTTGCGTTACTGGAGCCGAACGTTGAAGAGGAGCGAAGAGTGCGAAGAGTCCAAAAGTGAATGAATCAGGAATCAAAGTAGAAATTCGAAATGTCATCACTGATCACTGATCAGCGTGGATCAACCAGATCAGCGGAATGTTTGTGCAAAGTTCTGGAATGGCAATGTGGCCAATTTCTACCCCGCAGCTACCCCACAACCTCCACAATCCTCTTCCAACTACTAATACACATTCAGTAAATGATCATTCGCACCACGCTCAACCTCGCTCCTGCAACGACCTCATGGACATTATGGCACCGTGCGGTGCGCAGTACACCTCCAATCAAGATGCATTCCGAACACTAGACTCTGTGCCAATTTGCTGGCCCACGGAGTCATAGTGCCTGTTCACTTTAAACACACAAGCTCTTCAGAGTCCATCAACTATACCGACTTGGGCCGCTCAGGCCCCTTGACCGGAACCTTGTCCCGACTGAGCTGCTTGAAAAAGTCTTTCTTGGCGTCGCCCTTGAGGTTGAGGTGCTCGGCGACTTCAAGGGCAGGAGTCTGCGCCAGCCACTGCTCGAGTGAAAAGTCCTCAAACGTGGGCGCACGGAACATTTCGAGGAATTCCAGGTCGCCCTTGCCAATATTCTCGACATAGTGCGCATTGTTGCGGGGAAAGATTCCGACGTCGCCAGCCTGGTAGTTGAACGTGCGCGCATTACCGGCAGCGGCAAAGATTGTCACGCGGCACTGACCACGCAACACAAAGAACCACTCGTCTGCATTGGGGTGCCAGTGCATCTCGCGCAGACCGCCCTCGTAGACAATCACGTGTGCGGCAGCCGTGCTCTTGGAGATGGGAAAGTTGCGCGTGTCCGTGACGCGAACTTGACCGCCCGGGAACTTGAACGGTTTCTGCTTGAGCATCCGGTGAGTGAACATGTGCTTGCTTGGAACGACCGACTTGCGCGCATCCGACAAGCTCCCAGGATCAGAACCCTGGAAAATGTACTTTTCCCGCTGAGAAAGGGTCGAGAACACCTCCTCGGACACGCGGAAGTTGTGAGCGAGAATGTGCTTGGGAGTCTTTGCCATGTAGTCGGTCAGGAGGAACGTATCGTCCTCGGAAAAGTTGCCGCTGTCAAAGATGAGCAGGAACTCTACTCCCTGCTCGCCCAAGCCTGTTGTCAGCTCCAACCCCAGATTAACACACCTTGGATGCCATGCGGGAACCCGGGTGGGAAGTACCAGAGGTCGCCCTCACCGACGTCGTCAATGAAGCTCCCACCCTCCGTGTCGAGCACAGTGATACGGCACTCGCCCTGTTGTCAATTTGGACGAGATCCCGAACAGCTCACGGCAATGATGTACGCCCACTCGCTCTCGTTGTGCCAGTGCAGTTCGCGATAGACGCCCTTGCCAAGGCGCATGTTGACGCCGGCCAGCTCCTTGGATGTTGGCAGCTCGCGGACGGTCGTCTCGCGCGCCCACCCGCCCTCCTCAAGGCGGATGTGCGAGTCTGTGAATGTCCACTTCATGTTGGCCATCTTGCCGTGGTCTGTGAGGGGCGGCCGCACCGAGTCGCGCGCTTGCTTCGCACGCTCGGGATTCTGTGGGCCGAGGATGTCGTTACCGAGCTTGCCACGGCGCGGCACGGGGCTGGTGTTGGCTATGACAGCGGGGAACCGTCTGGGGTGGCCAAGGTGGACTTACACATCGTCGTCGTCGTCATTCAGACTGGTCGCTTCCAGCGAGCGGTTTAGGAGAGCCGTCGCTGCCTCCGTCGCTGCGCGCAGGTCGTCGAGGACGGACCGCTGCGATTCGACCGAGGGGAGGCGCATCATGATGGAAAGAGGTTAGATGGGCAACTGGTGCTGATGGGCAACTGGGTGCTGTTAGCAAGACACCGTCTCACATGAACATGATGGCTGTTGCTGCGCCCCAGCAACTAGTCGCTCACATGACGTCAAGGAAGCCACTATTGCCATGTGTCGCTCATCTCCGGACTAGGCGGCGGCGGACATCACGTCAGGCTCATTCATCGACTGCTGTACATTTGGTGAGTGGTCAGCTTGGATTAACATGAGAGAGATTGGATGGAGGATAGCTGTTGTTGGGATGTAGCAAAGACGGATGCTAGCAATAGTAATGATATGGTCTAGTGGGTTAAACTCGCACCACGTGTGGTGGCGCGCTGGCGAGCTTGCCTTGGTTGGATATTGGATCCTATCCATTCCGCTCATAAGGCGCAGCTCGGTGCGGAAGGAGGAGCACTCTCGCGATCTCCCAGGTGGCAGCCAGTGGTGCATGCATACTGATCCCATCAGCCCGAGCGAAACAGTATAGTTCGTGTGGTCTGCCCCCAGAAGTATGTAGGATGTATAAACGAGCGAACCGAACTCAAAATGAGGCGGAAGCGTACGGGCCGCTTCGCTAGCCTCCGCACCAGGCCCATGCACCGAGAACAGCTGATAGTTAGGATACGCGCCCAGTGCTCTCGTTGCCGCACGTTACTCATCAACGGTATGATGTGTTCGACACCGTTCCGCATCTCTGCAGTCATCCAAGCATCCAAGACATCCTCGGGAGAACCACTTAGATGGGTCAGAGCACCCGCAGCAGCTTTCCACATCGTGCCTTGGTAAGGCGTCGTATGTGCCTTACAGAGGTTAGTGACATGGGGGACACATTCATCTGGAAGAGTGGGGGGATGCCATCACACATTGATGGATCGTCAAAGTCGCCAAAGTGGGTCGTGGGCATGGAGGCGAGCGAGCGTTGAGACCTGGTTCTGGTTGGCCTTCCGGATGTCGCCACCTCACATCGGCTCCAGCGGAACGGATCCAGGTCGCGTTTACTGATCAACCGACACGCGCGAGACTAGCTTTCATACCGTATAGCCAATATGCAGTGAGAAATGCACCCGTGCCAAGCCATGACCAGAGCTGTATCCGAGCACCGACCTATCACCGGTGAAGTGGCCATATCACATACCGCCGCGTAACTCGCCACAGCTCAAGGTTTTGCCATGGCCCGACCACATCGGGATAGCCGATTTGGGCACGGGTCTGGGAATGGACATGGATACTGGCCACGAGTGGGCGTGCGCCGGATCTTGCTGGTGCGGCAGGGTAGAATGACGGGTGGTCGTGCAGTGTGCTCAGCTGACTCGGAAATGGTTGAGCATGTGAGCGGGTGCGAGCCTGGGCCGTCACCAGTCTGGAGATCATTTCGTCCTGATCGACCAAGCGGAGATGGTTATTCATCACCGACACAGTGGCAGGTGACCGCTGTACTCACCACATTCCCGTCTCATCTCTCCAACCTTCTGGAAAATTAGTCTAGCGGGTCTTCGGGGCCGTTCATCTTGTCCACTGCGTTCATTGGGTATGCATGGGTGGAGGTGGCGTCAACAACGTGCGATAAAGTGAGAATGATAGAGGGGTTAAGGTGGCGATTGGAGATGGCGGCATGAACCGCTCTGTGGAGTCCCCAGTCTGTGCGTTGGATAGAGTGATTGTGATTGTTGGGTCTGTGGGTCTTAAACCGGCGATTGTTCTCGGCTCTTTCAATATCCTTTTCTTCACATGGCTAGCACATGCCGCAAACTGTAATGTACCCCTTGGCCCTTGGGTAGCTTTTGTCTCTCTGCTCTTGTGCCCCCTTTTGTTGATCATCAGTTGTTGCTCGACCCCGTTAAACTCCTAACAAGGTAACAGGTATCTGCTCCCCTCCACTAATGGACGCCAATCACACAGCCAGCAATTTTGTTCTGACAGGTCTTGGCAGGAACCATCGGACCGCCACTGACCAAGACCTGGACTTCTGGCGTGATCTCGTGACCGCACCTGGGCCGCAAGATTGACGTGATGGGCCACCATGGGACTTGCGACAACACCGGTTATTCCTTGGACTTGGTTGGTTACTGATTGGTTACTGAGCCGAACTAAGCAATCGGCCCCGCATTCTCTTTCTCTCATGGCGGGCCGCACATGGGCCAGGCCCCGCAGATGAGAATTGTAAACCTGGTGGTACGGCTGGTCAGTGACCGGGGGCTGGGTATACCACACATCTGCCCCAGGTGCCACTTCACTTCAACTGGCCCTCAAGTCGATCAACGAGCACAATCAAGACCTGTGCAGATACGCCTCCAGGGGAACCCCCGCCTCTAATCGGCGTGATTCGGGCGGGTGCCCCTCCTGAACCAGATCCCCCAGCCAGTGGCGCCAGGGGCCCATCTGCCTGGAATGCAAGTGTAACCGAAACGCGCCTCCTCCGCTTACTGGCGCACTGCGACTCGAAGCTCGGGTGTCTGGCGCTCCACCATTGATTTTCTTAGGGAAGTGGGGGCAGTGGGGGTACCACAGCTGCCTCCAGTCTGGTCGAAAGATACTAAAAGGGCAGGCGTGGACTAGTTCTTGATTCACACATCCTCTCCCCATCACAAGCAGACATGGCTTCTCACTACGACCACGACACCGAGAAGGGATATGACGAGAAGGTCGAAGTCACACACGTCCCGCTCGGCAGGCGGCGCTCGAGTGTGGTCGAGGACTTTCAGCGGTCAGTGAGCCGTAAGGACACCGACCAGGTGGTGCAAGACGACCTCCACCGCCAGTGGCTCGATGTCGACGAAGGCCTCGACCTCAAGCAAGTTGCCCGCATCAACCGCAAGATTGACTGGCGCCTCCTTCCCATTCTCGGCGCCATGTACACCATCTCGCAGATTGACCGTGGCAACCTCGGTCTCGCCCGTTCCGCCAACAACGGAATAATGAACGTCGAGCTCGGACTTACGACTAAAGGTCCCGACGGCAAGCCGATGCCCAACAACCGCTACTCGATCATCACTCTCGCCTTCTTCGTCCCTTACCTCGTCCTTGAGGTTCCTGTGAGTTACCTCTCCATGCGAATGAGCAGCATCTGACGCGCCACAGTCTCAGATTGGTCTTCGCAAGTTTGGTGCCAAGATTTGGCTCGGTACCGCCGTCCTCTTGTGGGGTGTCGTCATGGTTGGCATGGGTCTCGCGCCCAACTGGCAAACGCTCGCCGGTCTCCGTGCTCTCCTCGGTGCCTTTGAGGCCGTCTTGTTCCCCGGTGCCACCTACCTCATCGCTTGCTGGTACCCACGCAAGCAGATGGCCTCGCGCAACGCCTGGTTCTACATTACTTCGATTATGATTGCGGGTCTCTCCTCGGCACTCGCCTACGGCCTCTCGCAAATGAACGGCATCGCAGGACGGAGTGGCTGGCGCTGGATCTTCATCGTCGAGGGTTGCGTCACCATTGTCATTGGTCTCCTCGGTTATCTTCTCATCGTCGACTTCCCCGACCGCGCAACTTTCTTGACTGAGGAAGAGCGCGCGATTGTCCTCCTCCGCATCGAGCGTGACCGCGCCGACTCGTCCGTCGACCCCATGACCTGGTCCAAGTTTGTCGAGTACATGCTCACGCCCAAGCTGTGGCTGTTCTCGTACTTTTTCTGCTCTTCGGCCGTCGGTGTCTACGCTCTCGCCTTCTTCCTTCCAGGTATTCTCCAGTCGATGGGCTTTAGCAACATCCAGGCTCAGCTCCTCTTCGCCCCACCTTACGTCTGGGTCTTCTTCCCCGCCATGATCGGTGCCTACACCTCCGACCACCTTGCTGGTCCGACCCGCATGGTTCGTGGACCTGTTGTCGCCTTCCACGCCCTTTGCGTTGTCGTTGGCATCACCATGTTCTCCCAGCTGCCTTCCGGCATGATCGCAGCCCGCTACACTGGCGTCTTCCTCACCTGCGGTGGTTGCAACGCCAACATTGCCATGATCATCTCGTGGTGCCAGACTTCGATTCGTTCCCAGTCCAAGCGTGGCTTTGCCTCGGCCCTTGTTGTCGCTGGCGGTGCGCTTTCCGGTATCATCGTTGCCGTCGCCTTCAAGGACAACGAGCGCGAGCGCGGCTACCCTACCGGCATCTTCCTCTCCGTTGGCATGAACGCCCTCGTCGTCATCGGTGCCCCCAGCCTGTCGTTGTGGATGCTCTGGAAGAACCGCAAGGCCGACCGCGGCGATGCCGTCATCGAGAACGATGTTAACTTCCACTACCAGCCTTAAAAGCACCAGCTTGGTTGGTTTGCGAGTATTTCTTAGAGCACGGAATCGGACAGTATTAGGGCATCGGTCGTATCGGCATATCACAGTTTATTAAGCGTGTGGTTGTAAATAAATGCATGGGGATACGTTTCTTGAATGTTTTGACTCTGCACGGGCATTCCATGACCACCGCTTCCCGATAAGCATGTTAACGCGTGTCCCTGCGTATTTTTTCCATGCCTCATCCCCTGTACAACCCTTTCGCGCCATGTCTCGGACCTTAGTCCCTACTACCACTTGCCCTCGCGCTGCGCAATGACCTGCAGCGCAATCCGCCGCGAAAACCAGCGCGACATCATAAAGTTGCCGACTGTAAAGAAGACCCGCGGTAGTCCAGCATCTCGCGCAACACCGTTGACCTCCAACTCTCGGTCGAGTCCCCAAACCTTGCCAAGCTTTTCAACGGCATCGGGCCCGAGCGTCTCGCGCACTGTATCGGGGAACCCGGTGTAGCCAGTCGCAAAGATGACGAGGTCAAAATGCTGCGTGTCGCCGTCGGTGAAGGAGACACTTCCGTCGGCGTTGAAGGAGGTGATTTCGCCGCCCTTGACCTTGATCTGGCCCTTGGCAATCATGTCTGACCCCGAGCCCTCACCTGCGGTGAAGTAGTATCCACCGGCACGCTCATAGGCGAGGAACAGCCACCCCGAGCCGTCTGGGCCGGGGTACGTCTTGAATCCGGCTGCCTTGAGGCCGTCGAGGATCTCCTTGTCCTCGACTGCGAGATGCTTGACAATACGCTGGTGGAACAGCTTGCCAACCTGCTTGGGGAAAGAGTCGGCGATCCGGTCCGCCGTCTCCACCGACATGTTCTCGAGACCGTCCTCGGTGAACAGTCCCGAATCCAGGAGGGGGAGGCCCTTTTCAATGCTCATGATAAACGTCGGCGAGCGCTGGAGCATCGTCGTGTCGACGCCATTGTTGACGAGATCAACGCTGATATCGTGACCCGAAGTACACGCACCAACGACGAGTGCACGTTTCCCTTGCCAGTCCTTGCCGCCCTTGTGTTGCGACGAGTGCACGATCGTGCCCGGCCACTCTCCCTGTCCAGGGAACGCCGGTGGCATCTTGGCCTTACCACCGCCAAGTCCAGTCGCCATGATCACATGGCTGGCCTTGACGTTGCGTGGCACGACCTGACCGTTGACATCGCGCAGGATGGTGAGTTCCCACTGCTGCGTGCTGGGGTTGAACTTTGTCTTGGTCGGGTCTACTGTGCTACGCAGCCAGATGTTGACCTCCTGCGCCTCGGCGTATGCTTCGAGCCAGTTGGCCAGCTTGCCAGCCTGCATCCAGACCGGCCAAGTAGGCGGATACTCCATGAGCGGCATGTGGTCCGTCCACACCGGGTCGTGCAGTGAAAGACTGGCGTACCGCTTCCGCCAGTTATCGCCGACCCGCTCAAACTTGTCCACGACGAGCGACGTCACTCCAAACGAGCGCAGCACCGCGGCACACGCGAGGCCATTGTGTCCACCACCAACTGTAATTAGCGCCTTCTCACGTCCGACGCACTGATGACAACCTCCGGGTCCTTGTCCTTGAAATCGGCCTCACGAGCACGACGAGCGTCGTGCGGCTCGTGGTCGTTATGTCTCCCGCGCGGCCGATTGCGCCCAGCCTTCTGAGGGTATCCGTGGACTTCCTCCAGCAGCGTGTAGATCGTGTAGGCGCGCCACACATCCGCTGCGTACACGAGCCGTGCGATGCCTGAACACTTCCCAAGCGAGGTGTCAAAGGTGAAGTGCAGGCGGATCCACGTGACGTCGGGGAAAGGGCTTTCCAACACAGGGGGCGTCTCGGTGGACAGAGCAAAGGCCGTCGCCTTGTTCTTTGCGAGCGTGTCCTGGTGTCAGTAGATCGGCGTGAGGTGGGAACCAAGCTTACCTTGGCAACCTCTGACACGGACGCAGCGTCGATGGTCCGGAAGTCGCGCGTGAACGCCAGTACATCGCGCCAGTACCCCTCGGGAATGAACAGGCCCGCGAAAGCCTCTGCGTCGCCATTCAGAGCCGTGGCGAGCTGGCCGAGGAAGACCTCGGCGGTGCCCCGCACATCGACGTCAGCGGGGGCGGGGTACACGTCATGCGTCGGAAGCGATGCAGCCTTGACTTCGGTGACCATGGTGAGCGTGGTCGGGTGGTGAAAAGCCTCTCTTCCGTATGAGTCGTTTATGTACTACACGCACCCGGCCCGGACATGAAGCATAACGGGTACTCATCCGATCTTGGCGGACACCTTCCGGTGCCAGTGTCAGGTCCGGCAACGTCAGGTGATTGATAATGGCGGCGTTGTCCCGCCAACCGCGTGTCGTTAACGGTGTTCATCCATTAGCTCCTGCTGCAACTCCCGGGTCGGAGGTGCGTGTAGTCGGCTACGAATGCCAAGAAGCCACCATCCCGATTCTTGGTACTTGTCAGTGACGTTTGGGCCACGGACAAGTTGTTTTATCTTCACTTATCAGTCCTGACGATGCTGTGCATCAGCAGCATCCTTGGAGGTGTCGTGGTGGAAGCACCCATCTCACCCGGTGATCATGTCCGTGGTCAGAATCGGTGACCACCGTGACGTCGGCAACTCCGAAAACGCCATCACTCCATCAGTCAGCTTCCAACACACTAGATCTCATTCATCATCTCACACTCTCACACTCTCCCACACAGTTCTCAATCAAAATGGCCCCCACCGTCGCTCTCCTCGGCGCTACTGGCGACCTCGGCGGCAACATCCTTGCCGCTCTCGTGAAGCGCGCCCAGACGGGCGAGCTCAACATTGTCGTCCTCCACCGCCAGGGTAGCAACATCGCCAAGCTCAACCTTCCCAGCAGCGTTAGCACGCGCGCGCTCGATGCCGACAACGCGAGCGTGGACGAGGTGCGCAAGGCACTGGTCGGTGTCGACGTGCTCATGTGAGTTTGGTCGTAGGTCGCCCCAACATAACTATAGCGTTCAGCTTGGAGGGGCAGTCCCACATCTCGGACGCATCGCTAACGCCAGCTCGGCCGCCAAGCAGACGCCTGACGGCGGCAAGCGTTTCGTCGAGACCCTCGCAACTCTCGCCAAGGAGCCGGGCTCAATCAAGGTCTACATTCCCTCGTACTTCACCGCCAACTGGGCCAAGGACGAGCGCGAGAACCCCGCCAACGTCTATCTGCACGGCAAGTGCATGCTTCTGGACCGCACCATCGCTGCCGGCGTGCCCACAACGTACATTGCGAACGGACTGTTCGAGTGGGCGTTCCTGGACCGCGGCTTCTTCGGTGTCGACCCCAAGGCCAACGAGCTGCAGCTTTACGGCGACGCCCTCAACGCAAAGTTCAGCTATCTCTCGCTCCCGTTCCTCGGCGAGTCTCTCGCCCAGCTGCTCCTCGACCCTACGTTTGGACCCGGGCAGAACTACACTTTCTCCGAGGCCGAGTTCACGGGCCACGAGCTCGTCGAGGCGTTCAACAAGGTCCACGGCACGGAGCCCAAGATCACCCAGTTCACCGACGCCGATGTGCAGAAGCTCCGCGACATGAGCCCGGCTGCTGGGCTGGGTGCGTCGTGGCGCATGCACTGGGGTAACGGCAACTGGAAGGCGGTGAACCTCTACGAGCCCAAGGGTGTGACCAAGCGCTCACTCGAGCAGGCGGTCCGCGAGTCAGCCCAGAAGTAGGCGAGGAGCCCGTTGTAGTATAGATGCGGAATATGACCTGGAGATTGTGGACTTGGCTTAACGTAGGCAGGCGAGATATGCATGCGTGGCGTGTAACAACATTTGTTCGGATCGATAAGTTCGCCTGGCTCGGAGAACAATGAATGTCAGGGTGAGAACAGCCAGACTCGGCATCGAGTGGGCATTTGTACACGGTTGGGTTAAGCGACTGCATGCGACCATTTGACCTCGGACAACGTAACCAGGGCTCATGTCTGTGCTAATCGCGTCAAGCGTGGCTTTGGTTTCAAGTCGCATGCAAGCGCACCGCACGTAAGTCGGGTAGCCGTAGATTACCGGGCGGGTTAGAGCCACTGGGCCCCAGACCCAGACGGCGGACGCCGATGCTCACATCAGCAGAACGGTCCCGCGACGCTGCGGTGGGCATGGAAGCTATACCTACATAACGGCACACTCTCAACTTTCCACTCACTCAGCTCTTCACAACCAGCTAGAAACAGACGCAATGTCCGCCAAGCTGTCGATCCAGGAGTGTAGGTGGTTAGGATGCTGGAGCTGACGGCAGACGACAAGCTGCTCACGCAGCCGGGCAGCCCATACGAGATGCTCGAGGAGGTCGTCGAGGGCCGCAAGCTCCTCGTGTGGAAGCATGTGCGTCTTACAATTCTCAGAACTCTTCAGTTGAAAGCTCGTCCAACTGACCTCAGACGCCACGCACCTTCCGCGACCTCATCATGGACAAGTTCCAGAAGTGGACGCCGCGCGAGGCAATCTCAGACCCGGTACCAGAACCGTCTGACTTCTACGCCCGGCGCCACACGTCTTACGGCGAGATGTACGGCCTTTCCCTTCAGATGGGCGCCTGGCTGCGTGAGCAGGGTGTGAAGCAGGGTGAGCGTGTCGGACTGGGCGGCCTGAACTCGATGGGGTACGTTCCCACACCTTATGAGGTGACTAACGGACAGGTTCATCGTCGCCTTTTGCGGTATTCACCTCATCGGCGCGGTACCCGTGATGCTGAACGCGACACTCACGGCCGACACTCAGCTGCACTGTCTGGGCCTCACCAAGCCCAAGCTCACGCTTGTGGACCAACACTCGGGTATGATTATCGGGCCCATCGCTGCGGAGCTCAAGGCGCGAGGTGTTGGCCCAACCTACTGCTACGACAAGATCGGTCACCTCCCGGCCAAGGTGCAGGCCGGACTCATCGAGATGGCACCGGTCGCGAGCCCCAACACCGTCCTGTCCGTTCAAACTGGCCAGGGGCTGGGTAACTTGGGTCCCGACAGCGACGCCGTTATCTTCTTCACGTCCGGCACGACGAGCAAGCCCAAGGGCGTGATCTGCACCCAACGCCAGTGCCTCCACCACGTCGTTGCCAGTAGTATCCCCGCCGCTCGTGCGGTCATGCGAGGTGGCGGTACACTTGAAGACGCGTTCGCCGTTCACACGCCCCCACCAGAGCCGGGGGTTATGCTCATCGCCGTCCCTCTGTTCCACGTCACCGGCTGCCTGGGATGGATGATGCGCGCGTGGTTCTTGGGCTTCAAGATTGTGTTCATGCGGCGTTGGAACGTCGACGATGCAGTGACGCTCTGCATCGACGAGAAGATCAATCTCATCGGCGGGTGAGTCGTCGTGTTTGGAAACGGGCAAGCTAAACTTACAGTGTTCCCGCCATCGCTACGGCCATTATCCAGTCGCCCAAGTTACCCAAGGACCACGTGTTCGACGGACTGACGTACGGCGGCGCGCCACCTCCCCAGCGCCTGGCTAGTGACATTGCCGCGCGCTGGCCAGCCGCCTCAGCCACACACGCGTACGGAATGACAGAGACGAACGGTCTGCAAGTAGCCCTAACCGGTGCCGACTACCACGAGAGGGTGAGCATCAGAATGGCAAGGGCTAACCCCAGCCCGAATCGGTTGGCCTCAGCATTCCCACGTCGGGAATGCGTGTCGTAGACGAGGCAGGCCTTCCCCTTCCCCCAAACACTATGGGTCTGTTACAATGCTCCGGAGCCAACATCATGAAATGCTACGTCGACAACCCAGCCGCAACAGCCGAGGCCCTCACATCAGACGGCTGGCTCAACACGGGCGACGTAGCGCTCATCTGCCCCGAGGGCTTCCTGTACATCCGCGACCGGGCAAAGGACGTTATCATCCGTGGCGGCGAGAATATTGCCAGTGCAGAGGTCGAGAATGAAGTGTTCAAGGACGACCGGATTGCCGAATGCGCCGCTGTTGCTGTTCCTGACGAACGGCTTGGTGAGCTGGTCGGTATAGCAGTCAGCCTCGCCCCAGGCGCAAGCGCTACGCCAGAGAGTGTGCTCGCCACTGCCTACCCGCGCCTCCGCCACCCAGCACGCCCCATTGTGTGTGTGATTTTGGACGCTCTCCCGCGTAACCCGAATGGAAAGATGGTCAAGAATGACATCAAGAAGATTGTGGTGGAAAAGTTTGAGACGGCCAAGCGCGCCAAGGTTGACATTGTTGGCCACAGCACCGACCTCCTCAAGGCCAAGCTATAGACGTGGGGTATATGCTGTAGGATAGACTTTGCTCAGAAGATGAACGCATTCGGTACCGCCAAGGATGCGTGAGTGACGGAGACGCAACACAATCTTAGCTTGCACGCGACGTTTACACAACTACAACGTCCCAGACGCTGCTGGTTGCTTTTGCGAGCATTCATGGGTCGCCAGCCGCCCAATCGGTTCTTATAGGATCAGCCGGAAAGACAAACACAACTTCTGCCCCTATGGTGTAATGGTAACACGTGAGTCTCATAATCTCTAGCCCTCAGTTCGATTCTGAGTGGGGGCACTCATCTTTTGCCTCTGAAGACTTGGTGGCCTTAATGGTGTCGACTGATGCCGCTACATCTCGGTTAACCTTTGCAGTGGACTTGGGTTCTCGAAGTGCTACCTGGGATACGTTCTAGTTCCGTTTTGGAACCCCTCCGGTGCGTGTGTGTGGTGGCCCCAAGCGAACGGAGAGTTTAGACCAAGGAATGGCGGCATTGGCTTGATTTGCAGCTCAACTCCAATCTCTGGTGGGCCCGAAGACCGGTCAATCCCCAACTAGCGCTCCATCAGCTCCTTCCGTCTGTGACATAGACATGGCATCCGACGGTTGTTCCGCCTTCACACCTACCCGGCGCTCCAAGACTGGCGCTCCGTGTAAGCCCATTGATCCGTGTCGATGAAGGTCCGAGGACTCGTGGACACGAGAGTTATGTTCCACTATCCCGTAGTCTCTCCGGATGCTCGGGCTTGGCGTCCATCGGATAGTTCTTCTCTGTCCACAATCCCGGAATGGGTGTCCGGGTGGGTCTAGCGCCGAGGGACCCGATTCGTACCGCCTACTACCGTTACGCGCCACTCGGAAGTACGCGATGAAGAGACATCCCTTTAAAATAGACTCTGAGGTTAGAGCCGAATTGTACTGTTCTGTACTGTACATCCGCAGAGCGGTGTTAGGGCATCATCGTGTCGGAGAAAAGTCGGAATTCGATCCATATCAGCAGCCTGAATTGATGGACTAGAGCGGGGCATCCGCGGCAGACGCCAACCTACCGGGGTATCTAGTGTACCAGCGCGGGTCAAGTGCATACATGAGAATCCAAGGCGCTTCTGGGGATATCGGGTCAGGAGTCGCGACCCACGTGCGGTACATATCTGCATGCCCACTTGGAAAGACGCGGGGTTCAACCTCGCGCATTACATGGAGCATTACCCATCGAAATGGCAAGGCCCCCGGATCAGGCCGCAATAACGTTTTCAGGTCGTGTCCCTAACGGCAGTGCCTTGGCCTTTATCGCCCTATCTCAGGACTGCTTCTGCCGTCAACCTCCAGTCAAGTCAAGCCAAGTGGGCGACTTGGAGCTTAGGATCGCAGGCCTCAAACATTTGACTTGCGGGTCCGTTGCCATGGGCAACCGTGTCCAACGTACCCGTTATGTGGTGCGCTTTTGTTTGTCAAAGGTCGGCATCTTTTTGCTGTTCTCTAGGCCACTGGCCCCCACTCCACCGGAAGCCGGCGGTGTCCCTTGAGTCCCAGTTACGTTAATCACTTATGCCTCTAACACTGGGCCAAAAGCTGGCGCCCACCGTAATGACAATACCGAGACTGTATGAACGGATCTTAGGCCGGCAGCCGAAGTAACCCACGCCGGTTTGCGGACATTAAGCTGTGTAGCTAAGCAATTGGGGATTACGGAGCCGAAAAGGACGCTACAAGACCGGCCGGCCCTCAGTTGTGATCCTAAGCGCTTCGGGTCAGAGTCAGTAAGGCCGTAGGATGATCTGCAAGTCGGCCAGACCATGTAAGGCTGATAGGGTCAAGACCGGCAACATTAACTTCGAGGGTAGAACGGCACAGAAGGCTTTAGGTCCGAGGCCCCGGCATATAATTTTCGAAAGCGTGCCGACATCCATATCATGAATTTCTGACTCCGCAAAGGGAACGATAGAGAAGGACGTCAGAGGCTTGGTGGGAAGATCAGAACGTTAGGAATGCTTGATAGGCTACCAGGCTTCCAGGCAGAGGGGTAATGAAAGCACCCCGTGCCTATGGTGCCCAGGCCCTCGGGACAACTCTCCATGGATGGCGAAGCCCTCAATCCATAATTTGAGGTCTTGAAGAGGAATCGGCTTGCGGTGCAAGGCGCAGCCCGAACAGAGCTGGACCAGTGGCTTGGCAAGAACATGACGCTGACGACGTTCTGACCAAGACGCTGACGCACCCTCGTCCCACCGGGCGTATTATGGATTCATCAGCCCAGAGAATGGTACTGAGGTCATCAACGCTATGCGTGAGAAAAACTCATTAGCGCGTTTCCATACCACGTAACATCGCGTCGGCGTGCGGTATGCAGTGCTCTGGACGCGTCAGTGACCGAGTTCGGTGCACCGAACAGCAGCACTGTGCTCGACGACAATGGTGGTGGGTCCTACATGGCAGCTGATCTTCATGACCGTGCCCAGGCTCGCCAAGCCGTCTTGCGTCCCAAACTAGCCCACGATGCTCATCATCACCCCCTCCAAGGCTGGCGACCCTACGGGCACCGGGGCGGCTCCACACTGACCCCAAACCTTGCTATGTGGCGGTGGACTTGGCGCAGAGGCGCTTGGCGTCGAAAGGAGGGTGCTACCCGGCGACATTGTTTGTTGAGGCCGGGCCTAGTAGTTTGAATTGTCACCAGGGACTACAAGCACCCCAGATTCTCTATTTCGACCCGTAACCCCACTTTACCATTTACCGCCAAGATCAACAAACCCTGAATAACCGGTCAAATGTGGCGTATCTCACCTCTTACTCACCGTCCCGACGTATTCATTGCTAGATGCCTGCCTAACATGACCGTCTCGAGAATGGCATAAAAAGCAGTCCTCTGACCGGTTCGTATCCTCATCCTCAACAACTTCCAAGAAAACCCCCTGGCAGGCCCAGTAAAGTAAAAGTCGACTTTCACTTTCGATCCACACTCTCGCTTCACCGCACCCAAAAAACAACTAGTCAACATGTTCTCCAAGACCATCATCGCTGCCGCGTTCGCCGCCCTCGCCGTTGCCGCTCCCCAGCGCTACCAGAACAAGCCCCAGGTCGACGACGCCTCGGTCAAGAGCACCGTCGCCACTTGGTACGACCTCGACTCGTACTCCGAGAACGACGGTTACCCTAACCAGGTCTACTGCAACTCGGACAAGTACCACAACGACTCCCCCATTGCCGCGATCAAGGGCGGCAAGAACCACTGTGGCCAGATGATCCGCGTCACCAACAAGCAGACCGGCAACTCGATTGAGGTCCCCATTCTTGACGAGTGCGCCGGCTGCTCGCACGCCGACCAGGTCGACCTCCCCAAGTCGGTCTGGAACGAGCTCAACGCCGGTGTCTCGACTGGCATGCTCGACATCGAGTGGCAGTTCATCTAAGCGATCGACTGTCGCTGGTGGTTGCCCAGTGCAAACATCATCTCATTCACCTGCTGCCGCGCACAGGTGTAGACCCTCCTTAGACTAGTTGTAGTATACTCTTCCATCCCTAGTGGATGGCTCACGATAGCTGCTGGACGCAGGACCCCACCATGCAGCCGTCTCATAATCATCACATCTTTGACTGCTGCTGTCCGTTTGTTTGGCTTGTCCCTAACCGCTTGACGTTGTGCCTCGGGCTTGGTGGTACGTACTTGCACCCTAGCCCTGCTACCTTCTCGGCATATGTCCGTACGTGCACCCCAGCCCTGCTACCTTCTCGGCTTATGTCCATACGTGAACCCAAGCCCCGTATCTTTGCCAGTTCTGCCCTTCCCCTGGGCCTTGTGCCTGGAGTTTGTGTACCCGGCTGCTTCAGTTGGGGAGTGCATGAATGTCGCTACTCGTTGGAAGCCCAAAACCAAGAGGGCGCCATCACGTCTCTCTTCCCACCCCACCTCAGAATTGTAGCCGCATTACTACTTATTGCTTCTGTGGCTTAGCCCTGTGGATATACTGTAGATATCCTGGATTAGGCAGGTCAGTTGACCATCTGAGGGTCACAAGTTGCTCCACTTGCCAGCCAGCATCAACGGAACGGAGGCAAGGCCGAAAAGGGGCCCTGCCTGAACGCTCAAAGCGAGATAGAGGGCATGCCGTATCGGGAGTTGGGAGTCATACCACAAGATCAAGTTGGAATTAATGTGGTCTCACATTGACACAGGTAAGTATTCGTTGTAAGAGTAAAAGATCAAGGGCGTGCTCTTGGGTCTGGGTACGAGCGCATGGTGGGGCGTGGGAGTCGGCCATCTACCGCGGCATCTCCAATCTCAGATCGCGGCATTCAAACACAATCAGAGATGGCGGCCACAATTGTATTGAAACTTTTTCACACGTTTACTCGTCGTTACGGGAGTGACTGATACATTTTGAATACGAACGATGAGTCAGACAATAGCCTTTGATGGCGTGTGTATTGATGATAGGTTCGTCAGTTGTGCGACCACACGGCTAAGACGTGCAGGATCTGGCCGCGTGAGCCATCCGGATCAACCGAGACTTGCCTCAGTATCCCCACAACACAACTTGTTTGACTCGTTGTAATTACTCAGTAATTTGATCAACAGTGCCGAGACATGTCGCACTCAGTCACTTGCAGCTCCGCTCACCGATCCCGCGCCCGTATTGCACCGGAGTGGGAACAGCCATTGTCGACTCACCCTTGGGAACAGGTCACTAACTCTTATTCCCAACGGCCGGAGCCGATCCGAGGGTGAAACTGGGCTGGGAATGTGTTGACTGCCGAGTGCGTGCCGAGGTAATGGGGATGCAGACGTAGTGGGATGATCATGAAAGCCCTGTCTCGGCCTGCTGGTGCTCGGCGATGGTCCCCAAGTTGTGACTAGTCATGGTGGCAAGTGCGCTCCCTCTCTTAGCTCTTGTCGCCGGCGTCGAGCTACTCCATACTCGGCCTGCGCCGTGGATTCTCTCGCCATCACCAATCCGCTGAATGTGAGCTCATTTACAACTGCCCTCTCGATGGTCGGTTTAGATCACCAGCTAGCCCTCCAACACGGACTAGACTTTAAACCTTCACACAACCCCTCTTGACCCCTCGCACCCAGCCTGTTGGGTGAAATTGACCCCGTTGACTGCAAGGATGCGTTCGTCTTGGCCTGTTGAGCTGGGCTCATGGTTGTGCAGTTCGAGGTTGAGCCAGGGTGAAGCGCGTGGCTAAACTACTTACTCCTTCCACTTAATCACGGACTCTCACATTGTCCTGTATACAGAGTCCAGTATCCTGTTCCATCCTACGAACTTTATGGTGTGTCGAGCTGACCACGTACTGCTGCGATTTGTGCCCCTGCCACATTCTCTTGACGCCGTCCAGGCAAGCCTGAGCCATGAGCCATGCATGGGCCAAGCAAGTCCGTCCATGGCCGGTTGGGTTCAACGATGGAGTGGACAGGAGTGGGGGTGGCTGGTTCAAAGACAATCACTTTACCGATCGACTTGCAAAGTGACATCAGCCAACCAACCAGGCCTCGTTGTTAAGAGTGGAGCAACGCCTCTTGGACACGAGACTCGTGTTGCTCGTGTGCACGAGCTACAGTTTCCGGCCGCCGACGACGTCATTTCGATCATGATTGTTTGCGGAGGCCCACACCGTGTGGCATCCAGCCGTGGTCAAGCATCACCGTGCCAGGCAATTCCAGGCTCGGGCCCCTCTGACATGTCCATATCTTCTTTTCTCAACTTTCCTTGAGCTCTCAGTTTCCAACGCATCTTTGAGAACAGATCGGCCCGTCATGGCACCCCAAGTGTCGCCGATGTCGACGGTCGCAAACGTCGCACAGGCCGCAACAGCCGCGGCCTCGACGCTTCTGCGTGCGTCGCCGGCGCCTGCGCCGAACGGCATGCCGCGCTGGATTGCCAGCCTCATCAACCACGCAGCGACGCTGGCAGTCCTACCGACCCTTCCTTACGCTATAGTGCAGCACACGCTGTATCAACCCCAGCAGCCGCTCAAAGTCTGGCTGATAGCGCACCTCCTGCGCAACCGGTCCAACCTCGCTCCCATCTTAGAGGCGTGCTACTCTGAAGAAGAGGCAGCATCCATCGCATTCAAGCCAATCCTACCGTTCCCCAAGGGTATTTGGGACGACGTCAAGTGCGAGGTCGTCTCGGTGCCGCCTGCGCCAAAGGGCTGGGCACCGATCGACGCAGTCGAGATTCCAGTACCAGTGGAGGTGGCTACACGGCCTGGCTTCATACTCACTCCCACCCCCAAGAACGAGAAGCAAGTTAAGAGCAAGCTCATCATCCATTGTCATGGAGGGTACGTCACCGGATGTCATCGTGGTCGGGTGTATGAGGCTGATGTCGTACAGAGGCTATACCCGAGGACATCCTCTGTGGACGCCGCTGGGGCCCAAGTTGGCACGCGACACCCGTACTCCAGTTCTCTCAGTGCAGTACCGGAAGTGTGTGACCGAGATGACAGCCTTTCCGGCCCCTCTACTCGACGCGCTCGCTGCCTACCACTACGCGACGCATACGCTTGGGTACGCCGCGAGGGACATCGTCCTGGTCGGGGATAGCGCGGGCGGCAACCTCGTCCTAGCGGTCATGCAGACTCTCTCCAAGACGGGGCAGTCTCTACCTCGCGGGGTCGCGCTCAGCTCGCCGTGGTGCGACTTGACGTTCTCCCATCCTTCCATCTGGCACAACTCTTACGTCGACTACCTCGCCCTGAACGCGGGCAAGGCGGTCGTCGCGAGCGTAGCCCGTCATTACACCCCGAGCGCGATCCGTGGACCACTCCTCTCCCCGGCCCTTGCGCCAGAGGGAACGTGGAAGCGCATGGGAGATGTCCGCGAGAACAAGGATGGTGGCACGCGTGTTTTCATCCAAGTCGGCACCGGAGAGGGAATGTACGACGAAGCGATCGCGCTTGCCGACACAATGCGGGGTGACGGCGTACGAGTCGAGGTCGACACCGAAGAGGGTGGTCTGCACTGCGGTGCACTCACGGGGTTCCTTGGCGAGGATGCGTACACCAAGTTTGCAGAGGGCACCGAGCGCCTCCTCCGCGGTGGGGGCCAGCGACGCGAATCAATGAATATAGGCGAGGTGGCTGACAAGGCGCTGAGCTTGTTGTAAGTACAGTACGACTGTATCATTTCCCGATGTTGTGTACCACTATGCATTCAGCGTCAAGCATGCCTGTCGTTGCTGTATGTTCTCGCCAGCTGTTCGGTCCGTTGGTGTGAGAGGCACGTTCCTAGCTGCCGCATCACTACGTGCTCGGAAAGGCTTGCAGGCGGATCAAGCAATGTGCTCGCGTCCGGGTTGCTTCTGTACGTTGGATCTATACGGCTGATACTTTACTCTCGTACGAGGAAGTAGGAGATCTCGTAAACCTCCTCCGCAACTCAATCCTAGTTGCCGAAACAAATACGACTAAAAGCGGATTTGCGACTTGGGAGGAGCATGTGACTGAGGACTGAACATGGGCCCGCGCAAAGAGCCCTGGCTTAGCCAGAATCATGGGTGATCACTTGAGGGGCGGGATGGGAGACGGGAGTGGGGTAGACCTGAAACTGTCATGAAGTGTAGCTGCAGCGAATGTACATTGCTGTATGAAGAATGGGTTTACAATTGCCTCATCATCAACATGGCTTGGTGGCCCCTGATTCCAACCGCGTTTCAGGATTGCGGATACCAGCCATCAAAGTCACTCCAACACGGTGACGCTTAATCGCGTAACTGTCAAGTATTGGCATCAGCGCGCGAGATGGAGAGATAAGCTCTTGATAGAGCCAGAATAAGTGTTTTCGAGCCCCTTCTGCCGGCTCTCTAGGCACACAGCGCGCGAGACGCATGCTGGCATCGATGCATGCCGAATGGTAAAGTGTCTAAGGCGGGAAGGAGCATGGTACGAGAACGGTGAGCAAACATGAGCAAGACATTCCCGACATGGTTGACGACGATGAAGAGGCGTGTGCAACATTCTGCCATGGCTCTAAAAGCCGCCTCGACCTTCGCCTTCGACTTACAATCTCGACAAACCCTCTACCTCTATCGACCTCGACAATCCCGACATGCTGTTCTCCAACCTCGCTCTCCTCGCACTAGTGCCTGCGGCACTCGCAGACTGGGGCAACCTCTGCTCTAGTGACCGCAAGGCCAAGGTTATCATTGGTGGTGGGCCTTCTGGCTTGGCTGGCGAACTGTTCTTCAATCAAAGGGCATGGTCCGACGTCGTGACCCTCACTGGGACCGTAAGGGCATATCATACTGCCACGAGTTGACCGCAGATTTCGGGAGTGCCACCCGGCCAGCATGGCATGCATGTCCACCAGTGGGGAGACTTGAGCCAGGGGTGCAACAGCACCGGGATGCACTGGAACCCACTGAACCGCAACCACGGTGCTCCGACCGATCGCAACCGTCACCTTGGTGACATGGGCAATTTCGAGGCTGGCGCAGACGGTGTCATCCACGTCGACCATAGTGACCGTCGCATGAGCCTGTGTGGGCGCTACTCGATCATGGGGCGTGCCATCAAGTGAGCCCTCCCGAGATTCAGCTGACACAAGTCTGCATGTTGGCACTGACGACCTCGGCCGCGGTGGGGTTGAGCTGTCCCTCCAGACCGGTAACGCTGGCCCACGTCTGGCCTGCGGCGTCATGTGAGTGTCGAATGTGGCGGAAAGACAATCGGCTGACAACAGCGGCGCTGTTGACCCCTCTACGTAGATGTCAAATAATAAGTGAACCCGTAGTGTATGAGCATGGACGTGAAGCTGTACGAGCCGGAAAGACGATGATGTGGTTACCGCTATTTGCTGATTGCATTGTGTGTTTGCTTGCTGAAGCCGCGTTGTGCCTGGTCATTTCCGGACCACTACTATACATTTCTCACACTGAATAACGTTTGCCCTTTACTCAACTTCTCGGTTGCGGTTGCCCCATGTTCAGCACCAACGATACTATGAACGGTCTGAGTCGCACGGTCCTCCTTGTTACGGAATATCCGAAGAGAGGCTGTGCTCGGATCTAAGGATATCCAACTCGTTGATCGAATGGCTTGGACTGCACCACGCCATCTATCACTACCACTCTTGACAACGCTCTTCTCACATGCTCACACCATGTCAACCCGGAGTCCAATCTCGACCAAATTGGCGGGGCGCGTCAGCGCGCTTCGGGCCTCCCGACGCCCCGCGTCGCCGTCCAACCTCAACAATATCAAGCCATGGTTTGACGAGACAACATACCCTACAATTGTGGACGCGGTAGTACGCTGTGCCGCGACACGTGAGCAACAGGCCTTCCAGTGCACCTCAAGGTACTGGCGGAAGCGGGTCGACGTCATCCGGTCCATGCATCTTGTGCTTGACGGCGAGCTGTACTCGGACTTTCCCCGGCGGCTCTCGACCAACCTACTTCACGACGGCAAACGCGCCTATTTCTTCAACGAGGCCAACTACTCGTGGGTCCTTGACCAGACGGCCTGACACCAGTGTTTACAGCTCAGACACTGACTCGGATATGGCATTTACTCTGCCGGCGATGGACGTGTCGCGCACGCGCGTGTTTGATGTACGGGGACAGGTACGGCAGGCTGTCCTTGATGACTTGGCCGCGCTCTTAACCTCCCTCGACACTCTGCGCGTCTATGCATATTACGAGCGGGCGCACCAGTTTGAGATCTCGTTGAGCGACCGCTTCACCGCCTTCTGGGGCCAGAACTTCACTGCGGGCCCGGGTCGCGAGCGCACTCGGCTCCCAACGTCCAAACCCAAGTTACCACGGGCGAAGCGCCTCGTCGTCTTCAGCCATCTAGGCCAGTATGATCAGTGGACGTTCAAGATACCCGTCAATCCTCTTCCTGCCGTTCCGCCGGGGGTCAAACACCTCGTCGTTCGTCTCGCTGTTCCATCCGAACCTAGCATGCCGCTGGCTGGGTTCGCGCGCAAGTTCACCCCGTTGCCTGAATTAAAGTGCGCCACGATCATATTCAGTCCGACAGACAGGCGATGGCGGAAGCCCAAGAAGAGGAATAAGGTGAACACGCTTGCCGACCTCCAGACCGTCGTGGAGGCACTGGGCGTCCCTGTCACTGTTGTGGGGTTCGATCTCCTGGAACGCCGCATTCAGGACGCCAAGAACAAGCTGACCGGCGTCACGTTCGCGGACACGCGGGCGTACCGGGCAGAGGTTGGCGAGGAGGACTGGGCCCTATTCACTCGCGAGGCTGAAGGGGTCGACCTACTGCACAGGCAGCATATCTGGTCCGACATGCTCCACAGGTGACAGGAGTAGTGCCATTTGCAGGATCCCGGCATTTGACGCATGGAGACCAAATATTGACTGGATGTACCGCACTGTAGCGACTCGAACTTGGTGCCCTTGCGCTGAGGTCAGAGCGAAGGGCCCACGGAGAGTCGGGTGGGAAATACCTTGCTGTGATCTTCTTCCCCCAACGCAGCGGCGCAGCACCACCTGGCAGTGCATCAGGAGTCCGACTGCCGGCCGTGGTCATGCTAGAGATCGTTTTGCGCTGCCGCCGCCGAGTGGTGCATGAGTCGGTACTTGAGGCGGGTCAGAGCCCCATCTCTTCGTAAGATGGTGCACCCAATGCTGCTAAGAATCCTAGGGAGCACTGCCGTGCTGCGTCAGATCCTCTCGTTAGGGCCCTATTAGTCGCTGTTTCCGTCAGCTATCCAGGAAACACACCATCCTCTGCCACGTGTGACACAAACCAGACAACACTGACATACAACTACATGGACGAGTTGACCTGGATAACCTGACCCTGGGAGTCAGCCTTGCTTCTCTGCTCCCTCCGCGCAGACAATACTCACAGTCATAGACCCGTTCTCGATAAGCGAAACGTACTGCATCGCGACATCCTCAATGTCCGTGATCTTCTTGAGGACGTTGCGCTCGCGGACCTTTTTGAGCTTCTCCTCTGTGAAGCCCTGGCTCCACTCGGTGAGCATGAGGCCGGCCGCAACAGCATTGACGCGCACTTCTGGTGCGGACGCCACGGCGAGCGACTTTGTGAGGTGGATGGTGGCGGCCTTTGAGACCGAGTATGCCTTGGGTGAGCACGCAGCCACGACGCGGACATACCATAGAGGAACCGGATGGCTTGAGACCCGCCGCCGACGCCGAGACGACAAAGCTGCCGTTGTTCGCCTTGAGCTCGGCCTGCACGGCCTGCATGAGCCACAAATGAGACATCACGTTGGCGTTGTAGCACTGCAGCCAGTCGGCGTCCGAGATAGCGTCTGGTGTGAGCTACTGAGTGTATGAAACAAGCACCACGCGGATGCATGAGACTCACCAATGTCGTTAAAGTTGGGGGAAAAGGCAGTCCACCCAGCGTTGGACACGACAATGTCGATACCGCCAAGGGCCTCCTTGGCGCCCTTGACAATGTCGGCGATTCCCTCACGAGTGAACGCGTCACCCTGCACGACCGCGTGTCCGTCACCTGCGAGGTTCTTGAGGGTGCCCTCAGCGCGCTCCTTGTTGCTCGCGTAGTTGAGTGCAAGACGGACCCCGCGCTGAGCGAGAAGGCTGGCCACGAGAGCACCGACGCCGCGTGTCCCGCCGGTGATGAGTGCGCGCTTGCCCTGGAGGTTGACCATATTGTGAGATAGAGTGAGTGAGAGTGTTTAGGAGAGAGAGTAGAAAGACAGAAAGAGGCCCGCGTGCTCTTTTAAACAACTTGGTCCTGTACGTTGACAGGATAGCGTCAGTCACCATCGAGACCAAGGGGAGACGGATGAACCAAGATGACGTACCGGCTAAATCCCCTTGCTTCACCCGCTGCCCACCCAGTATCGTACTATTTAATCCGGAATATACAATTTGAATGAATGCTAATGTACAGTAGTTTGATTAGAATGTGGCGGCAATACTACTGTATCCTCAACGTAGATCCGTTTGGACACCGCAGGTGCGGAAAGCGGATGTGTCCGACGCCGTCTCCCGCCCCGCCTCAACCCAGTTGACCATGGCCTGCGCATATGTACTATGTATTCTCCGGGCCTCTGAGCTACTCCAGGTCCACAAACGTCTCCAGCATCCACGCCTCGTTTCCCACTTGCTCCCGGAATGCGTCCATCGTTAGAACCTTGACGACTTGGGCGACGTCCCGCTCGTCGACCTCCTCTTCCTCCCACCCGGGGTCGCGGGGAATCGCGCGGATCCCCTCGAGTACTGCGTCTGCGAGGTATGCGGCCCACTCTGGCTCAGCTTCGCGCGCAGTAACCTCAGCCAGGTCGCGCTTGAACTCCTTTGCCAGGATGTGTGTTGGAACCGACTCGAGGCCGACGAATGTGTACTCGTTGTGGATACGCTGCGCCGCGCACCATAGGAAGTTGTTCAGGAACGTGCGGTGTGCGTTGTCCGCGTCGGGAGTGTCATTCAGGTCGCTGGCATCACTTGCGGTGTCGGCGCCGATACCGCTCGCCTCGCCCTCCAGGTCGTCATCCGTGTCATCGCCGTCATTGCCCAGCTTGCCTCCGACCGGCTCGGCCTCATGCTCGGTGCCTGCTCTCCCATCTTTTTCTGGCTTACACGCACGGAACACGAACACACCATGTACACTCTCTTGGAGCATGTCGACGTTCATGATGTTATCCGATTCGATTCCCTCCGCTTCGGGGTCGTAAAGCACAACGACGACGTGCCGCTTTGTGCTCTCGCTCACGTTGTCCATGTACGCGTCCTCCCCAGGGTTTGCAGGTAGACGGAGTATGTCGACGAAAATAGGGGCAGGGAGCGCGTCCTCGCTCCAAACGCGCCGGCGCACGTACTTGAGGTCAGGTAGCGGCTGGTCGTCGAGTCCTCGCACACATGCCTCAAAGTCAAGCACGCGGGTGTGCTCCCAAGGTCCAGGCGGCAGCTTAGGAAGGTATGCGTTCTTGTGGGATTCATCGAGCCGTGGGACAGGGAGGCGACACCCCCGCGCCGAGCGCATGTCGAGCCCAGTGGCACGGGTGATGACCACATGGTCGAACAGGGCGCGCGTCGCCTTCGCCGAGGATTCGCGATCGACAAGCCTTAGGCGGAGAAGAAGCTCTGGCGGCGCGTAGGAGCGCACGCGGTCCCATAGGTGGGGATAAACTTGGGAGTCGAGGCAGATTGAACTCATGGGGGACATTGAATAGCGTGTGGGTTGAGTCTAAGATGTGGAGAGTGGGAAGCAAGGTGCAGAACGGTTGACCTGTAACCGGTCTCCTTGTTTGTTCCACATGCTGATAATCTCTGCCCCACTCCGACGCACCCTCCATTCTCGTCTTGTGTTCCCGTGTTTCATCGAGGGAGATCGATGATGCATACCAACGGTCGCGGGCAAGCTGGAACAAGGATACATGCGGTTTGGCGCACTACCATGGTTCTGGCTACTCAAAGTACCACAGAACCTTGAAGATGAGCCAAGTCGACGTCCATCATTGTCTCACGGAACCATGCCTCGTCTCCAACTTCAGTGCGGAAACCGCGCATGGTGAGCAACCTGATGTGCTCCATGGTGATGTCTTGATGAGGGCCCAGAGCGTGGATGTGACGCACAACATGGTCAGCGACGAACGCGGCCCAACTTTCGGGTCGCACTTCCGCACGATGGACTGTGTCGTCTGGGTCCAGCCCAAGCTCCAGAGCAAGGGTGAAGGGGGGAACGTTTTCCAGGCCGACTAGGGTGTACGATGCATGCGAGCTCTGGGCGACAAAGCAGAATATGGTCCTCAGGAACGTTTCCGCCTGTTCTGATCTTGGCATTCGAGATGGTGTGGGCTCTGCGAGCACACTCGACCGGAACACGAAGACGGCGTCCTCTCCGGCTGGCGCCTGGGGAAACGTCAAGTGAACCGTGGGGTCGGTGGGCGCAGCCACATCGTAGAGGACCACGAACACGTGCCGCTCTGTCAAGTAGCCTGTTGGGTGCACACGTGCTCGTCCGACGAATGGAGCGCGGATTACATCCACGTACGTGAACGCCGGGGGAGCCAGACAAACACCTGGATAGCGGCGCACGACTTCGAGTCCAATTAGATACGGCTGGACGTCGTGGATGTTGACGCGCACATCCAGCACCCGCGTATCCTCCCAACCCGTGTGCTCTGGCAAGTCGACTGGTCCCATCATTCTGGACGGTTGGAGTGGGAGAGGACCATCGCCGAACGAGAAGGCGAACGCGGGGTTTCCCTCCGTCGTCCTGGATTGCGCGCGGATCTCGACATGAGAGAAGAGAGCTCTTGTTGCCTTGACACAACTTGCCCGGTAAACGAGACGGAGACGCAGGAGCAGCTTGTGGGAGGCGTACGACTCGATTAACTCCCAGATATGCGGAAACGCTTGAGCATCGAGGCGGCTCATGGTGGATGGTAGGTACTAGCGGACGCAAAGATAAGCGAAAGAGATTTGAGGCAGAGTCCTGAAATGTTGGGTTCTAAACTACCACGCAGACACAACCGGTGCAATCATGCCCTTCTTGCCTTCAGGCCATCCGTGGTCGATGTGGAGAAGGACGCGGCCATAACTCTTCCCAACGTGCACCATTACAATTGTACGTGGTCCAAAAGCACAGTTCGGACTGGCTCGGATATTGAATCGAACATAGGCTGACATTAAATTCCCCAAATATCAATCCTCGCTAGTATATCGGTTAGTATATTCGCCTCTCATTAGAGAGTTGCCTGAAAAGGCGTAACCGCGAAAGAGCAGGGTTCAACTCCCTGGCGGGGAAGATTCTTTTTTGACTTGCTTTATGTCCCTTGAATGACTCCACCACCCATTCACATTGACCAAGCGGCCCTCTTCGGTACCCTTGCAGCTAACTTGGTCTTACCGAGGACAGTAGTTGGCACAGGAGTCGGTGCTAACCAGGTGGTGGGCCAGCACGTCCCATGATGCGAACCCCGGCACAGACTGGTGACCCAAGAGCAATGGTAAGTGCGTCCAGGACGTGATTCAGATACCACACATGTCGGCAGCTGGGCGATATCCGAAGCATGCTAGCTCATACCCGCGTGGATCCGCGTGGATGTTCAGGTCTCGTTCACGGCTGCCCGCGGACTTGGACCCAAGATCTACATACGGGACATGTCCCGCCCTCATCCGAGAACGAATGCCAGTCTCTTGCTGCCCGTTGCGGACTTTTTTGGTGCATATATAACAGACGTCAAGCTCGGTGCCCGCGGGCCTGAACCTGAGCTCCGACGCCGACGCTCAGAGGCCTGGCCATGGACTAGTTCGAAAGGTTCTAAATCATTGCGCCGCCAAGGACCACGATCGCCTTGGGGAAATCGCTGGGCTCGGCCATCTCCTCCATGAAGCTGCTATCAGCAAACTTGTCAAACACTTTTGGAATACTCACGAGAACTGGCAGATGCTGAAAGCGTACGCAAAGAGGACGTTGGAAGCCGCGATCATGCCGTAGCTAAAGCTAAGGCCTTCAGGCGGGTAGGCGCTCCAACCCGTCTCCCAGTTGACCTTGTGAGCGCTGATACCGGTGGCGATGAGGGTCACGAGCACGGCCGTCATGATGGAAGCAAAGTCGATATAGCCCAGGATGGCCATCTCGGAGAAAGAGGGCGGGAGCGAGCAGATGAAAAGGAGAACCAGAGTGATGACGCTCCACACAAGCTGGCAGATGCTCTTGTCTCCAACGATTGTCGTGAAAGCCTGCTTGCCTGTCAAGTTAGCGGGTAGAATAAAAATGAAAGTACCAACCTGTCAGGAAGTGGGCAGCCACACCCAGCATAACAAAGAACACGAAGATGAACTGCAAGATCTTGGTGAGGATCTCTCCCGCACGGCCTGGGAGCAGAAGCCTCCCAACATCCGAGTAGTGGATAACTTGAGGAAATTTGAGCTTTACTTGTCCGATATAATAGGACGTGAGTACGGCAAGACACTGATTTGTCAGTTGATTGTTGATGTGTGACTTACGCCCATGCCAACAGTGAGAATGGTCCCGCCGATCATGCCAAGCATGGCAAAAACGCTAATGTCAGCAGGATTCAAGAAAGCGACTCACAGTGGCATCGACAGAGTGCCGAGAGCGACAGCACAGACGATCAAGATGATGACCAGTTGCTTCCATGTGAGGCGGTTGAACTTTTTCTCGCCCTCCTCGGTCAATTCAGAAATGTATCGAACACGTTCAATGTCGTTTGCGAAATCGGGCTCGCTGAAGCGGCGGCTGAAGCGGCGGCTGCCGCGACGGCTCTCGCGACCGTAGCCATTGACCTCGAGGACAGCGGTAATTGTCTCATCCTTGCTGAGGTGATTGTTGGACGGTGTCTCCGCCGGCTTTTCGTCAATGTCCTCGACGATATCTTTGTTGTGGTGTTTGGTCATGGCTGGAGGATGTGTGGTTGTCACTTCTTTCTACATCTCCTTTTGTATGCTCCGGACTTTTGCGCGGCATCGGCGTCGGATCTTGATAACTCCGGACGTTCCTGGGTGAGCTTGCCGCGTTGTTGGCTACTACCGTAATCTTTGCTCCGTGGCCGAACTGTGAATCCTGAATGGCGTCGCGGCCCATGGGTCCCCCGTGGAGTTGCCGGAGTGGTGGGGGAGGCGTCCGCCAGGGTCCGCCAGTCACATCGAGGTGCAAGTGGGCAGCCGTGCTGGCCTCATTGAAGAGAGACGTGGCCGGCCAAAACGGACTTGACCGTGGTCAAAATTGTAACCTGGTGCCTGGCTCGATTCGAGCACCCTGCCAGCTTTAGCTTTGGGTAAACTGTTATCCTGAGCTTGTGGATGATCGCATGGATGATCGACTTGTCACGTGGCGGTCGTGCAAGGGTGGAGGTAGTAACCGTCTCTCTCAAGTTGAATTGCCGTGGCTGTCAACATTTGACCGTGTGTCATCACCTGTCATTGCCTTGGCTCCTGACAGCCGAGGTTGGCTACACGACTTGTCGGGAATCCCACCAACACATTCCACTTATTCGTTTGCAGAGCCGGGAGCGATCGATCACCAGCTCGCTTGACGACACCCCGGCCAAGCCTTTGGAGAGGGTGGGGAAGCTGCATTTCTCATCCAAGTGAGTGTTGCTCACTGCCCACCTGCTCTCGGCGGTCCGACTACGGTATTGAACGACGTCCGCGGCATTTGCGTGTCGCCGATGTCGACTAGAGAGGCGGCATAGATAATGCCATCATGACATGACGGCGTGGCACAGACGCTTCGGGATATCCGGCTGTCCCATTTACTGTACGCCTTCATGTCCTCGTCTTGCCTTTTCGAGATGGCATTCCTTGGCGTCAATGTTGTGCTGGGCACTTGTCCTTGTGTCTGCAGAACTCGTCATCTAATGACCGCCCTCTCGTCCTTGGAATGTGGCCCGTGTCATTCCCCCTCCTTCGGTCTGCGTCGGATGTCGCACAGACTACTCAGCCGAGGATGAACTTTTGTCCCGCTCTCCGCGGCGTATCCGAGTATTGTATATCAAGGACCGGGTGGTCTGAATTTATGGCAGGAGACGCTATTCTTGGCCTTGGAATCCGTTGCGGCACGTCGGTGCGACGCGTCGTACTTGAATGACATCATCTCGGTCGAAACCATTCACGTCTGACCTACCCCGACACGTTTCTCGTTTCATATCTCCACTCATTCTGCTCAACGGTCAACAATCATGTCCGGGTCGGCACCCTCAACCATGTTTCGCGAGGCCGAGTCCCTCGACGAGCTCATCCCCGTCCAAGGTGTGGGCTGGGACCACAACCACGGCGCGTCGTCGTTCCTCCCTCCCCGCGTGTTCTCCCTTGTGCGGAGCTCACATGCCGTCGTTACTCGACAGCTCGCCGCTCTGCCTCCCGGAACGCCTGTGGCTACCGCGGCTGCACGGCTTGCTCCGCTCGTGAAGCTGAGCGAGAGCAGGGAGTACCACGAGGAGCACCCGGGCCAGTCACCTCGCGTCGGCATCGACAAGGTCCTTCACAAACTTCACCGGAAGAAGACAATTGCGACTGAGGCCGAACCCGCCCCAGTCCCACCTCCCAAGCCTGGGATGCGTCTCTCGCGTGAACAAACAGACGAGGTAGCCATGTGTGGTGACTGGCACGGCCCTCCCCCCTCGCCCCTGTTCCTCAACATCTATGCCGAGGTGCTTCTCACTCTCACCGACGACCCGCTCCGCGGCGCAGTTTCACCTCCCCTCCTTGGGTCGAGCGGCATCGTGCCCGTCTCTATCATCTCGGTCGTGCCAGACATCACCCACCATATCGCTGACCTGGTCGTCAGCGCGAGTGTCGAGATCCTCCTATCCTCCCCACGGTGGGAGGGGGGCGCTGCGCGGGTCCTTGCGGACGCTCTCCGCGAGCTGTCGCGGCGGGTTGTTGCAGCCCGTTGCGCGCCAGTGGTGGTCAAGGTCATGATTGGTGCGCCGACGAATCGGGATATCGTCGTTTCCGAGTTGGGTGCGTTTGCGCTGCCCGCCTCTGCCGAACTGCCCGGTGTCAACTTGCAAGTCCGTCGAGGCCCTTGTGCCTGCGTTGCCGTTATCGACCGGCAGATTGCCGTGCTCACGACCGCTGCCATCCACGATGGATCAGGTCTTGAAATGATGGTGAATCTGGTTTTTGACCCTTCTGACCCTCAGGCTCAGTACGAAGGCCCAATCGTGCAGTCGTTATACGATACCGCGCTCCTCGCATGGTGGGGGCCCATGGTTCCCGATCTACCCCTCCTTCGCTACCCTCCGCAGTACCCTACCATTGGTGAGGCGGGGCAGTACAGATGGCCCGCGCCAAACCTGGCAGGAAGAGGCGTGCGATCAGTACCGAAACTCACCAACGAGATGCCTGGCCCTGGGATACATGGACCCCAGCCCAATGAGACGAACTGGGATCGGACCTACGACGTTAGTGCCGCTGCCGAGGCAGAGCACGTCAATGTACTCAGTGACCCAGCTGCTCTGAACCGGCATCTGAGTAGGTTGTTAGTCTGTACCTACTCACTCCAGACACTGGCATACCCGTGGAAGCGACGGATGTGCGTCGCGGCCAGGCATTCAAGCCGGTGGTCCTTCTGCCACCTCACGACCCAGTGCCGATGGCTGTCGTGAACCGCACACACACGACCAACGAGACAGATCCGTTAACTCAGGCTCTCCTCGCAGCGGCCAGGTTCGCCGAGCGGACCATCTTCATGTGAGCGGCGATCAGGTCCGAGCTAACCTTAGCCAAGTGCCAAGTTTTAGGTACAAGCCTGCGGTCGAAGCAATCCTCGAGGCCATCCGCCGAGGAGTACAAGTGGAGATCTACGTCACGCTGCACCTCGACCACGCGCACGCGGAGGATGAGATGTACTTTGCCAACACAGCCGAGGCGGCCAGGCTCATGTTGCAGGCCGTGGGCGGCGAACGGTTACGGATTGCGTGGTACACCGGACGCGACCAAAGCGCGCCCCGGCCTGAACGCGTGGCACACGTCGCCATAATGAGTGAGTAGGGAAGGAGACATAGTGGCGAGGACAACGCAGGCGGAATAAGAGGACAAGTTGACGCCAGTCGTGGACGGGCAGGTCGCGCTCCAGGGCTCTAGTCTGGTCGGCACAGGACCTAGTGTGAACCTCCTCATTGACTGTGGGGAGGTGTGCCGCATTTGGGGCGGTGCCCTCGAAGCGAACCAGAATACGGGGGCGTATGGCCAGGTGGAACAGTGACTGGGTGTTGCTGGGTGATCGAGACGCCGATTCCTGCGCAGCGGCAACCGATGGTGGGGGGTGTTCCAGGCCAAAAATCACCCACCCCACAACTACACCACCGCAACTCGCAAAAGAGGTGCTGTCCGCACCAGCCTCTCTGACGGAGAATTGAACTCCGGTCTCCCGCGGTCATTGGAGATGACAAGCGAGCATACTAGCCACTATACGATCAGAGATGTTGCTGATGACTGTTGGATTGTAGCTGGAGGCCCTCCGGGACGCAAGAATGTAGGCTCTGCGGTAGCCCGTGTGGAGGAGTGATGTGTAGATGCATAGAGCGGTGTTGCGGGCTATGTAGATATACCAGATAGACGGCGGCCTGTGCGATAGGGACGAAGCCGAGAAGTGGAGGTGCGGGAGCAAAACTCCTGGCTGGTTGCACTTCTGCCACCAACTCAACGGATCAACGGGCAGTTTCCAACAATTAACTGGAGGGAAGAGAAGCGGCATGCACCGTGCCCTGCTATCACACGAGTCACTTCTGGCCTTGGGATTCCCAGCTGCACATCGAGTACATAATGGAACTTCTGAATTGCATTTGAACCTAGTTTCACAAGGAAACAGGTCCTCTCGCGATACAAGTACTATCACACGTCTCCACCCTCACTCATGACGCCTCACTCGACCTGCGCCCTCGTCACCATCCTCCTTTCACACGTTCCGCTCACGCCGCCTGCTTGACCGGAGACGGAGTTGGAACAAGTGGCAGCGCAGGGTTCTGAATCGTAAAGTGGTCGCGCACGCCGGCCTCAAACTTGCTCTGGTTGAAGGATGAGGGGAAGGAAAACTCGAAGCGGGTGGCGAGCTGAGCAACGGCAAGGCGAGCCTCGACCATCGCGAGGCCCTTGCCGGGGCATCCACGCGAGCCGTAACTGAAAGGCAGATACGCGCTCTTGTTGTACTTGTCGGTCGTGTCGAGCCAGCGTTCGGGGCGGTACGTGTCGCAATCCTCGCCCCACCAACGGGGGTCATGCTGAATCGCGTACGCAGGCACGCTAAGGACTGTACCCTCGGGGATGTAATGACCTTCGATGTCGATGCCACCGGGGGGCACAAGGCGGCGGAGACCGCCGGGAACGGCCGGCTGCATGCGCATGGTCTCGTTGAGGGCGGCGTTGAGGTATGGGAGTTTGGATAGAGTCGTCGTGTCGGTGAGCTGGTCGGATGAAAGGGTTGAGAGCTCGGAACGCAACGCCTTGTAAGTCTGGGGATACTTTGTGCTGTAGTACCAGAACCAAGTGAGGAGGGAGGAAGTCGTGTCCGAGCCGGCAACGACAATGGTCCCTGCGTCGGCAATCAACTCCAAGCGTGTGAGCTTGAACAGCTGTCCAGTGTCCTCCTTCTCCTCGCCAAGAAGGTAGGTGAAGAGGTCGCGGCGAGCCGAGCCCTGTTTAGCGCGCCGCTCGAAGCGCTCCATGTTTTGAGTCTCAAAAATCTTGAGGCGCTCCGGGAGGGGCAGCAACTTGCGCAGCAGGATGCGGATCCAGCTAATCTCATGGAACGGGATGAGAGTTTGCATGGCGTTCTCGAGCGTCTCGACGTAAAAGTGCTTGACGCCGGCGTCCAACATGCCAAACGGTTCGCCAAAGCCGAGTACGCCCATGACGTCAAAGCTAAAGTAGCTGGACTGAAGGCCCATGTCGATCGTTTGAGTTTGGCCCGTTGCGTCCGCGCGCGCCGTCGCCACATTGACATTGCGTATGAGTTTATCGCAGAACTCGAGAATCTCGGGTTTGTAGTCGGCCAGCGCCTTGCCTGTGAATCCATTGTCCCACAACTTGCGGCGAATGTGGTGCTTATCCAAGTTGACTTCCTGGTGAACGCTGATGCGTGTCGCGCCGCGAATAGCACCCTCGTACCTATTCATCAGGTCAAATCAAGACGAGTGGCTCACCAGTCATTCTTCATCCAAGGCGCACGGCCGTGGGCAGCCCCAGTTTTGGACCCACCGTATATGATTGGAATGGCATCGGCAGAGCGCACGGAAACCCAGTTGGGACCGATGCGCACAAAGTCTCCGTACTCTTTGTGCAACGCTGCCTGGGTGTAGCCTGTCTGGCCGATCTTGGCCTGGTACCACCAGTAGAGTTTGGAGACTTTGGCCAATGTCGGACCGGGATACTTGGCGAGCGGATGCCAGGGTGAGAGGCGGTAGATGACCATGGACAGGAGTACGATGGTGTTGAATATCGTGAACACCTCTGCGGTGTATAGCGCTGCAAGGGTGAGGGATCTGAGAGTGGCATGGAAGAAGTAGACTAGACCTCCACCGAGGACGAGGGCGAACTGGCCATAGCTGATGGGGTCGGGCTCGAACCGCTGCCAGTAGAGATGAGCGAGCAGGCCGAGGACGCTCGACCCAGCGAGGATGTTGGCCTGGGATGACACGGCCTCGGGCGTCAGATTGGCGACAAAAGCCTTGACCGAGTCCATGATGAGTGAGTGGGTAGTGACAAGGGTGACTGAGTGAGACGCTTCAAGTACTATATGTGACCGAGGGGGTCAGGTGCTCGGGCTCACCTTCCTTCTTGGTCCCCGGTAATCAACCGGTTGGGCGGCTATTTGAAGCCAAAATTGTGCAAGTCAGCTGATAACCATCTTCTAGTTGAATGCCGAGCACCGAGGTCGGTAAGGTTGGAATGTTTGTTCATCATGATGACTAGTTAATGAATATCGGGGCCCGTTGCCTTTCAAGTCAAAGCCATGTCCTGTCCAGTCCCGGAAAGTGACAGAGCACGAGTATGGATGAGTATTCATGTGAAAGCTAGAACCGATCCGCGATTCGGCTTCTCACAGGTTACGTGCCTTAATTGGCCAGTTCATTACTGCATTGGCAACCGGCCGCCGTTATTACTGTACCTCAACTGTCAGCTTCAAATACTCTTATACTCATTAACTCATACTTGACAGTATAACCCGATACTGTCCAGGTAAATGACATCTGGTGGTTGGTCGTTGCTCACTGATGCCTCATCGCTGACCATTGCTCACCATGGAGTACACGAGTACCTTTCATCTGGCCATCTCTATACAGATGTTCAAAACTGTGGAAATCGGGGAGACCTTCCTCTAAAAGTGTTGATCGATGAGAACTGGATGGGCAGATAGCCTGATCGCGCTGATCGAGGCCTTGATGCACATTCTCGCAGTTCGCAGCAGTATTCCAGTGTTCGCACTCAAAGGTCCCATGTGAGGTATCGATCCATGATCAACGATCAACCCCCCCTAGACCCTATTAAACTAGTCATCATCCACCTGTCTCTTCTCTTCTCATCCTTCATTCATCTCACTACCACTCTCAACACACGTCTCACAGGACAGTCTCAACCGTAGCCACATCCAGCCATGCGCATCTACAGCTTCTCACTCATCGTCCTTGCCCTCACTGGCGCCGCCCACACCTTCAACTTGGTCACACTTGACGTCGTCCCGCCTCGTTCAAACACCCCCAGTGCTCTTCCTGCCCGCTCCGATCTTCCGACGCAGCTCGACAAGGCCTTGCCCCGCTCGGAAGCCTGCGCGCAGAGGGCGGTCTCGCCCAACCTGTCCAGACGTCTCTCGGACCTCGAAAGTGCCAACACTGAACGGGCTCCTGCCATGGCCAACAGAGCAACGGGAGGTAGCTCGACCCAAGAGGGGCGCAGACCCCGCTCCAACTCCGAGGCCCTCCGGCGTGGCCTCCCTCTCCTGCGTCCTTTCCGTCGTCGCTCAGGATACTACCCTCAGCCTTCTTGCCATCCTAACAAGCCTTGTCACCACGAAGCGTAATTGCTCCAGGCTGCGTTTTGATGGACTAACGCCAGGGGAACGGGTTCGGGTCTGGGTGGGGCCTGCTCGATTCAGGCAGACCTCCTTGGTATATCCGTGGGTCTGAGTTGCCGCCGCGGACTCGAAAACAACTCTCACATCGATCTTGCGGCATGCCTGGTCTTTTTACCTGAGCAGAACGTCATTGCTTGCAGTCATGACACTGGCCCCTCTGACTTTCACAACGTCTGCCAGATGTGCGAGATGCTTGATCCCCACCTCATGCAGTGCCTCTGCAATGGCGTTCCGTCGGTTATCGCCATCGGTACGTTCACAAACTGACTTTCTGCTCCGACGCTGACCTCAGATGAATGCATCGACTATTCCAAGGGTAGGCTCACCTGCCGCCATTAAGCCGTCATCGAACCTGAACTTTGGCCTTTGCCCATTCTTCCACAGGCCACGGGGCAGCATATGGACCCTCATCTTTGATTGGACCCTCATCTTTGATCGTAGAAGCTGCCTGGCGTAGTTTTGTACAATCTCCTCGCAGGTGGCACACTTCATCCTTGACCAAATCCTCGCTCGATCATCGCGGGCCTCGTACATCGATCACTATGTGAAGTCGTTAAACTGGTTACTCTAAGCGTCTAGAACCGAACGAAGCGTGACAGTCATGCTCCTACACTTTCTTGCGAGGTGGTAGGGGAGGAGGCACAGGGCTTGGGAGTTTTGATTCACTAGCCTTCAGGTCTGCGCAAAGGTTGTCACCTTTCAGCGCGTCAACCTTCTGGTCGAGAAGCGTGAGATACTTTCCAGAGGGTTCCTCCGACATGCTGAGTGTGCGAGAGTGGCGCTCTGGTCTTGGTGGGGGAATGGCCTGCTTCCACCAGTCTCGAGTCGCCATCTCCCGCATCTCTTCCGGTGTCAGGTCATCATGCGCGTTTGCAATTGCGAGCTCCTTCTGCCTCAGCCGCTCGGCGTCGCGGCGGACCTTGGTGCGCTCGAACTGGGTCGCGTCCAAGAAGGACACGACAAGACGTCCAGCCTCATCAGAAGTCAATGCGGCCGCAGCGTTCTCGCTCTCTGCACGTCGTGCAGGTGTGAGTGGCCCGCCCTTCTTTTTGGCCGTGCGGATGCTGCGGTACGCCCCTTGGGTTGGGAGGACGATAACGCCAAGCATGCCTGTCATTGGCCGGCAGTACAGGTTGCCAAGCCCCCGCCCAAAGCCTGCGACCGCCCCGCCGATGCCCTGCTGTCAGAATGGGCCATGGCGAACAACTCACTGATCGTTGGTACCCGTCTATCGGTTCAGTGACGAGGCCGGTCACTCCGTCCATCAGGCCGTACATTAGCCCCTTGGACCCCTCCCACACCCCTTCTCCGAACCCCGAAACAAGTGCGCGTGGGCGTACCCGTGTGCCCATCATCCCTGACAAGTTGTCGACGCCTTGGTACAGCGCGTTTGTCACGTCGCCACCTGCCATCAGCCTGGGCAGTTTTCGCTACTCACCTCCTTTTAGAAGGCCCCATGTAAGCTTCTTTAGCCCCTTGTGCTGGGGTCAGCTCCGTCGTGTAGCCTGCTTACTGGTCGCTTGCTCAAGAGCTGAGCAGTACCGATCATCCCAGTCGCTGTTATAGAAAGCAACGAGTCTGACATTGCCGTGACGGGTTCCGTGAATACGCGCCCGGTCTCGTACTCCATGACACGGAGTGGTCGCAGGTCGTCCCACTTGAGCACTTTCCTACTAACCATGACGCCTGCCACCACATTGGACAACCGTATCCAATGCTTCTTGCACCACCACTGCGCGGCGCGGCTTGCGTCGACGTCACATCGCATTGCTTCGAGGGGCAGCAGGCGGTGAACGCTGGAAACCCCAGCCTGCGTGCCGTCTTCAGCGCGGATGGACTCGCCGATGGCTCCAGCTGCCAACCTCGCGGGGTTGGAGAGCGCAACTTGAATGCCATTGGCTAACGCGTCGGCGGTGAGCTTCTTGTACGGGATCGGCAGAGGACCCGCGCCCGCCGCGGCGACTGCATTGCCCCAAAAGAGCTGGTCTCCAAAGAACGGCACAACGATTGTTGGTAGACCAGCTCGCAGCCCAGCTGCTGTCGTCCCTGCTCCACCATGGTGACAAACTGCTGCCACGCGTCCGTCGGCAAACAGCCAGTCGTGGGGTATGTCACTTTTGATGACGAACACGGATTCAGGAATGTCAAGACCTCCGAGGTCACTCCATCCTGCGCTCAAGAGTGCGCGTACCCCTGTGCTCTTGACTGCCTCGAGGATTGTATGTGTGAGCGCATCAGGGTTCTTGACAACGATACTCCCAAAGCCGATGTAGATTGGCGGCGGCCCTTCAGCCAGGAAAGCCCTCAGCTTCTCGTCTGGAGTATAAGACACTGTTGTTGGCATAGTGAGGAACCCCACGACGTCTGTGGTCAATTTGATTTCAATGCAACTTACCAATGTTGTCCCGCCATTCGTCTGGTTTAGGAAGCAGGCTTGGACTCCACCCGTAGATTACGGGCACGCGGAGACGTTCGGTGGACATTGGACCCGTAAGAGCGGACAACGGACTGATCCCCAACCTCACGCGGAAACGATTGACAATGTCACCCAGCCCCTGCCACATTCTTGTGTCAGCGCTGTGGAGATGGTGCTCACAAAGTGTCTGCAAGGGCGTAGCTCAAGTAGTTGGTAACGCTCTCGCCAGCATTTGAGCGCTGCACGTTGGCGAGCGGATGGGGAAAGCGTGACGTGGGCGACCACGGCATGGCTAACGTCAGTCCGTATCCAGAGAAAGTCTTACTAAAGGAGATAATGAGTGGCAGACCGAGTGCCTCCGCCACATGAACGTGTGCAAACGACGGCGGATTGCTGATGATGACGTCGGCTGCAAACGGTACGTTGCTCGCCTGGTCTGGTTCGGAACAGGACCGAGCAAAGCCATTGAGCATCACGCCGACCATGCGACGTTTGGAGGAGATGTCGCCGTTAGTTAGCGACTCGAACCCGGGCATGAGACCTGGGTCTGCTGTCAGCGGGGCCTTGACTGAACATACTCTTCACCATGAACGCCATGAGCTCCTTGGGATCACCGCCGACGTCAAAGAACTCAAGGTGGCCTGTGAGGTCGCCATACTTGGTGTCGCGCAGATGTTCATTACCTGCAAGCACGAGGTCCTTGAATGCACTGTGGGTTGCGAGGCGCACCCGATGTCCGTTCGCTTGAATAAGCCGGATCGCGAGAGCCAGATATGGCTGAACGTCACCTGGGGCGGGTCAGTCCTGCTTGTCGCTACGCTACAAACCTCGGGATCCGACGACGAAGATGACAATGTTGAGACGAGGACAGTCCGTAACGTTGACTGAAAGGGGACGAACACGTCGTGGTGGTGCCAGTAGAGGCAACTGGGGCAGAGGCTTATCCACGTCGACTGTCAGCCACATGTCGATCATGCCGTTGTCGGCAACTCGCGCCCGGGTGTCCCCATCGGGTCCGGAAACGCCTACTTCGGCGAAGTCTGGGTTAGCCCGATAACAACTGTTACTCACCAATGCCAAGTGCCTCATGGTCGACAATCTCTGGAGTGGATGGCGAATACGGCGTCTCGGATTTGGGATACGGTGGGCTCTCATCCTGGCTTGTCCTCTCCAGCTCGTTCATGTTGCAGCTGGATGTGGTGCGGGTGTGAAAATGGAGATTGGGTCATGTGGACGCTAGTCTTCGTCTTGTTTCTTATGAGGGACTGATATTTCATCAAAGGCTGTGCGTCATCGTGCCTTTCTGATGTGATGGAAGGAATCCGTTACCAAGAGATAGGCTTTTGGGCCAGAGGGAGGGTGGTGATCGGTTTTCCCGGTCCAATTCAGGCGTCACGGCCTTTCCGCTCAGCCCTGTGCTGTTATTCCTTTCATTCCGCAGCTCGGCTGGCAGCCTCCGCATACCATTCCAACCACATTGAATCAGAGCTCGAGGATTCTCGGGGCTTTCCCGAGACGTGGGCATCGGCGGCCAGTCGACCAGTCTTGTCTTATCAGTCCACATACAAATCGCAGAGCATCGTCAATCTTGGACGATTTTCGAGCCCAGGTGACGTGGAGACGAAAGGAGGCACTATCAAGACTGAGGGCAGCCTGTGTCACAGCCAAATGGTGACCGTACTAGCGAAGGTATTTGGCTGCAGAGCGGTCAACCTAAGCGTTCTCACCGATCGTCAATGCTGGAATTTGACAGGTCCAGAATTCGGGCTGGAGGTCCACGGGGTGCCGCAAGCACGACTCCTCTGAGGTCATCAGTAGAGAGAGGCGACTGAATGCACATAACGGTAGGTGCAGTCTCGGTAGATATACTGCGGGCGCAGCAGCAATGCGATGCAGACGATGAAATGCAAGGGGAACGAAACCACGTGGCAAGGAGCTTTGCCATTTATGACTAGGTAGTTTTTGACATTCAACACGGTCGTGTGGCGAAATGGCATCGCGTCTGACTACGAAAAGTAAATCAGGAGATTGCGGGTTCGACCCCCGTCATGACCTGGCGTCGAGTGACTCGTCAGCGGAACTCTTTTGGTTTGACGGTGGTAGAGTGCGAGGTGGTGCGAGGTTGAAATCTCCCTGACTTGGTTTGTGTTTCGTCGGGCGAGCGGGATGCACCGGCCTTGCGTACATGACAGTATACCAGTATCCTTGCGCTGGGATTAAGAGCCGTGTTTTGAGCTCCTCCTTTTGGCGTGGTCGAGAGAAGCTTTCGCCGCGCATCGACAGCGGACGGCCAAGGGGAGCTCAGTCCCTGTATCTGAAGCGGGCTTGCAGCATCTATGGCAGTGCCGTCTGATCATGCTTCAGGCTTCGCCGACTTACGATTCTCTTGTTCACGCTTTACGCGTCCCAATCTCTCCAATGGGCTGGAAAATGCATCAAGTGAGCTACGTTTTCGCTTTGGGACACCCCCGAAACTTGCGTACTGTTGCTTTCACATATGGCGTCTCAGGCCTACTTCCACACTGGAGCCCCGTTAGCATCACATCGAACAGCAAGCTGACACTCACGATCCACAACAACGCGGCCGCACAGCGTCCCGTCCTTCATGCAGTCGTACGTCTCCTGGATCGCAGAGAACGGCTTGACTGTGACCTTGGGGACGACCTTGCCTCGCGCGACGATATCGAGGGCATCGATGACATCACTGCGTGTCCCCACGAAACAACCCCGGATGGTGTGCATGCCTAGTACGGCATTGCGGCAGTCCACGGGCACATGGGAGCCGGTTGGTGGTAGACCGACGATCATGGCGCTGCCAGTTGGACGGAGGTAATCAGTTGCAGAGAGATACGAGGTGGGCTCATTGGAGCAAAGAATGGTTGCCTGGACCCCCACTCCGTCGGCAATCTTCTTGACCTCGTGCGCAAAGTTGGGCACAGCGTAGTCGACAAACGCGTCGGCCTCAAGGTCCTCGGTGCAGAACGCCGCCTTGGTCTTGCTGTCGATCGCGATGACTCGCATGTTGAGATACTTGGCGTACTGGACTGCGAGGCTTCCAAGGCCTCCTCCGGCTCCAGCCACAGCTACCCAGTCACCCGGCTGTGCCGTTGAATCGTTCAACGCCCGCCAAACGGTCACGCCGGCACAAAGGATGGGAGCAGCATGGGCAAGGTCCATGTTTGGAGGGATGGGGGTGAGCTGAGATGTCCATGCCAGGGAGCTGACAGTTAGTCGAGCTGTCAGATGCGGAGGTACGTACTACTGCTGGAAGGTGCCGTTCACACTACGTCCGGTGTACTTGGCCTGCGGGCAGACCATCTCGAGTCCTGCAAGACACAGTGTGCACTGGTTACACGTTGCTGCAACGAACTTGATGCCAACTGCGGGGTTAGCGGGACACTGGAACAGTAACCCACCTGTATCCCCAACCTGGAAGCGCGAGGTTGGGTCATTGATTGCGACGACCGTGCCGACACCCTCATCGCCAGAGATGAGAGGCCGCGGCACGCGTCCCTTGCCCTCATCCCAGTGGTCTGACGCCTGATGGTAGCTGCTCCCACACACGCCCGAGTAGAGGAGCTTCACCAGTGCTTCTCCGGGATTCAGCTCGGATGGCTGAACTACTGGGATTGTCTCGATGACTGTGCCAGAGGCCGCGGAGTGGGAGACAGCTGCAAGCTGCTTGAGGGGAATGGCCTCGAGCCCGACGACGAGTGAAGAGGATGAAGAGTTGGTCATGATATTCGGTGAGAGGGAACGAGTAAGGTTGCAATGTCTTCCCACCGCTGTTAAGGAAGATGGGCAGGCCGTCGGTATACCCGTGACCGAGGGGATGGTTTATCCTGTGGAGTAAGTGGCCGCAGCAGCTACGTGGACAGGCGATATCTTGCCGGTCGTTGTTTATACGTCTCTGGCTTTTCCTCAGGACATGAAACCTCTCTGCTGCGCGACGACCTGTAGATTTGAACCATTAGTGAGTAAGTGGAATGGATGATGATTCAATGTCTCGGAAGCTTGCAGCCGGGTAATATTCTACTTGCAAAGTAAACTAAACAATTCCAGCAAAGCCCTTGTCCGGATCCGAACTGTTGTTTCGGATCCGATAAGGTGGATGTTATGACATCACCAAGATTGTCATTCCGGCTCAACTACATTGTTCAAAGCCATCCTCGCTCCTCTCCATCTCCCTTCTCCTCAGAACTGCCAGCAGTAAGGCAGTAACACCCAGCCCTACACTTTCCCTCTCGCCTCCCCTCTTGCCAGTACCAAGCCCGGCCTGGGACTCCCTCATGCCCTCCCCAGCCCGCCCCCGCCATGTGGCATTCTCCCACAAGCAAAAGAAGCTGCAGCTGCAGACCAAACGCGCAATCAAGCGCGGAGAAGAGGTTGAGGTACTTGAACACGGCAAGAATGGGCGTATTCGCCTCGACCGGTCTCACAAGGCTCGCTCCGAAGCACACGGCGGGCTGGAGCTCTTCAGCCGCTTCATCGCCATCCCGCATGATTACGTTGCTCGCACACGGGACGCCGCCTGGAACGACCAGCTACCTCGACCCCTCCCTGATTCTGTCGCATCATTCCCCATGTCCCTCGTTGACAACCCGACAGGCGTCAACCTGTCCGTGCCCAGCCGCCCACGTTTCAACACGGGCCAGAGCAAACGGGAGGTAGAACAGAACGAGGAGGCAGTCTTCGAGGCTTGGCTCCAAGGGGCACGCGATGTCGTTGAGGGTTGGGTTGACGGCGCGGATATGGACTCATTCAACCCGGATTCCACACCTGTCCGGAGTCCGAGCTCCTTTGAAACGAACCTCGAGGTCTGGCGTCAACTGTGAGCTCGACTTCGGAGACCATACTGACTCTAGGTGGCGAGTAGTTGAGACTTCCTCGATCATCCTCCTTCTAGTCGACGCACGCTGTCCCCCTGTTCATTGTCCACCCTCACTGCGGTCGTACCTGCGCCTGCTACAGCCTCACCGGGAGATCATCCTCGTCCTAACAAAAGCCGACCTGGTCGACCCCGATGCTCTTGCCTCCTGGCAAGTCTGGCTCAAACAGTGGTGGATGTTGGGACCACCAGTCGCTGAAGATGAGCTCGAACCTCAGGTGGTGTCTGTGTCTTCGTATGACACCTCGCTTCTGTACGGCCAAGGCAAGTCACGCCACCGACCCTACATCCCCGATACGGCGCGAGTGGCCCTCCTTGACGCGCTCCAGATCGCCCATGCCCGGCTTTTGTCACCCCCCTCTGGAGTCACTGCGGACCCAGACAAACTCGCCACTTGGAAGCCGAATGTGCGCGAGATTGTGCACTGGGGTGACCTAGAAGGTGATACGATATGTGTCGAGGACAACAGCGAGGTGGTTGGTCGCGGTGCCGTGACTGAGGACGCGAGCGACGGTCCATCCACCTGCGTCCGCCAGGTGGAGCCGCTTACAGTTGGCCTGGTCGGGCAGCCCAATGTTGGCAAGTCGTCACTCCTGAACGCCCTCCTCGGCGAGACGCGCGTGTCCGCTTCGAGGACACCAGGCAAGACCAAGCACTGGCAGACCATGCTCTGGGGCCAGCGCCGTGAGGTGCGAATCGTGGACTGCCCGGGCCTCGTCTGTCCCAGTCTCGTCCCCATGGAGCTGCAAGCCATGAGTGGAAGTACGTATTAGAAGCTACCGTTGCTGATTGTGCAGTCCTCCCCATCTCCCAGATCCCATCTCTTCCGGCGTGCGTCGCGTTTGCAGCCAAATACCTCCCTTTGGAGCGTATCTTCAATATCCCAGCACCCGAGGTTGTCGTCGATGATATCGTGTCGAAGAAGACGTGGCGCGCAGGCTACCGACCACATGTCTCAGCCAAGCCCATGGGTCCACGTTGGACTGCAGGCGACATCATGGACGGACGGGCAACGGATCGCGGCTTCAGTAAGAACCCCTTGTTGAATGTGTGCTGACGCTTAGTGACAGCCAAGTCTGCCCGTCCTGACGCCAACCGTGCTGCGGACGGCATGATGCGGTCGCTGGCTGAAGGTCGCGTACGCTGGTGCTTCTGGCCTCCGAACTCCACCCCGAACCGTGACGGATGTGGCTTGTGGCTTGGCCAGTACCACGACACCGGCAGCGAGGAGTTGAGCCCCGTCGACAGTGACATCGAGACCTCTAACAAGCGCACCACTAGGACGCCAGCCGTGACCCAGCAGGTGGTGAGCGATCTGGGCAATGAGAGCAGTGACGAGGATACCGAGTTCACCAAGGCCAACAACGCGAGCTTCTTCGCAGCCCTGAGTCTTGATGACAGGGGCGACCACAGTGATGACGAGTAGGTGCATGTTCATAGTCTCGTAGTGTCATGCACCGGCCACACCACACACCTACCTGCTGTCAGCCATACACTGCATGTCAGGAGTCGGTCGGGTCATGAGCTGAGAGTCGCCGCAGTTCAGTCGTGACACGCACCATCTTACGCACCGCGCGTAAGGCGTAATGCCGTTCTCGGGTTGCGGTTGTCCGGCTCTCGTGCAGGGGCTCGAATCTCGGCGGCGTCCTGCGATTTGGGTTGCGGGGTGGCGCGTTGGAGTGAGTGCAAGCCCCGTACCCACGACCTGCTCAGGACAGGTGGGTCTTGGTCGTTCCGTTCGGACCGGTCGGTGAGGTTGGACACAGATCGGGAACAGCCGAGGGATGGAGCGGAGGGTGGTAGTTGTGCGGAACGGAGAACACGGAGTCAGGCCGTACGGCTATACAGATAAAGAGGACCATCAGGATTGCTATCGGGAAGGACTGGAAGGACTGACTCTGTTAATCTTTCCGACGACAGGCTAGGGGCAACGTTATGTCAGCCAGATGCGGAACAGACAAAGGCAGCGGCGATACCCTGCGTATTCCCATCTGCACCCAACACCCCAAACCTTCATGGTTGCCTCTCCATCGGCAGCTCGGCCGTCTCGCCCACCCTGTGAACGAATGTGTATGTTTGGATTCTTATCCCAGGCTGGTCATGCAGTCGTGCAGGAACAGGAACGCCCCAAGATCTAGTTCGGCGTTCAGCTGACTGCAATCTCGGCCATGTCCGCGACTAGATGCGACTTGGTTCCGCAACGTTAAGATCCGTGTGCGAACTCTCAGCTTCTCATCACTTGGACACTGGCGACATATAAGCTGCCGCACAACCACCGACTCATCCACTCGCCACCCCCATGCCGTGCTTCCCCCAGCCTTACACCTCGACAGTCTCGCATTGGCAGCAGACTGTCCGTCCTGTATACGATCATGCTGACCGCAGAATCGCGGGCCCAAGTCGCTGTGGGACCATGGGCGCGATGCCAAGCTACCCACGGAGATTGTCGACTACGTGATTGTCGGCGCAGGTGCGACAGGCGCGGCGCTGGCATACTTCCTCTCTCGACTTGGAGGAGCTGCGGTCGGCAAGAAGGTGGTGATACTGGACGCTAAGGACGTGGCATCTGGAGCATGTGAGTATGTCGGATCCAAAGGGAACACTGGTCTGACAACCAGCTGGACGGAACGGTGGGCATGTCGTCGGGCAGAGCTGGCAGCAGCTCACCCCTCTCATGGCGCCACTTGACGAGGGTGGCGCAGGCCTGAGCGCTGATGACGCGATCGACGTCATCATGTTTGAGCAGAGCAACATCGACCTGGTGGAGAGTATCGTGCAGTCCGAAGGCATCGATGCAGACTTTTGGCGCGGCAGCCGCGTCGAGGTAAGTCTCCTTGTAGTCTTAGCTAAAGTCAGGTCCTCCGAACTCCTGCGGGTGCCGCCGACAACTTGCGCAACTACGAGCTCATGCGGAAGCTCCTTAAGACGCACCCTAAGCACAAGGGACGCGTGCTCGACTGGGAGATCGTGACAGACCCCGTCGCAGTGAAGAAGCTATCTCGCACGCGAGGAGCGGTTCAGGCCAACCGGATCCCCGGAGGCTCATGGCATCCCCACAAGGGAGTGACGGCGTTCCTGCGCCTCGCGCTCGAGTCAAAGTCTGCAGACGTCAGCTTCTACTCATGGGCCCCTGTGGCTGGCTTTAGCCAGGAGGCGGACGGTACAGTGACTGTTGATTGTGCTGCGCGTGGAAAGATGCGCGCTCGCAACGTCATCCTGGCAACGAACGCGTACACACAGCACGTACTTCCCGAGCTGAAGGACATGTGAGTGTCTGCGCTGCGGTCTCATTGTCCTCTCTGTTTGTATAGCTGGTTAACCTCAGCCTGGTGCCAGTGCACTCTCATTCGTCACTTATCACTTCGCCCGCAAGTTATGCCGGACCCCGTGCGCTCCAGACGACGTTCGGTCTCGAGGCAGGCTCCTACGTCATCCAGACACCCGACAGCGGCCTCGTGGTCGGCCCCTACCCAAAGGCGTTGTTTGGGAGCCGTATCCTCAAGCCAGACCAGGTCTATGGCATCGACGATGACAGCTTTGTGCGGCCCGAGGTCAAGCACTGGCTTGCCAACCACTGTCGCGACACCTTTGTCGGCTGGGGAAAGGAAGCAGACGGAGAGGGGCTGACCAAGTGCTGGACCGGTTAGTGAACGCTATCACTTGCGTGATGTTAGGCTGATTTGAAGGCATCATCGGCCACAGTGTGGACAACCTCCCAATGGTCGGCGCTGTGCCCGGTCGCCCTGGCGTGTGGATAGCCGCCGGATACAATGGCCGCGGCATGGCACTCATCCACAGCGTCACGCGGGGGCTGGCTCACCAGCTCAAGACGGGCCAGTGGGATGAGCGCGTGCCCCGCACCTTCCAAGTCTCGGACGCGCGCATCAAGCGTGCGCGGGAGCGTGCCCTCCACCCTCTCGACTACCCAGTCACTGGTCTTGAGTACCGCACGATAGAGAAGAGCAATTTGTAGGGGACCAGATGGACAGTTGGGCAGTATGGGCTGATATGCATGAATGTGTGCCGACTTCTGACTTTTATGAGTGCTCGCGCCGCGCTCTTCGCTGCGCTTACGCGGCAAGCTGCTCGGCGACCTTGAGCATCGTGCGCACGGCGAAGCCCGTGCCCTCGGTCGGAGTGTAACCCCATGGCGTACCAAAGTTGGCCGCAGGCCCGGCAATGTCAAGATGGGCCCAGTTGCCCTTGTCGCCGGCGAACTGCTGGAGCTGGGATCAGCAGGCTTCAATTGCGCGTACTCACGAAGACACCAGCCTTGAGCATGCCGCCCATGGGGATGCCGCCGATGTTCTTCAGGTCGGCGGTGGTGCTCTTGATGTCCTCGAGCATCTCATCGGGGAAGGGCATGGCCCAGAACTGCTCGCCCGTGACGGCAGCCGCGGCCTCGACGGCCTTGACGGCCTTGTCGTCACCCATAAGGCCGGCGGTGCGCATGCCAAGGGCAACGAGCTGGGCGCCAGTGAGCGTCGCGATGTTGATCAGGAGGTCAGGGTCAGCGTCCTCAGTGCCGTAGCCCGTGGCCTTGGACTGGGCGACGGCGAGGCCATCGGCAAGGACGAGACGGCCCTCGGCGTCCGTGTTGTGGATCTCGACGGTGGTGCCGGTGCGCTGGCGGATGACGTCGCCGTTCTTGAGCGCCGTGCCGCTAGGCATGTTCTCGGCGAGACAGAGCCAGCCAGTGACGCGCGCCGGGACCTGCAGCTCGGCGGCAGCGAGGACAGCATGGAGCGTCGCCGCAGCGCCGCCCATGTCACCCTTCATCTCATGCATCTTGGCAGAGGGCTTGAGCGAGATGCCTCCCGAGTCAAAGGTCACGCCCTTGCCGACAATCGAGAGGTGCTTGGGGCTGCTCACACCCTTGGGGGTGTAGGCGATCTTGACGAGGCGGGGAGGCTTGGCCGAGCCCTGTCCAACACCGACGAGACCACCGCATTTCTCCTCTGCGAGGCGCTTCTCGTCCCACACCTCGACCGTGACACCCTCGAGGCCCTTGGCGAGCTCGACTGCGCGCTCGGCAAAGGTTTGGGGGTACAGGTCGCAGGGAGGGGTGTTGACGAGGTCGCGGGCACCCTTGGCGTGGCGGGCGGCAACCTCGGCGCGGAGCACAACATCGGCAGCGTCCGACTCTGATGACAAGAGCTGGATAGAACCAACGGGAGCGCTCGTGTCCTTGCTCTTGTACGAGTTCCATGCGTACGCGCCGAGCGACGCACCCTCAGCCGCAGCCGTGAGGAGTCCAGTACCGGCGGGAACAGCGACAGCGACAGAGGAGAGCTCCATGCCCGAGGCAGCGCGAACGGCGGCACCAACTGAACGACGGAGGGTCTCGGGCTTGACAGATCCATCCTTCTCAGGCTTGCCGAGGCCGGCAAAGATGAGGACGGGCGCGGCGTCTCCGTCTGCGCCAGGGAGCGTGATCACGGCGCCGGCCTTGCCCTTGTAGCCCAGCTTGCTGAGCTGCGAGGAGAGAGCGGATGCGCGGTCGGCGGTGAGGTTGCTGACGTCGCCGAGCTGTACACCGTTGTCGCCCGAGGTCACGGGAACGATGAGGGCGTTGGTGTCAAGCTTGGCGCTGGGGGCGACGGCCAACAGCTTGGTGGGGGGAATGGTGGTCGACGACTGGGTGGCGTAAGACATCATGCCGGGGAGACGCATGGCAGGACGAAGCGTAGGAGCGCGGGGAGTGGGGATGGGGGAGGCAAGAGCGCGACCGGCGTGCACAAAGGACACTGCCCGCGCCTGGACGCGGCTGGTAGCCAGTGCACGAGCGATGCGGAGGGAGGGACGTACCATGGCGCTCATTCTCGGAATGCTGTCAAGGATGGAGGAGAGAGTGAAGTGAACAGCAGAGAAACAGTGAGCACCGATACAAGTAGTGACAATACAAAATGTCGCGCCGTGCCATGCGGGTCAATCCCAAGCGATGACTCGGCGCGGCACTTGAATCCTTTCATGGCCCCACGCGGACATGGCCGAACCAAGGCAAGAATAGCTCACACCACACATGCATGCATGTGGTCGCCATATGTGTCGAGGGCCAGAGCATGCACATCGCCGGAGCATGCAGCATGCATGGAAGATGGCGTTACGGACTGCAAATGAATCTCGCATGTCTGGAGGGCCAATCACAAGGCGGTTGAACAGCAACTCGACAACGTTCGCATTGACCTCACTGTTGGTCACAGGCGGACCGCCGACATGGCACCCACAAAGCCGCCAAGGAGGCAAGGTACCCTCATTCTCGCCTGGGTGAGCTCGAGATGCCGTCCCGCACTTGTCTCTCGGACGGAACACCCTCTGTGAATGCGACCACGCGGGATTGCCAGCCTCACTGGGGACGGCCAGGTGGACAGGATTGTTCTTGAGCTTGCAGGCGCACGCGTCTGGCCACGTGCCAAGCTTGTGGCGCAGCAGACCGTCCTTGAACTTGCCGGCGAGCGACTTCTCCTTGCTTTCAACCGCCTCGTCGCCGCCGAGCGCAGCCTTCTTGTTGATCTTCCTGAAGGCGATGGTGAGGCTGGATTGGCCTGGGCGCGTGTCTTGTGTCATGCCGCCTCGAATACCCGCCTCCTGGGGTCCGACGCCGGCATCGTTGTGTTCACCGGCCGAGCGGGGCGTCACCGTGTGACGGGCTACCCACGCTGACGATACCCTGCCGAAGCCCATTCACCAGAAAGCTACCAAAGAGAACCTTACGCGTGCTCGCGAACGATATCGACGAGGAGTGACAACATTTCTTCCCAGTTGTACCAGATGGGACTCTCTCTCCCACGCCATGGGACACGGCCGATTTGTCAGCAGCTATACAGTAGCGTTTTTGTGGCCCTTTTGTTCCCAGTGCCGCTCACTCTGCGCGCGTTTGCGGCATCACACTCGTTACGGTTCTCCTCATCATTCCCCATCCTCCAGGGCTTGCTTCCACTCCCAATCTCACACGCATACAACTGAGACGCTAAGTACACAGTCGAATTTCAGGCCACCTAATCCTCTGCACGAGAGAGGAGGAGTGGTGCTCATCTACAATATTCAAGGGCATCCATGCCCTCGTGCTCCGTGATCTCAGAAATCCTGTAGCCATTTCCAAGCGACAGACTAATGAATGACGGTGGAATATCCCATTATGAGATGTTTTTGTGCTTTTACTTCCTACGCATTCTACAATACACCATTGTACGGCTCGACGTCGCTACCAAGCGGCCCGGGCTTAGTTGCGAACCTGCTTGATAGAGACCGAAGAGGCCGACGAAGCGTCGTCGCGGATAGCGACCGACTTCTTGCGGCCGAACCGCATGAAGCCAGTGGCCCAGAGGGCTCCGATGGCGAGGAGGAAGACACCGGCAGTGACACCGGCACCGATGCCACTGGCCTTGGACGGCTCCATCTTGGCGAGGACGGCGGCAGGCCTACCACCCTGACCGGCGTTGGGCTGCAACGACGGCGAGATGGTGAACTCCATGGCCTTGTCGGCAGCCTTGACGTGGGTCTCGTTGGTCGCATAGTAGTTGCCGCACATGAAGCCCTCGGGCTGATTCCAGTTGTCGACGAGCTTGACGTCGGCACACTGGAAGTTCCAGCGCTTGTTGAAGCCCTTCCCCGGGGAACCATCGGCCTGGTAGACGACTATGAGCGTTGCCTTGTCGCCAGCCTTGAAGCCCTGGGCGGCAAAGTCGGGGCCGTTGGCGCAGTAATGGCCGGCCGAGAGGTCGGCGACGGTGTACTCGCCATAGGTCTTGAACTCATAAGACTTTCCAGCAACAGTAGAAGTGTGACTCTTCTTTATGGAGGGTGGCAAGTTTGAGGATTACATAATTATCCGAGGGATAGGATCTTAAGAAGCTTAAAATCACTGTCTAAACCACATTAGATCCCGTCTGCACAGTCTCCCAGCGCGCCAGCTCTTAAAGTGACGCGCCCTGCTTAGCCTGCTTGTAGTTTCTCCTCATTCCATGTCATAACTTCGTCTGGAAGAACTCTCCAAGTCGAAATGTTAACGAGCTCAAGGCAACTCATACACTGTACAGGCAACCCATTCACTGGTTCATGCACGAACAACCAACTTTCATTGCCGAATGCTTCAGAGTCCAAGCCATGTCACTCCCATTGCCCAGCTGCTACAACTGTCCCAATTGGCCCTAAATAACGTACCGGAAGCCTGTGGGTCAGAGGTGGACCAAACTTCACACTCACCCTTTGCACGGTCAAAGTCTTCCTGCACATTCAAGTTGCTCGAATCCTCAGGGCGACCGCCCTCGAGCCGGTCGCGGCGGCCATTTTCGAACCGGTAGTAAAGCGTCATCAAGATCGCGACGGTTGCTCCAAAGCACTGGAAAGCAATGTTGACTGCCACTCCAGGGATATACTGCGGGCCTTCTTTGGAAGGGAAGATGAACGACCCAACGATGCTGCCGCACTGTCCAATGGTGTTGAGCATACCGAGTGCCACGGCGCGCTGGGTCTGGGCAGGACTGTTGCTGGCAACCCAGGACAGTTGCAGGGGGATAGTCGCGTACGCAGGGGCGACAACGCAAATAACCCCAAAGTAACGTGCGCCCAGAACGGATGACGACTTGCTGGCAGCATCTAGACCTAAGAGAATGCCCCACCCAGCAACGCCGATGCAGTACGTCAGGGCAAGCGGTACCCCACGGCTCTGAAGGCGGTCGGAGATGGTGGACACAATGACGGTTACCGCCAGCGCGACGGCGTATGGAGGAACGGTGAACAGTTGGGCACGAGCAGCCGTGTATCCTAACCCTTTGACGATCGTGGGCAGGAATCCTCCTACGCTGGAGAGGTTGACGTTCATGCTCATGTACATGAAAGCGACGACGTACACCTTCCAGTCGGAAAAGGCACGCTTGAGCGCCCGTTTGTCGATGCCGTTGTGCCCTTCATTGGTGCTTTCCTTGGCCATGCGGGCTGCGGCGACTTCCCGATCGCGGTCTGAAAGGTAGCGCGATTTGGCATCCGGGTAGGTGGGGAGGTAGAGGTAGACTGCGGCCGCAAGGATCAGTCCCGGGAGACCCTCGACTGAAGTTCAGCATGGTCGCGCGTGTTTGCTGGATCGCGAGCCTTACTGAGGAAAAGAACTCGCCATTGGTGGATCTTGGCGTTGGGGATCGAGTTGATACCAAATGCGATGAGGCCGCCGAACGCTCCCGCCAGCGAACCGGCAGAGATAAAGATGCCTACTCTCTTTGCGAGCTCCGGCTTGGTGTACCAAAACGAGAAAAGCAGAGCGACAGCCTGGCCAAACATAGCCTCGCCCAAGCCGACAAAAAGACGACACACAAACACTCCAGCAGGGTTGAACGTAGCGGTCATGCATGTGGCTGCAATGGACCACAACGCGCACCCGATGGCTAGAGATGTCGACGGCAGCATGTATTTGCTGGCCAAAGTGCCCGGGATTGCGAAGACGATGTAACTGATGTAGAAACAAACCAGGGCGATCGAGTAGTTGGTGTCGCTGTTCTCGAGTGTGTCACTCTCAAGGCCCATGAGACGCGCGTTACCCAAGTTACCACGGTCTGAGATGTCAGCTCAGTTACGAGGGCCAGTGACGCACCGAGGTAGGCGCTCATGTAGAGCATCATTGCAAACGGGATGAGGATGAGGTCTGCCAGTTAGTCAGGTCAGCGTACCAGCTCACCTAGCTTCCACACCAGTTTGCGCTCCTCGACTGGTGTGTACTCGACCATAGTATCCTCCTTGGCTTCATCGACATGGTTGAATTCGCGCTTCTCGTCCGTGTCCTTGTCGCTGAAGTCTGAAGTCATGCTCTCACGCTGTCGTTGTTGTTGTCTCCATTTCGTGGTAACCATCTTGGGCGTCTTATAGCAAAGTGCATAACACACACTCATATCCTGTTTGTCTAGTTGACATCAATTGTCCAGGGATGTGTGGGGTCGAAGTAGCCCCACTGGAATCCGGGATCGTGACAAACCGGCACGCCCGCTTTTCTCGACCGCCCAGGCGCCGCCACTTGCCCATATCCCACCAGATCTTAATTACCAAGCCCGCAATTCCGGACTCCGGATCCCGGAAATCAATAACTTCAAGAGACACTACAAGCCCCGACTCAGAACCCAGATACCCAGATACCGTACACGTACCATGAGTGATACTCGATCCAGGCCAGACGAAACGATGGACGATGCGCCTCGTCCCTTCAAGAAACGGGCGTACGGATACTCGTGCCTGGTGAGTTCCACAATATGGTAGAGATATCGGCCCCATGGGGGCGGGATTTGACAAGCGGGATTTGACGAGCGGCTGACTGGTGTTAAGGCTTGTAGGGAGCGCAAGATCAAGTGCGAGGAGCCGCAAAACACACCATGCAAGCCCTGTCGTGAAACGAACACGGTGTGCATGGCTGCAGGTCGCAAGGCGCCTAAGAAACGGGATCCTGTGGCAGAGACACAACGCATGGACGACTTTGAGCGCCGTCTTCGGCGCCTGGAAGCCCTAGCGAAGGTGTCGTCTCGTTCGCGATCCAGGACGCCGCCGCAGAAGATAAGCTCTGCACCTCGAACCCAGCAACCGTCGTGGGCCAGCTCCAATCCCGACCATGAAGATGAGCTGGGGCGGCCACAGTACGACCTCGGCTCAGCAGCTCGCCCAGTGTACCACGGCGAGCTGAGCATGTTTGACGAACCGGATCAACGTGGATCACTGGACGCACCGGCCTCATCATCGCCACTCTTTGAAGGGGGAAGTCCACAGTCATGGACGGAGGACCAGCTCCGTGCCGCTGCACGCTTGAGACATCGATACGCGAAAGCCGAAGAGGGCGAAGTATGGGTGGACGCCTACTTTTCCTGGGCCAGCCCCGTCTACGCCGTCGTTCACAGGCCTATCTTCATTCGTGAGCAGGCGAACGTCGCAATTCGGTGCTGATTGCAATAATACAGGCGACATGGCACTGGATGGTCCATACTTTTCCGACTTTCTGCTCATCATCATTTATATCACTGGCATTCGCCTTACATACGGCATGGACGAGCGGGAGCGGATCTTCAAGGGCGAGCAGTTTGTCAGTCTCGCCATGAACATGCTCGCTGAGGAAACTATGGGCCCACCCCGTATCCCCACTATTCGTGAGCCGGTCTGAAGTGCGGGTTTCAGCTGACAAGCAGAAGCGCTCATTGGATTGGCGGGCAGACAGAGTGCGGTCGGCAAGACCAACCAGGCGTGGATGCTCACCGGCATGGCTATCCGAATGATGCAGGAGGTAATTTCAGGTTGTTTTGATGTGGAGGTTGCTAATTGCAGATGGGCTTGCATTTACCTGTGGAGGACGACTCTCGTTTCTCGCCCGAGGACCGTGACATGCGTATTCGCCTGTTTTGGAGCGGTGAGTTAATCGTATTTTGAGGTCTAACTGCAGCGTACTGCTGGGACAAGACCATGTCCCTGACGCTTGGACGAGAGCCAAGTCTGCTCTGTAGGCCAGGCCTCTCGCCTGACTCTCTTCCAGCAGATCCAGACGACGCCGTAGAGTGGACACCACACCTCCCATCAGGTGCAGCTCTTCCGTTGTCAAAGTCCTATCCTAGCACCAAGCTTCTGAAGACATTCACCCTGCGCCACTCGTCGAAGCTCAACATCATCTTAGAATCGATATTGACCAACATGTACTCGCCTGACCGCCCAAACATGCGGTCTCTCTCTTTCATCCGTTCAGCTGTGGACAAGCTAGAGACGTGGCGGAGGAACCTCCCCTCAGAACTCAGGATCGAGGGCCCAACACTCCCCCGCTGCAGCCCTCCAGCAAATGTAGTAATTCTAAAGTATGTTCACCTATCACCGTCCTAGTGGTCTGACGCCCAGCCTTCTCTACCATACGATCTGCATCCTCATCTACCGCCCGTTATTGACCTCCAATAACCGTTCTGCACTCGCCTCCTCTGCACTTAACCATTGTCGCAATGCTGCAATGGGGACACACGAGGTCCTATCACTCTGGGGCCGAACTTTTGGTCACTCGTGCCACCACTATCTCATTCTCTACTGCTGTTTCATCTCTGCGTACGTTCATCCTGTTTGACTTAAGCTCAAGGCAGCGGCGTTGATATCCTACTCATCCGAACGGGCAACGCTTTCATCCGGGAAGAAGCGATCCAGCGAGTCCACCTCTCTCTCGACATCCTGGAGCAAGCATCGTCGCAAGGTCCGGGCATCAAACGAGGCATTATGACGATCCGGACTCAACTCGACTTGGCGACGAAGGACGACCGGACGGTCAAGGACTTGGCGCAGCCTGCTAGTGTGGAACAGACTATGGGGTCGGCACTGCCTCAGCAGCAGGCGTCGACTTCGACATGGCTGCAGGCCGACGTTAGCCTTGACGGTGCCCTTTGGGACCACCAGCTACTGCTAGATATGCTTGATTCTGCCCCTATCAGCACCGAGAACCCATTTTCATTTGGGCATGGATCCAACGACGGGTTATGGGCGTTGTAATTATCCTGTAATTGAGAAAGATTCATTGTTGGCGCATGTACAGTTGTATGGGCTCTATATGCTGGCTTTGCCCTCGCTTCGAGTTTCGGCCCTCGTCACCAGAGAGGTGCTCGCAGTTTTGTCGCATGGGCACCTTGCATGGTCTTTAATATATCATTAGCCGTCCTGCTCTGGCTGGTCAAGTTGCGACACATTGCTTACCACCTGGGGTGAAGTCAGTGCTGGTGAGTGTAGAGACGACGGATATGTATGTTGCGGGTACGAGAATTGTATCAGTGTACGACATGCATGTGCCACAGACAAGAAGACATATTCATAGATTACACTGCTGACATGCCAGTTTCTCTAAATAGTGAGCGCAGCAACCTTGAGCACGCAGAACTCGTCGACGCCGTGGTGGAAGCCGCCCTCCTTGCCGAGACCACTCTCCTTGATACCGCCGAATGGGCTCTCGGCCGTGTTCGCGTTGGCTGTGTTAAGCGCGACGGTGCCGCTCTCGAGCTTCTCAAAGCAGCGCCACGCGCGGCCAATGTCGCGTGTCCAGACGTAGTTAGACAGACCCATATCCGTGTTGTTGCAGAGAGCGACGACCTCGTCCTCGGTCTCGAACGGATAGAGCGAGACGATAGGTGCGAACATTTCCTCGCGGTACACCATGGCGTCCCTGCTAGCACCAAGGACCAGTGTAGGCTCAAAGAGGTACCCAGTACCAAAACGCTTGCCACCCATGACCAGCTTGCCGCCGTTCTTGACCGCATCCTCGACAAGCCTAACTGCACGCGCAGCACCACGCTCGGTCGCGATCGCACCGTTGGTTGAGTCGGTGCTAAGGCCGTGGCCAAACTTGAGCTTGCGCATGCGCTCCTCGACAATAGCGGCAAACTTGTCGAACACATCCTTCTGCACAAACACACGGTTGGCACACACGCACACCTGTCCAGCGTGGCGCAGTTTGTTGGCCATGAGAGCGTCGGCGGCCTTTTCAAGCTCGGCATCTTCAAACACCACCCAGCCACCGTTACCGCCGAGCTCGAGGGTCATCTTCTTGAGCGAGGAGGCGCACTGGGTCATGAGGAGCTTGCCGATAGGGGTCGAGCCAGTAAAGCTAATCTTCTTGACGCGTTTGTCCTCGCAAAGTTTCTTCCCCACAGCGGGCGTGGTCTGGTTCGAAGCTGTCACCACGTTAATGACACCCTTAGGAATGCCGGCGCGCTGGGCAAGGACACCAAGAGCGAGAGTAGTTGTGGGGGTCTCGGGCGAAGGCTTGACGACCATGGTGCAGCCCGCCGCCAGGGCAGTGCAGATCTTGCGCAGAGCGATGACCAGCGGGAAGTTCCACCTGGCAAATGAGCTTGGGCAATGAACGCTGACTCACGGGCAGAGCAGGGCGACAGGGCCAATGGGTACCCTCTGTGTGAAGAAGCGGAGAGTAGGGTTGTCGTTTGCTTTAATTGTCTCCCCCGTGATACGCTCGGCCTCCCCGGCCATGAGCCACGAGTAGGTTACTACGAGGTCAGTTGCTCTCCTAACCGTCATAAGGTTCCGCCCCAGATGTACTGTAGAACGCCAGGAACGCCGGCCATTTCGCGCCCAGGTTCACACCGCTGCAAAAAGTACTCACCGGCGTAGTCGACCTCGGCGCGCGCCTCGATGAGCGCCTTGCCCGACTCCATGACGAGGAGCTGAGCAAGGTCTTCTTTGTTATCGCGGACGAGAGCGTCGAAACGGAGAAGCATACGTGCACGCTGCCGCGCCGAGATCTGCGAGAATGACGGAAATGCCTCGACTGCCGCAGCAATCGCCTTGTCGGTGTCCATCTCATCCATGGCCGGCGCCGTTGTCCAGACTTCACCGTTGGCAGGGTCGACCACGTTAAACGTCTTGCCGCTGGCCGCCGCGACAGGCTCGTCAGCGATCCAGCCAGTCGTGATAAGCAACGAGGAGTCGGCGAGCTTGAAGTTGGGGTGGACCATGGTGGCTCTTGTCGTTGAAAAGTAACGGGGCGAGATTGAAGAAAGTGGACGGGGAAGATCGTGGCCCAGAAGACGTAGAGCTGTTGAAGGGCGCACCGTGGAGGAAAGGTCACGAGTAGCGAAGGCTGTCAGAATGTAAAAGGAACTTGGGCGGCTTATGACTCGCTACTTAAGCAGGAAGAGTGGACACTGTCCTGCTGGCGACGGCTCGGCAAGCTTGTTGACATGGGCGTGAAGCGTTTGTGTAAGGGCAAGGTCCAATAGCCCTCTCATGCCTGTCACCTCGCCTAGCCAGCCTCTGCTCCTGCGTGCGACACCTCGCGCACGCTGACGGTATCTTACCGGGATTCTCAACCGCAATGAAAGACACTGCTCGCATGTTGCCGAAACGAAGCTGGGTGGTAAGTGGATACCGTACGAGATGTTGGCAGTCAGCACGGATCGGAGAGCTCGGAACGGACGACAGAGACGGCTCAGCAGTTCCGTGTGCTGCCTCTATGCGGCCCCCCTTAGTCTGATTTCACGTCTCAGCGCAAGCAAGCATCGCTTGGAGACATGGTGATTTGTCTGGTAAACTGCAAAATGGAGGACGACGTCGAGCGCGGTACATCCGGCCCAGCCTCATCCGACCCGATAGTGATGAGAGGCCCGCTTGGGAATCAACAATCCCAGATGCCGAAGACCCTTGATGTCCAGCTTCATTGCCCATCTTGAGGATCTGGAGGCATTGCATAGATATACATACGACACTGTGCTGCCAGCTCCCGCACGACATACACCTGGTTGATCTCTGCTCATCCTCTGCTCACTCTCTGCTCATCATGACCGTCACACCCACAACTCTGCCCCCGATGATGAAGGCCGTTGTCCTGAAGGGACCTTTCGACGTCAAGGTTGAGGACCGCCCCACGCCGACTGTCCAAGAGGACACCGACGTCATCATCAAGGTCACCATGGCAGGTCTCTGCGGTAGGTGTCCGTAGCCAACAAGCCTGACGGCAGGCTCGGACCTGCACTGGTACCGCGGGCACCAGCCTAAGCCGTACGACTTCATCGTCGGACACGAGACGATCGGACGCATCGTCGAGGTCGGGTCTGGAGTCACGAAGTGGAAAGTTGGGGACATGGTTATTGCACCATTCTCTACCTCGTGCGGTGAGCCTTGGAACTGTCGCTCAGAACTTACAGTTAGGTGACTGCTTCTTCTGCAACAAGTTGTACCCGGCGCGCTGTGTTCAGGTGCAAAACTTTGGCAATCCAGCTGTACCAGGTGGCCAGGCCGAATACTTTAGGATGCCTCTGGCCGAAACGAGTCTCTTTGAGGCCCCTGCCGACCTGCCTCAGGAGCTCCTCATTCTCATGACGGATATCCTGCCCACCGGGTATTCAACAGCCATGAACGCACGCCGTCTTCTCGACGAGGCCCGTCCCGACGACAAGACCGTTCCTCTTCGCAAGGAGGGCGTGTGTGTGGTTATTGGCTGTGGTCCCGTGAGTTGGCCAGTGGTACATGCGCTAACGCCAGGTCGGTCTCTGCGCCATCACGTCAGCGTGCACGCTGTTCGAGACTGTCTTTGCGACTGACCTTACTCTGTCTCGCCTTGAGCTGGCCACCAAGCATGGCGCGATCGCTCTGCCTGCAGACCAGCTGGAGGCAGCGGTCCTTGAGGCTACGGAGGGACGGGGAGCGGATGCAGTACTCGAGGTTGTCGGTCATGAGAGTGCGCTCCTCCAAGCGATGAAGCTCGCCCGGTATTACGGCGTGGTGAGCAGCTGTGGTGTCCACACCCATGACTTCAGCATTCCAGGTGCCCAGCTCTACGGCAAGAAGTGAGTGAATGACCGTTGGCTGAAGGACCCCTGCTAATGGCAGCCTGCGCTTGCAGTTCGGTCGTTGTTCCGTCAAGACGTTCTTCCCGTACGCGCTCCAAGTGTTGCAGGATAACCGGGAGTTGTTCAAGACGTTTGTGGAACACCGCATCTCCTTTGACGAGACCGAGGAATTTTATAAGCTGTTCGAGCAGAACAAGGTCGCTAAGACTGTATTTGTTGTTGATTAGGGGCACATGCAGAACGATATGGGAGGCATGCATTGGGCCAGCACTTGATTAGCGATTGCAATATATCTCTTGTAGATGATTAAACTTGGAGAGAGCATAAATATCATCGCCGTTCAGCGACCTAACAGGGCGAGGCCTGCTGCATACATTGCAAGTCAGCGCTGGTGGTTGCAGTTGCGTAGGAATCAAAACCACAAGGAACGTTACAAAGGCAGTGCAGGTTCAAGCTGACATCGGCAGGGCATCGGACCGCTGACCGCCCCACCCCTGCGGCAATCTACTAAGGTCCTCGGACCTACCCGTTGCGAAGCCTCTCGCAATGCGGCCAAGTCAGACTCCCATCTCGGCCGAGTTGGACTGGCGGCATCGTTGATCCCAGATCCCATCCCACACCCCAGATGCCGCAGATATGGTAGCCGGAAAGGTGCATCCCGGATTCCAATGCTGTCGAAAGTCAGGCAGTTACAGTTCACGACTGCGGGACTCTCAACGACCTCGCGGCACGATATAGTCAATGCATGGGTTGTTCGCAGCGCTATACAACACCCCCCCCACCCCTACGCCTCACAACATGGTCAACCAATACAACGCGAACGTGAAGAACGAGCTGCGAATCCTGACGACGTCGCCCATTCACGGGTACGGCTACCGCCTCAGCGATTTCTGGGAGGGGATCGTTAAGCACCGCGCCCATGCTGTCGTCATCGACGCGGGTTCGACAGACGGTGGTCCGTCGTGTCTGGGTATCGACGACGAATTCATCTGCGCAAAGGAGAGCTACGTGCGGGACTTTGGCCCCATGCTCGAAGCGTGCCACCACCTTGGAGTCAAGATCATCATTTCGTCGTCTGGCGGATGCGGGTATGTCCCTTGTGCTGCGAATTGAAGAACAATTAGCTGATCGAAAACAGTGATGACCGTTCCGTTGACCACTTTGTCAACGTTGTCAGAGAAATGGCCGGTTCGAGCGCCTACTCGTTCAAGGTCGCGACGATCAAGACTGAAGTGTCCAAGGATGTAGTACGAAGCCATCTCCAATCTGGCCAGATTCAGCCTTGTGGCCCCGTACCTGAACTTACTGAGGATGCACTGGACAACACCGTCAAGATTGTCGCACAGATCGGCCCCGAGCCATACCTCAAAGTCCTGCGCGAGCACCCCGACGTGGATATCATCCTCGGCGGGCGGAGCTACGACCCTGCACCCTTCACCGCTTTGGCAATGTACCATGGCATGGGCAGCAAGGACAACTACGGTCCTGCGCGACACATGGGCAAGATTCTTGTGAGCTATTCTGGAAGGTTCGAAGCTGATGGAAGGAATGCGGCGGTATCTGCGCGCGGCCAAAGGCGCGATCTATCCTTGCCGTTCTGCGCGAGGACAGCTTCGATCTCGTGCCTCTCCATCCCACTGAGAGCGTTACGCCCATCTCGGCAGCGGCGCACAGTCTGTACGAGAAGACACGTCCGGACATCCTCGATGGCCCCGGCGGCAAACTTCTCCTTGGCAATGCGACGTACACTCCCCTCCCAGGGGGAAGGGTTCGCTGCGCCAACGCAATGTTCGAGACAACAGAGTACATGGTGAAACTCGAGGGCGCTCAGCAGCTGGGGTACCGAACCGTGTTTATTGGCGGCGTTCGCGACCCGATCCTCATCGAGGGCATCGACGCCTTCCTCGACAAGGCAGCAGAGTACACGAGTAAGCCACTTAGGTAACCTCGTCGTGGTGTGCTGACAAACAGCGTCTCTTTTTCCCGCTCTGCAGGATGGCTCCGCCAGTATCCTCTGGCACGTGTACGGCCGCGACGCCGTCATGGGCGAGCTTGAGCCCGTAAAGGCCACGCCCCACGAGCTCGGCATCATGGGCGAAGTTGTCGCGCAGACCCAGTCCCTCGCCAACGCGATTGCCAACAACGTCCGCGTCGGATGCCTGCACAACTCATGTGAGTCTAGTGGTTGAGTTGCAGAGTAGTAGGCCGTTTGGGTCGAGTTGACAGCGCAGATCCGGGCCAGCTGGCAACAGGAGGCAACTTTGCTATTCCGCTCAGTCCGCATGAGCAACCGGCCGGTCCCGTATTCCGCTTCTCGGTCTACCACCTTATGCCATGTGCGGACCCGGCAGATTGGCCCATCGAGGTGATGCAGCTGGGTGTCGCCCCTTCTCAAGTGGCAGAACGTGACGCCAACTACGCCCCTCATTATCCTCAGCCTCAGGTCGTAAACTTCTCTCAGAACGGTAGCGCGGCGAACGGCCACGCGACGAACGGACACGCCGCGAATGGCCACAAGACAAATGGCCACCTCAACGGCGAGGCGAAGGACTCAACTAGTAAGCCCCGAGAGACAGGCGACGCGTTCGCCCCGAATTTACACTCAGCACCCAACACCCTGCGGTATCTTGCCAAGGTCGTACGGTCCAAGAACTCGGGACCGTTCGAAGTGACCATGGACGTAAGTCACTGCGCCGTACGACGCTGATGCGCTAGGTCATGTTTGACACGGAAGAGGTGTTCGACCGAGCGGAGCGGTCGGGCGTCCTGAACCGCAAGCTCATCAAGCGCCTGTACAGTGTCCCCGACGACAAGATCCTCACGTGCATGTTTGTAAGTGGATGGGAGTATGTCGGGCTCAACTCACGCCAGTTCCGGCCCGCGCTGGCTTGGAAGATGACGATTGTGCGGCCGCGCGAACAGGGCTCCATTGGAGAGACGGACACGTTCGGTACTGCTCAGCATGCGCCGCTCCTCGACGTTGAGATACCCCTTTAGCCTGCTATGAACCACCTTGAGGCCGGAAGTACTGTTGAATGCTGGCATTTGTTCAATACTCAGTTGCACCTGACTGCCGGCCACCGGACGCAACGGGGTTGCGGCAGGACTCCCGCGCCGATCGGCCCGAGGTTTCCGACGACCCCTTGCGTCCGGCTCGAGTGCGGTCGTCCACCCATTGCGTCCGCGCCCACCCACCGTACACTTACATGGTCGTTCCACCAGGAAACTCGACCCCACCTTCACGCGCTAGATGGATATCAAAGCTCGGCATCGGAATGTGACCCGGTCAGGAGATCGCGAGCCGTTGCCTCCGAGATTAGATTGTCCGTCATCCTGGCCCTCTACGCCATCGTCCTTATCGCAGACGTGCTTTGAACGCTTCCCACTCACTCTTGCCCCTGTATCTGCTCTCGCTCTCGCTCTCCCTCCCGTACCTTCTCCGCCGTGGGGGAGCACGCCCACTCACGCGGCACGGACGTGCCGTACCGCCGCGGTGAGGTACTGCGCCTGATGCAAGGGCAGGCTGTTACCGTGGGGCACTCACCGGACCGCGTGTGAAGGGCGAGGACTGTTCCACGCTTGACCACTCAGCAATCTGTCTGCAGTGGCCTAGTGCCGGGTAGGCCGCATGCGTGAGGTTGACGGCCGGAAGGGGGTTGGCGGTGCTCTGGGGTGAACGGTCGGCTGCAACGCCGCGGCTAGATGCGCAGGACGCGTGAGCGGGTCAGCGTGTCGAGAAGAGCTCTCTCAACAGGAGTTGTCTTGCGCGATGGACGAGGTGGAAAGCTTGTTGTCCCCCGACGAGCCGACACGCATGGACCGAGCAGAGCCGTGGCGTGTCGACTCCTCCGGCGCGTTGCACGACTACCCGCTCGCCATCGGCACAGGCCCCGCGCAGAGGCATGGCGCACCCGGCGTGTCGCTTGCGCCGCTGACGTTGTACGACCGGGAGCAGCACGAGTACGACGACTACGATGAGGAGCAGCATGTCCACAGCTACGACGACGCGCAGCGCCGCCACGACCACGACAGTGCCTACCGCTACGACGAGCTTGACCTCGAGGAGCTGTTCGACCGCGCCTCCCACAGCGACGACTTGCAGCACGGCTACAACGATGGCCGCGACAGCGTCTACGCCTACAACCCCGCGTACGACAACGGCGAGTGGGACGCACCGGCGCCGAGGACGGTTTTGCCTGTTGATGCGGAGACTCTTCCGGCCGGTGAGCAGCTCGAGGACGTCGCGGAATCGCGGGCCTGCGCGGCCGCGCTGGGACTGCGTCTCGAGAGGATTCACACGGTGAGTCCGTGCGATGGGCATGTGGCCCGAGGGCTGGTGACGGGCAGGCTGACTCCAGCGCATGCAGGAAAATCTCGAGCTCTCCACGGGGTACGCGCTGTTCCTTTCGATCGTGGCGGAGTAGCGTGGCTGGACAGTGTGGAGCACAGGGCGATCCGTGGCGCGGCGGGAGACGAAGTTCAGCGTGTGCGCGCGCGAGACTCAGTTGTGGGAACTGTGCTCGTGGACGAGGGCCAGGTATCTCATGCAGCAGGCATCGTTCAAGGACGGGCAACGAGGCCGAGGTGTGATGGCCATGTGATTGGCACGGCTCGCGAGGGCTGTACGGCCAGGGCAGCGCCAGTCCCAACGGTTCTGCCGCACGGTGAGCCGCGTCAGTGCTCGGAGTTCCAAGGGGGAGAGGAACAGAGGGGTTCTGCTGGCGCATGCCGGCGAGCGGGGAGGACGCGAAAGGCCACAGCTGGCCGGCGGGCGGCTCACCGGCCGACAAGGCCGTGCTGCACGGCCGCTGTACATACGTACTGTGGCCAGCGTTGGCAGCTCCAATGCCAGCAGTGGACAGCTGCTTGGTGGAAAAGACTGCGCAGTCTGCAACTAGCAGCCTCTGAGCGCTGCTGCACCTGGTCAGGCGAGGCGGCCAGCAATGAGAATGAGACAGACAGGACCGTGGGTGCGAGTCGCAAAGCGGGACCGTCATAGCGCTGCTCTGCGCGCGACGCGCTGGCAGGACCGGGCGCCACACCAGCGCTCCGCCAGCGCCGCGGCCGGGGCGGGTGAGCTGGGTGGACAATACAGGAGTTGTCACCGACACTCACCCCGCACCCCTCGCACCTGGGACCGAGCCCCACATGCCCAGTCAGACCTGAGTGGAACCGCCAAACATTGGTTCGGTTACCCCCCCCGGTCCTCCACATCGATCTTAATCGGCCACATTCAACAGCCTCCTGGGCCGCCTGTCAAGTCCTGGACCACCTAGGCTACATGGGCGAGTATCTTTGGACCCCTAGGTGCCGTCCATTCACCCTCGAGTGGACTCCTCACTGCCACAGAGATCGCGGCACGTTTTTGCGTATCACCCAGGACGTGCCAATCAAGTTTATCGGCCGCTTTCCACAGCCCCCTGGGCTGTTCGGCAAATGCTGTACCGCCTAAGGTGGGTTGAGGAGCGTATTTTGTGAGCACTGGAGCGTCCACTGACCCCCAGGCGGTCTGCCAACTGCTACAGACATTGGTGGGTTTATGTCGGCCACACCCAGGACGTACCCATTCAGTTGTATTGGCCACTTTATTGGTCCCACTGATCATTACACGGTCTCCCGGGGTTAGGTGGGCACACGCTGTACCGTAAACCTGACGCCCTCAAAGGCAGAGAATCGGTCCGATCACCCGCTCCCCCGCCGTTGCGCGTCGCGGCTCGTGACGTCTGTTTTTCGTCTTGCGTCCTCAAGCCTCTGTCTTATGTCCTGTGTCACCGCTGGTCCAGCTTCCTCTGCTGGTACCGCTGTCGTCTGCCGCTGCGATGGGTAGTGCCGCATCACTGCTGGCGCAGCTCGACACGTGCGATACGATACATCTCGGCTACAAAAAAGACACCAAATAGCACTTTTTGAAGCGGCCCGCCGCCGGTTTAGTAGCACTTCGCAGCATGATTTCAGCAAGTACACAGTCTCCTACAAAAACATTATCGGTGATGCGAGGGGTATACATGCATATTGACATGCATTCAGACCTTTGGGCAGCTTTCTTGTGCATGTATGGATTTCTATGCAGCACAAACTGGAGTCAAAGATATACAACTTGCATGACTTGGGGTTGCCAAATAGTATGTTGGCTGGGAAAATCCTGTGTTAAACGGCCACGCGGCCTCACAAAGTGCTATTGTGGTCTTTCTCAGATCCCGGTCATCCCACAACGCAGTCGGCCTGCAGGTGTGCACGTGAGCATGGCGGGCGTGCACGCGCGTTGACGGCCTGTCTCACGCCAGCGTCCGCGCCGCTGTCTGCTTCAGCCTCTGCCTTAGCCTCGTCGCGGTTGAGTGAAATTGAGAATTGAGACTTCTTGGGGATGACAACTGGGACTCGTGATCGCGACTAATTTTTTTCAGCTGTACCTGAATTTCCTGACTTATTTCTTTCAACCGCAGCAAAAATCAGTCGAGCGCTGCTACCGCTGTACCACGCAGTGTTGGCCACCTACATGGAGTGAGACGGCCACCATTGTACCCGGCCACTAGACGCCAGTGACGCTGGTTAAGCGGCGCGTGGTGGATGTGCCTTGGTCGTACCTTCATGGGGCGAACGAACGAACTATACATGTGAGGGGATGAAAATGGGAATGCTACAAGAGACACCGGCGCCGGTGTGCGTCGGCTCATGCTATCCTCACGGGTGCGCGGGGGGGTCGGCTTTGAAGGCGTGCGCCAGTTGAACCGCGCAGTGGTTGGGCCGCGTGCGGTTCACAATGGGCTGGCCGTTGTCGAGCCACCCAAAGTTGCGCGAGTACCGTAACTGACCTCTGCGACAGTGGCGGCGACCGCCGGCAGCAACATATTCCAGGCGCATGTGGATATTGCCGACAGCCAGAGACACATCAGGCCGTTGGGCGGCAGTCATGTAGCCAAGCTGGTCGGCAAGGCGGCGCGCCAGCCAACGCATTGAACGGCGAGAAAGGAGCGGAACAGGAGCGTCGCCGAGATCCATCACGATGCGGTCTTGCTCAGGAGCGTTTGGACAGTATGTGAGACGGATGACGGCGTTGGCTGCATGACAGGCAGCGATGAACCCTCCGACCATGTCGCTGCTCCCCTCAGGGGGGCGGCGGTGCTCTTGGACAGCAGCGACAGCATGTGGCTCGAGAAGGTCGGTTTCGTGATCACGTGCGTATCCGACGACGTTGTCGGGTTCGCACACCAAAGGAAGACCAGCCAAGCCGGGCTGCTGCCGGCGCATGCGGGGGTGATGCGTCACCACCTGGGCCGCGGGGGCATGCAGGTTGAACGGCCACTGGTCAAGGACAAAGTCGGTGATGGGCAGTGTGTCCGCGCTGCGCTTGCATTGAAGATCGTCATCATTGTCCACCTGGCCACGGCCGGGAGTCACCCAGGACTGGGCGTGGAGCGTGATACGCAACGGAGGCACTTGCAGTGGAACCAGAGCATTGTCCATCCTGGAGGGAGTCAGCACATGAGCTGCGCGGGAGCGCCCGAGTGCATGTGGTGTACAGACTGGTGAATCATGGTGTTGACCGGTCGCCGCATCTGCACATCCGTCATTGGGACAATACGGATGGTCGTGACCAGCTGTCCGTTGATCCATCGTGGTATGGCCAACAACGGGTTGACGAAAGCGTCTGTTGCAACAGGCTTCAGATTATCACGCGTCGATGTTGGTCTAAACTCAAGTATACGGTCGGGCCTGTCGAGGAGTTGGCGATACATGATGAGGGAAGACAGTGGGATGTTGATGACACAGTGTTGAAGACGTTGAGTATGAGTACGTACCCCTCGCACTAGGCCACCACCAGGCTGTCAGCACGTGACCCGAGATCACCACAATGAATGGTATGGCTCGTCCTGGGTATAAGAGCGACCCTTGTAACCGTTTCTGTCGTACTTTCACTTGCATTTGTTACTGGCAGAGCACCACTGTACACCGCGCATGGCTGGGTGGACTTGAATCTGTAGCACTGCACCAGCGTACATACATCCGCTGGCTACCAAATCAGACATTACGCATTAGGAGCATAAAGGGACTGCATTAGGAACAGGCAAATGCGTTTTGCCTCCGCGCCAACAGCCAGTCAAGAAGGCGTCATCCTTGTCATCCTCATTCATCTGCATCCTCACCATCCCCCAACTCGCATCCACTTCGCCGACCGACGCCTAACGCCTACTCCGTCACCTACAACGTTGCCATGCCGAAGGCTCCGCGCGGTCTCTCCTCTGGCGCTAAGCCGCGGCGCTCGACGCGCGCTGCCCCCGTCGCTGACCCACCCACACTACCCCCCCACCCCCCCACGCAGCCGCAGCTGTCCCTTTGTCCCGTCGTCCCCGCCTGGGTTCGCCGTGACTGGTCCGACACTCCGCTTGACATGCCCTCGTTTGTAGGCACGACGTGCCCCGCCATGCAGCTCGACTGGGCTGCGCACAACGCCTCGGTCGCCATCCACGACGTGTACACCTACTACGGCGGCGCGTGGGACACGGTGCGCGACCGCTCGCTCTGCGTGTACCTGGCGGTCTGCGATGTTGTCCTCCAAAAGTAGGTGTTGCGTGCGGGCAAGCGGTGGCGGAGTGTCGGCTGCGCCGCTCGGCGCGCGTCATGGGCTCTTGCTGGGGCACTGACATTGCCAGGAAGCGTCAAGCGTCCAACGACCTCGGCGACGACCCGCTGCCGCCGTACCGCAAGTGGCTGGCCGCGCGCAAGGATGACGTGCGCGACGTGGTTGCGCTCGCCCAGCGCGACTTTGTGCCGCTCGGCATCGCGCTCGACTATGGCGCGGCGTGTTCGCTGGCCCTCGCCGCGCTGCAGATGGTGTATGAGGAGGGTTACGACGCTGAGGGTGGCCCGACTATTGAGGACGAATATCCGCCCCTCGACGTGCGTGCGTTCGGTGAGTTCCGTCCGCGCGCCGACAACATTGCGCGGTACGGCCTGTTGGTGTGGAGCACCTCTGTTGGCAACGACTCCAACGAGGGAGGCGTCAATGGCGAGCTGCGCGCTTGGATCGAGAAGCACGGGTCGCTCGACGGCATGTTTTCTTCCTTGGCCTCGCTAAAGGGCCTCCCGCCTTTCCCGCCCGGTACGCGCCCGCCGCCCCTCCCTGCCGCGGCCGACTGTGCAGGATGGACTGTCTCATATCTCGAAGACCCGCCCGAGTTTGACGGCCCCCTGCCGTCCCTCGAGCAGCTCTGCACGCCCTCCCGTTGAGCGTACCTCCTGTCACCTGCCGCCTTGACCCGCCACCCGACTCCTTTCATGTATTGATAACCATTCATGTAACCTGTTGTTTGCCGTGTGCGCCTGCGGGGAAGCGCTGGAGGTGCTTTGGCAGGTACTAACACCGCCGGTCTTTTCCTACCCGTGCCCGCTTTACCCAGGTCAGTTGGGCGTAGGTGCGCGACAACAGTGTCCTGGGGCACTGCAACGAAGCACATCGCCCAACCCCTATATATGTGACATGATGAGAATGGAAGTGATACGCCGACGGTCCATGCTCCTGCTCCACTTACGTAGACCAGATATTTCACTGTGGTTCATCTAGGGTTAGTGTGACTACTGCGTGCGTGCCTCGTCACTCGGAGCTCAATTGCAAGTCGGGTCTGTCAGTGGTTAAGTAGTGCTGCTCCTGCAAGACGGCCCCCTGCGACTTCAGAGATCCGTCCAAAGTCGACCATCATATGTACATACATGGGAATCGGACGGACCAATGCGATGTAAATAGGTTCGGGATGGCTCAGGAAGCCGGTGCATGCGTACACGGAGAGAAGGGCGGACCCAAACCAGACAAGTGTACTCAATCGTGTTTGTGTAGGACCCTGACAATGTGAGGAATGCATGAAACCGAGTTAGAATGTAAGACTCGTCTCTAGAGGTGACCGGTATTTTGGCGATACAGAAGTGGCAACCGAGGTGACGGCGGTACAACCGAGGCCGGAGGAGAAGGTGCGGGTCCAGGGGTGCCATGCCCTCGGGTGCCATGCCCTCCATATCTCTTCAATTCATCAAGACCCTCTTCCCTCCACGCGACAACCACCCTATGTACAACAACAACAACAACCGCGGCGTTTCTGCTCGACATCGCTTTCCCCAATAGCAATGCTCACTGTTCGCGACAACACCGACATCTCCGACACTGACAGTATCGGAGTATACGACAAGGACTTTTGGTTGCCATGGTGAGTGCTGTCTCGTCGAGAAACGCGACTGTCTTCGTGTTGGACTGCTTTGACAAGCACCTCTCGGGCCAAGTAGGCATTACCAAGCACTCGGCGGCAACCGCGTCGACAATGAGTTTCCAGGGATACACATGGGCTGAGTGATACCCCTTCCTTGGGAGGAAGCTCGCGCTCAAGGCCCAGATGCTGTCGCGCTTTCTCAGGGACTTGCCAAGTTGTGTCTTGAAAGTCAGTGAGCTGAGATTGCTGAGTTCGTGAGCGCTCACCTGTAGGCCGGAAGGCCTTTTCTGGCCGGGGTTTGCTAACAAAGCATCGTTGACTCGTGTCCGCCATTTGGATGCCACATTGGGTGGCGTGACGTAGTTGACGGGGTCCGACGACTCGGCAATGTCAGAGAGGATGCTCAACGACGAGGTAGCGTACGCTGCTACGTACCTTCATAGTGGATGAAGAGGGCAAACTTGCCGTCCCACATCGTGTTGCCGATGGTGCACAGCTCAAACTGTCGCTCACGTCCCAGCCCGTACTTGATCAACGTAGCGAGAGCAATCTTAATGAGTTTCAGGTACCCTGGTGGGACGTAACAGCCTGGCATGACAGGGATGTTGAAGACTTGGCCCATTTCATCCCCTATCGTGATACACGGCTGGTTCGAGGATGTCGGGGCGGCCACTGGAAACGAGGAAGCATCAACAACGGTCAGGGTGAGAAGGGGGAGGGAAGGTGTCGCGATTGATTTGGCAGAAGTGAGGCGACGGCGTTGGCGCTTTGGGAGCGGGTTGGCCGCCGAGCCGCGCGGCGTGCCCATTGTTGAGCTGGATCGATATGGCGCGTAAGCAAAGAGAGAGAAAGAAAGAGAGAGAGATGGAGAGCGTCGAGTTGGATGGTTCTTGGTTGTTTGGCTGGCTTCACTGTCAAATACTGTTGCACCATTCTGTTTACGTAAAAGGACTATGGTCGTTGATCGGTTGAATAGGGCGGCGCTATGGCGCACTCTTGTTTTGTATGGCCAGCTAGCTGTCTGGACATTCATGAAATACAGCAGCGAGAATACGGGTAGAAGCGTAATGGTTTCTCGCCTTCGTGTGGCACCACTATGGCGTTCACCCTCGCCGCCTTGGTCAAGGGTCACTCTCAATCTCGCCTCTCAAGCCAGCTCTTGAGAGGAACCCAAAGACGATACGATTACGTGCCCGATAACCGCGTGGGTGATAACCCCGTGGCCCTGAGAGCGGAATGGCAATTAATTACGTAACACGTTGGGGCTGTGAGCAGGGTGGCGACTTTTGCATCGAGGCCATCCATCCACTGCCTCACGCTTCATTCCTTGTCACCACTGCCTCACCATTTCCCCATTGCTGTGGCCGCTGTCCGTGCCCCACCTCCCGTTTCATTGCCTGCCCCAGGTTGCGCAACCATGTCGCGATACGACAACGTTCTGGTCCCAGTGCGCGACCGGTACCCTTTGAGCACCGAGACCCAAATCGATATCTGCAACGTTTCACCGTTCAGTGATATCAAGCGCATCAAGGAGCTTGTCCGGGACATTACGGGCGTTGCGACCGATGCTTTTGTGGAGGTCGAGTCCCTGCGCGCGGGCAAGCAGTGTACGTTGCGTTTGTTTTCTGCCCGCACTCTGGTGCTGTTACCTTGCGACCGCGCCTGCAACACCCCAACTGACTCCTAGACCGGATTTCTTACCCGTCGTCTGAAGCTGCAAACCGGGCGCTTGCCCTGCTCAACAGTCACCCCGCCCTAGACGGGGAGGGCATTGACTTTGGCCGGCCCGGTGACGCTTTCTACCCCACTCTGACCGACCTGTTCACGATCCGCACTGTCGAGGCTGTCACCTGCTTGGGCAACGGAGCACCTCGAGAGGTGGGGTGCTACAAGTATAGCAAGGACGACAACAACGGGCCCTGGACCGAGGACCTTGCGTGGCCTGACGGCGTCCCGACCCCGTCGCAGGTGTACGACGCAGCATCGCAGTATGGTGCAATCCACCACGTAACAGTTATGCTGCGCGAGGACCTCGACGACTGGTATGAAGACCCAGACCGCTCGGGACCTTGGGAGGCCACTGTACAGTTTTTTGATCCTGAAGACGCCGGCCGGATGGACCAGCGTGTCGACGAACAGACGCCGTTTGTTGGTTGGCTTGTGTGAGTTTATCAACAGGCGAGATCCGGGCTAACTTGTCAAAGCGACGTGTACGTGCTGGACACAGATGTTCATGCCCAAAAAGCGCTGTACCATGCCAACGAGGTGCGACGCGCGCAAGGCTTGCCGCCCCTTGGCCCGGAGACCATCAAGATGCGGGTTGAGCAAGCCAGGGCCAAGGAACGTCAGGCGGCAGCGGCGTCCGCTGCAGCGGATGGCACCATGCGCGCCTTGGACGGCTCGACGGAAACGCAGACGCAGAACAAGGACGTCTCCTCCGACTCGCCAAAGTCGCAGCGCTCTCATGCTGGCTCCGACTCGAAAGCGTCAAGCGGCTCATCGACGTTCAATCCGCAAACGCCGCCTCAAGCAGACAGCACGGGTCTGGCGGACAGTCATGTGGTGCGTGGCGACCACGATGAGCAAGTGCGCAGTCAGCGTCTCGGGAAAGAGCAGGCGGAGGAGCATGGATGTAGCGGCGGGCTACAGGACCTTACAGAGGACTACCGCAAGAGTGGTGCGTGAAAGCGCCAGTGATTGATGTGGGACCGTTGTATGCACTATAGTATCGCGATAATGAAAGTGTTTGTGCCTTGTTGCACATTCGAGCTGGCTAGTTTTTCACCTCGAGAGGAGCCACGCCGCACTGAACTGGGCAGTCAGCAAGCGGCTATATTGCCGTGTAGCGACTGCCGCGTGCTACCCTTCAATGGGCTTGAGAGGTTCAATGTGGGTGCACTATCAGCGTCCAGTAGGAACCACAGCACATGGCGAGACTACTGGGCAGTATAGCCAACTTTAGCGGGTTAGTCGCGACCAGCAAGCCCTTCGGGTACAAGTCAAGTTGTTCTTCGACGAGCAACGGTTGCGGACCGTGGTCAGATACGGCGACACTGATAGATGGAGAGCTCCTTGTGTTCAACAACCACGGCCCAGCAGCCGGCCCAACTACCCTGATAACACGCACGCACCGCGGTGAAACACACACAACTGATATATCATGTACATGTACAACGCAAGGAGTGAACGTTTGGGTGGAAGGCTCTACGCGACGCTTGAGCGACAGGTTGACACAGTGGAGGAAGGTGATTTGGTTCTCAGGTGATCGTGTTCCGATGACGCCTGATCGACAGTGTCATCGACCTCTTCGCCAAGGTCGAAGGTTCCGTCCTCTTGAGTACGCGCAGCGGCTGAATGGCCTCTGTAGCTCATCGGCGACGACGTCATCGGCGACGAGGTCGGAGTGCACAAGGACTCGTCGGCCGTTGTTCCATCAGTCGAGGCATCGCGCGCGCTATCACTGTCCATATCAGTGTCGTTGTCTTTGTCGTCCTCGACATCGAGGACCCGCTTGCCGTCCCATGTCATCGTGAACGAGCGAGAAGGTGTTGCTTGCTCCCCATTCAGCTCGACCATACGACCATACCACACCATGTTCTTCTCTAAGTCTCCCGGGCCATAGCTGCCGAGGACACCACTAGAAGCAGCGGTTAAAGGGGGGCGAGAATAGGCCTCGCGCGTGTCAATCCGTTCCCATAGTTGATCCATGCAGTTCACGATGAGCTGTGAGCGCTGCTCGGCGGCAGCGCCCGCACCTCGCTCGGCTGGGCTCGATTCGACATGCCCCCATCCAGCGAGTACTTTATCGCCATCGGGGATTTGCAGCTTCAAGAATAGACTACCCTGCAGACGTCAGGAAAGCAGAGAAAGAGGGGGGCAAAGAAACACGCACCTTGCCTGCAATCTCGTCCGTCGCGTCGCGCAGCCACTTGTGCCAAGCCTCAACGCTGTCCGTAAGGGTCGTATGGGCAAGGACACATTCCGAGCGGACTTGATCGTTACTAGCTGTCAGCGCCACTTTGACTGCACGGTGGATGGTGCATACGACACAATACTCACAGCATAATCACGACGTCCAGGACAGCCATGTCAAAGTCCACACTCTTGACATTCTGCAACGTCCCGGCCTCGACCGCGCCCATAAGCCTGCGGCTTGCTTGCTGCGCCGCGAAGCGTACCAATAGCGATGGCACAAGGTCGGTCATCTTGCACCCAGGCACATAGTACGTCTCCTGCGGCCATACATCGCGCGGGAAAATATTCATGTCGTCGGGTTCCGTCCAGTCGTACGTCGAATCGTCATATTCGGCGCAGGACATCGGTAATGAGGGCGGAGCAGAGAGGGAAGGCGTTCCCAACAGAGGTCACCGCGTTGGTGGGCGGGTGCGTAGATGGATGGATGGGTGATGGATGTGATGAATGTGGTGGATGATGACACGATGAGCAAGACGAAAAGGGAATCGTTCGTCGAGTGGCAACTGCCAGCTGCCAGCTGCCAGACTGTGACGTGGAAAGGATGACATAAACATGAGGATGCACACGCAATCCTGGATATATGGAACCCCTATGGGGATGACCTAATAGGGAATGCGCTATATGGGGGTGGGACCAATAAGGATCGCCATACAAGGGAATAGCTGGAGGCTAGGGATGTTGACAGCAACACTGGGCGCAGCCAGATGCCTGCTGAGAATCAACTACTGCAGTAAATACACGTCATTTATTCAGTCTACTTGAAGCCGATTACTAAGGTAGCCCGTTTCTAACTCCACCAATCCTAGGGACTAGGGGCTGGAATCAACAGTTTCCGCATTTTCGGGGCTGAAACCAACAGTTTCCGCATCTTCAATACGTCAATACCTGTGCACCTGTGTTTGCACCATACCAACAATAACAACTCGCAACGACGCTGCTCGACAATTCGACAACAACCACTCCACCAACAACCAACCCCTATAGTTTTCAACCCCTTTGCTCGCGCTTCACTCTGTGTCCCCGATCCCTAAACCCAGATGCCAGATCAAAATACATCCGTGTCTTAGGGGTTTGAACCTTCCTTCTGTGGCCTGCCTCGCATCACAGACCCGAGCCCATGGGGATTTCATCATCACCATCACCTTCACCATCACCCTCACCATCACCATCACCATCACCCTCACCATCACCTTCACCATCACCTTCACCATCACCTTCACCATCACCCTCACCATCACCTTCACCATCACCTCCACGGCCTAGAACACTCGCGCCAGTTTGAACCTTCCTTCTGTGCCCTGCTTCGCATTACAGACCCGAGCCCGTACGCAACAAGCTCCGTCCCCTCAATGGGAGGTAAACAGAGTGCCGAAGCGGCCGAAAGCCCGCTGCCGCAAAGCCACCACTTAATCGCGTCCATCCTCGCCCGCGATCAGGTGTCGGCGTCGGACATCATGTCACTGCCCCACCCCATGGTCCGCACTTCCGACCAGCCCACTGACCAGGTCGAGCAGAACAAACCGATTGTGAACCGGTTTCTCGCGGTTCATTGTGATCCAGTGACCAACGCGCTAGAAATCCCCATCCGGCCTGCAGATCTGAGCCAAACACTCTTGGATGTCCAACGCGAACTTGGCTTTCAAGAGGTTGTCGCCACGGAGGATGTACACAGGTCGCTCGCCATCAACCTATTGTCAAAGTACAATCGCGCGGCTATTATCCAGGGGGAGAACTGGGCGCAGACTCGACTTCTGGGAGACTTTGCCGCTTTTAACGCGGGAGTCGCAGAACTTTTCAGTGAGTACGTGGCAGGTCTACATTGGCATTTCGAAGGACAATCTGTCATGACCCACAATCACTGAGTACTATGTGCCTAGTCAATTGTGTAAAGTCGCAGAGCATAGAAGTAAAACGATGGGTACACCGCGCGGGGCCTTTCCATGGCCATTCCGTTCCATGTGTTCGCTGCAGGCAACCCGTGAGCATGTCACTTGATTTGCGTCCTGTCCCTGTCTTGTGAGGAGAGTGGAGTGCAGTGCCGGTAGAACGCTGCTGACCAGCAGACCTCGAGTTGGAGCCCGGCCGGGCTGTTGATATTTGCAGCCAGCTGCGCGTCTGCTATGGCAAGGGTGGGACGGCCTTTGCCGATTTTGGCCTGGCCGAATCGGGTTCACTCGTCGAGGTTGTGCGATACCTCGGTGCGCTGGTAGAAGTCAAGCGTTTCGGGCGGCTCCCGGACAAGTCTTTTCACCTCCTTCTCCACGCATGGTCCAAAGAAGTGGAGTTTCATCTCCATTACGAAAGAGGCGCCAACAGGATGTGGTTCAGCAGGAACGGGACGAGCATTGAGCCTGAGCTTGAGCGCGCTCTCCACTTCATTGTGGAAGCCGTGGCGTACAGCTGGGCAGCCCATACCTGCTTCGGGATTATCACCAATTGTCTGGCATGGGTCCCCACCCACCTCCGCGTGTTAGGCCACCGTCGTGAGATTGTATATGGCTGCCCAGCCGGCAACTACAACTCTGGGCAGATGGTACCCGGTCCCACCCGGTCCTTAGGGGGTTAGGGGGTTAGGGGGTTAGGGGGTTAGGGGGTTAGGGGGTTAGGGGGTTAGGGGGTTAGGGGGTTAGGGGGTTAGGGGGTTAGGGGGTTAGGGGGTTAGGGGGTTAGGGGGTTAGGGGGTTAGGGGGTTAGGGGGTTAGGGGGTTAGGGGGTTAGGGGGTTAGGGGGTTAGGGGGTTAGGGGGTTAGGGGGTTAGGGGTTAGGGGGTTAGGGGGTTAGGGGGTTAGGGGGTTAGGGGGTTAGGGGGTTAGGGGGTTAGGGGGTTAGGGGGTTAGGGGGTTAGGGGGTTAGGGGGTTAGGGGGTTAGGGGGTTAGGGGGTTAGGGGGTTAGGGGGTTAGGGGGTTAGGGGGTTAGGGGGTTAGGGGGTTAGGGGGTAGGGGGTAGGGGGTTAGGGGGTTAGGGGGTTGGGGGTTAGGGGGTTAGGGGGGGGTGTTAGGGGGTTAGGGGGTTAGGGGGTTA